>NW_024080662.1:2640651-2795062 GCF_003009895.1 Hyaena hyaena
AAAGCAAACCATAAGAAACTCTTAATGATAGAGAACAAACTCAAACTGAGGGTTGACAGAGGGAGGTAGATGTGGGGGTGGGTTAAATGGGTGATGGGTATTAAGGAGGGCACTTGTTATAATGAGCACTGGGTGTTCTATGTACGTGATGAATAGCTCAATTCTTCTGAAACCAATATTACACTATATATTAAATAACTAGAATTTAATAAATTTTGAGGAAAAAACCAGCTTCTGACAACCAAAAAAAAAAGGTCATACAGGGAGGGGAGGTCACAGATGACATACCAGATTGTAAAGGACCCTTGGAAATTCAGGGCAGAACTAGAGCCCTCTGTTGTTGTCATGGAGTTAGTGCCAAAGGCCACTGCAAGGGCTTGTATTAATAGATAAGACTTGGGTCCAGCCTACTGTATTTGCTAATACTAATATATTTTACAAATATTTTTTTAACGTTTTGTTTTATTTTTTGAAAGGGGGAAGGGGCAGAGAGAGAGGGAGACACAGAATCCAAAGCAGGCTCCAGGCTCTGAGCTGTCAGCACAGAGCCCAACGCAGGGTTCAAACTCTGGAACTGTGAGATCATGACCCAAGCTAAAGTCAGATGCGCAACCAGCTGAGGCACCCAGGCGCCCCTGCTAATATTTATATTGTTGAGTACTTACTATGAACCAGTTATTAGCATTTTGCATGAAATAACTTGTTTAATCATTAGCACTACTGTTATTCTTTTGTAGATAAGGAGACTGAGGGAAGCTAAGTAGCTTGCCCAAGGTCATTTCAGCTAGTAAATTCGGAGACCGCATTCAAACTTAAACAGTCTGGATCCAGAACTCACCAACTTCTAGAGCAGGGGCTAAGAAATTTTGCTTCTTGGGCCAGATCTAGGTTGCTGCCTGTTTTTATTTAGTCCAGAATAAATAAGAATTTTTACATTTTTAAATGATAGGAAAAAATGAAAAGAAGAACAATATTTCTTAACACGTACTAATTATATGACATTCATATTTTACTTTCTGTAAGGTTTTATTGCAGCACAGCCATGCTCATTCACTTCCGGGCCTCTCTCATGGCTGATTCTGTGCTGCTCTGGTGGAACTGCAGAGTTGCAGCAAAGAGTTACACAGCCTGCAAAGCTGAGTACAGTTACTGCCTGTCTGCTCTTCACAGAGCACCCTTTCTCTGGCACCAGGTCTGATTGTGAGCTATGCTGTTGATATCTTCCCCTGGCTGACAGGGCATTCCCCTCATAGCTCAGTTACATGTCAAAGGATTTTTTTTTTTTTTTTACTTCTTTTTATGTTTGGCACATGGTCCACTGGTTTATGTTATGTGCCTGCTTGCTTAAGTTGGGATTTTTATTTTGTTCATTCTAGTATCCTCTTCATTTATCTTTGCAGACATGGGTCAGACCACACATTTGTAGGCAAGAATTTTCAACCATCTAGTTTGTAGACATCAACAAGATGACATGGCATATGTGAGGGGCTGCAGCCTCTTAAGCATTTACAACTCCAAGCAGAATTCAGACCAAAGAGAAGCTGTTGTTTTGTGTTTCTTTTTCCAAGATGTCTAAAAGCAGCTTGAAAAAATGTTTTGTAGGATAGAAACCACTTTACATACTCCTCCACATAGCATCTTGAGGAACATACAACTCATAATTAACTCTTAATAGATGTCTCATTAAAAGTCTGAGCGTTTGTCTGCAGGTTTCTTCCCGTAGAGAAGGTCTCTTTAACTGTACCATCATTATATGAATAGATATTAATATTATATAACTGTTCATCTTGGACTCCTAGCTAATTAAAAGAGTTAATACTAAGTTGGATTTGGTCTTACAATAAATACGGGGAATGTATGATTTTCTAGAATGTGGAGCTGTAGGTTGCAGGTTGTTGTTTAAAAGCAGATTATCTTTTTAAAGAAATACTGAATTTCTCCCACATAATACTCAGTCTGTAATTAAGCTGACTCAGCAAAGGTGGTCCAGTGCACATTCAGTTAACAGTAACTTGGGAAGTTAGGGTGTTTTGTTTTGTTTTTAAACCCCATCTGTGTTTGGTTTTTGTTCAGATCTCTTCATTGTTTTTTTTGAACGTGTCTTAATGCGTGTTACATATTTCATCTGAACTAAGAATTAGAGCATTCACAGTAATTTTCATCTCTCTTTCTCCCTTATCTTCTCACCTTTCTGCCACCAGCACTGAGAATCTAAATTTTGAAATCTTGTTCTACTACTTTTTAAGTGACTTTTATCACAAAGAATGATATACTTGGGGCACCTGGGTGACTCAGTCAGTTAAGTGTCTGACTCTTGATTTAAGCTCAGGTTGTGAACGAACTGTTGTGAGATTGAGCCCGTGTTGGGCTCCATCCTGGACGTGGAGTCTGCTTCTTTCCTTCTCTCTCTCTTGTCACTCACTGCCCCTCAAAAAAAAAAAACAAGGAAGGAAGGATGGAAAGAAGGAAGGAAGGAAGGAAAGAAAGAAAAAAAGAAAGAAAGAAAGAAGTGCTTAACATGCTGTAGTTTTGTTTTTCAGTTTTCTAAAATATGGTTCATTTAGACTTCTGAGACTTTGTTTTACTATTGTTTTCATTGCGTATCCATGTAGTTACATTATCCACGTAGGCAACAGTTCATTTATTTCCATTGCTGTCAAATATTCTGTTGTGTGATTATTCTTTCTCATAGCCATGTAGTATTCCATTGTATAGATAAACCACATCTTCTTGATCCATTCATCAGTTGATGAACACTTAGGTGCTTTCCATGTTTTGGCTATTGTTGAGAGTGCTGCTGTTAACATTGGGGTACATGTGCTCCTATGCATCAGCACTCCTGTATCCCTTGGGTAAATTCCCAGCAGTGGTATTGCTGGGTCATAGGGGAGTTCTGTTGTTAATTTTTTGAGGAACCTCCACACTGTTTTCCAGAGGGACTACACCAGTTTACATTCCCACCAACAGTGTAGGAGGGTACCCGTTTCTCCACATCCTCACCAGCATCTAGAGTCTCCTGATTTGTTTATTTTAGCCACTCTGACTGGTGTGAGGTCGTATCTCAGTGGTTTTGATTAGTATTTCCCTGATGAGGAGGGACGCTGAGCATTGTTTCATGTGTCTGGTGGCCATCTGGATGTCCTCTTTGGAGAAGTGTTTGTTCATATCTTCTGCCCATTTCTTCACTGGATTATTAGTTTTTCGGGTGTGGAGTTTGGTGAGTTCCTTATAGATTTTGGATACTAGCCCTTTATCTGATATGTCATTTGCAACTATCTTTTCCCATTCTGTCAGTTGCCTGTTAGTTTTGTTGATTATTTACTTTGCTGTGAAGAAGCATTTTATCTTGATTAGGTCCCAGTAGTTCATATTTGCTCTTGATTCCCTTGCCTTTGGGGATGTGTCAAGTAAGAAATTGCTGCAGTTGAGGTCAAGGAGGTTGTTTCCTGCTTTCTCCTCTAGGGTTTTGATGGTTTCCTCTCTCACATTCAGGTCCTTATCCATTTTGAGTTTATTTTTGGGTATGGTGTGAGAAAATGATCTAGTTTCATTCTTCTGCATGTTGCTGTCCAGTTCTCCCAGCACCATCTGTTAAAGAGGCTGTCTTTTTTCCATTGGATACTCTTTCCCGCTTTGTCAAAGATTAGTTGGCGATACATTTATGGGTCTAATTTCGAGTTGTCTATTCTATTCCATGGGTCTGTGTGTCTGTTTTTGTGCCAATTTTAGTTTTGTTTTAATTATAGGACTATTCAGGACTTCTTTTTCTTCTTTTTTTTTTTAAAAAATTTTAAATGTTTTTAATTTATTTCTCAGAGAGAAAGAAAGGAGAGACCGCATGAACAGGGGAGGGTCAGAGAGAGAGGGAGATACAGAATCTAAAGCAGGCTTCCGGGTCTGAGCTAGCTGTCAACACAGAGCCCGATGCGGGGCTCAAACCCACGAACCATGAGATCATGACCTGAGCCAAAGTCAGATGCCCAACCGACTGAGCCACCCAGGCGCCCCTTCTTTTTCTTCTTAAATCTGTTTGGTAAAATACATTTTATAATAATTTGTCCATTCATTCATTCGTTTGCTGATTGCTGAGAGAAAGAGAGAGAGAGAGAGAGATCTGAGACAGCACGAGTGGGGGAGAGGGCAGAGAGAAAGAGAGGGAGACAGAATCTCAAGTAGGCTCCTCACTGTCAGCACAGAGCCTGATATGTGGCTCAAACCCACAAAACCAAGAGATCATGACCCGAGCTAAAACCAAAAGTTGGACGCTTAACCGACAGAGCCACCCAGGTACCCCCCATAATTTGTCCACTTATTTTATATATATATAATACAGTAGTTATATTATAATTATAAATATTATATATATATATAATTTATTTTTGAGAAACAGAGACAGTGTGAGCAGGGTAGGGTCAGAGAGAAAGGAAGACACAGAATCCAAAGACAGGCTCCAGGCTCTCAGCTAGCTGTTGGCACAGAGCACAACGCTGGTTTCAAACCCATGAACTGTGAGATTATGACCTGAGCCGAAGTTGGACACTCAACTGACTAAGCCACCCAGGCACCCTTGATTTGTCCATTTAATCTAATTTTTTATTCGGCATTAAATTTTTCAGAATACTTTGACACTTCCATTTTGGCTTACTAATAGTTAGGACCTTTCTTGCAGTCCTAATACAATTATTTTGTGCCTTCTTTCTCTTTTCCTGATGTGTCACACTGATTTCTTGCCTTTCTTATTTCAAAGAACCACGTTTGGGGTATATTGATTCTCTCTATTGTATCTGTCTTATCTGCATTGTATTTTTGCTTTATATTTCTTTTTTATCCTTGTTTGTGTATGTGTGTGTGTGCCTTCTATGTTCTGTTACTGTTTTCCTGATTCTTGTCAAGAACACAGAGTGTATAAATAATGAGCATGTTTTTCTTTTGTAATGTAAGTTTAAGAAGCCTTTATATTTCCCTTTTCATGCTATATTTACTGATTGCCAAAATTATATTTCTAAGCACAGAAAAATTATGTGTATATTTTAAACTTCTAGTTGCGTTGTATTATGGTGAGCAATTGTGGTTTGTATGTCATTGACTTTTTGAAATTCGTTAAAACTTACTTTTTTTTTAATTTTTAAAAATTTTTTATTTATTTCTAGGAGAGAGAGAGAGAGAGAGAGAGAGAGAGACAGCGTGAGCAGGGGAGGGTCAGAGAGAGAGGGAGATACAGACTCTGAAATAGGCTCCAGGCTCCGAGCTGGCAGTCAGCACAGAGCCCGAAGCGGGGCTCGAACCCACGAACCGCGAGATCATGACCTAAGCGAAAGTCAGACGCTTAACCGACTAAGCCACCCAGGCGCCCCTAAAACTTACTTTTTGACTTAATTTGTGATCAGTAGTTTTTAATGTTACATGTGAGCTTGAAATTGAGAAAAGTACTCTCAAATCCCTATTGTGAGGCACATTTTCATTCCCACCCTGCAATTCTGTCAGTTTTGAAGTTATACATTTGATACTCTTTTACTAGGTTTAAAAGTATAAAAAATTAATCATTTTCCAGTGAATTAAACCCTTTCTGAATACATTGTCATCCTCTATTTTTTTTAATAATGCTCTATTCTTGATGGCTGTATTAACTAATAATATTATGGAAGAAAGTCACTGTTCCTTGGATTTGCTTTTGCCTAGCTTATCTTTCATGCTTTCATGTTTCCCATCTCTGTGGTCTCTGTGTGGATCATTTCTTTAGATATGTTTCATAGTTTTATAATTTTCTTCTCACCCAGTTTAATCTGTTTCCCGTGACTTCATTTCTAGAAAAAAAAAATTGGTTTTATTTTGTTTTTAATGTTTTATTTGTTTTTGAGAGCACAAGTTGGGGAGGGGTAGAAAGAAAGGGGTGGAGAATCTGAATTGGGCTCTCTGCTGATAGCATGTAGTCCAACATGGAGGTTGGGCTGTCAAACAAGGAGATCATGACTTGAGCCAAAGTAGGCTGCTCAGCTGATTGAGCCACCCAGGTGTCCTGTTTCTTTTGGTTTTTTGCCTCTGCAGATGACTGGCCTGAAGGATAAAGCATTTAGAAGAACTTTTGATCCTTCGGGTTTTTAAAAAAATCTCTGCATATCTCTAATATTCTCTTGTTATTTGGAGTTCTTTATGATTCTGCTTTATTTATCTATTGCATCCATGGCTCTGCCAAGGTTCGGGATCCAGCAGATCTCCTATTGGCAATCCTCAAGTGCTAAATCTGTTGATTAATATTTCTGCTCAGTCTTGGTTTTCTTTCTTGGTGTTTTCTCTCAACAGCCAAAATTGGGATTGGAAAGAATATCTGCAGAGGATTTTGTTGCTTCTGGTAGCTAGGGGTTGCCACCGTGAGATCCCATTGGCCAGCCCTATGGCTAGCTCTGTGTAGGCATCCTGGCTTCCTTTCCCTGCCCTGGAGCTGCCAGTCCAGGGCTCAGCTTCCTGACTGTGAGCTACTACAAGCAGATATGTCCAGGTGTGATGCTGCCCCTCCAGTTTTCCAAATACTTGATTTAGATACAGGATCCAAATATAGATCCTGGTCCCACTCCTTCCACACTCTGGTCCCATTTCTGGTACTGTAGCCTTCTGGCATTTTTTAGAAGGTTGTAATCTACTTTATGTGAGATTCAGGACATCCCAGACTGTCATATCTGCTGGAGCTCCTGGTAGGTCAGAATTCTGGAAGCAAAGTCTGGTTCCATCTGCAAGACTTAGAGCAAGAGGGATTTTCCTTTTCAATAACTTTGACACCATTAGTTTTAAATATGTATGTTTAAATGTTCTCGTTGAGGATAAATACTATTAGTCTTGGCATTTACAAGAGGATAATATAAAGATTTAAGCTGTAGTTTATTTGCATGTTTTTATTTAAAACCACAGAAAACCCTCATCATATGTAAAATGTTTGTTTGTTTGTTTTTGAGAGAGACAGAGACAGCTCCAGCTGGGGAGCTGGATCCGGAAGCAGGATCCAGGCTCCATGCTGTCAGCACATTTCTGATTGTATTGTTGTTGTTTTCTTTTAGAAATCTTCATTAATATCTTACCTATATAGTTAAGACTCCCTTACCTACCACAACCAGGGCTTTTCATCATGTGGCCTTTACCAACATTATCTCCCTCCTGCTTTTTCCTATCTGCTCTGCCCTTCCTAGTCATCACCGATGACATTTCCTTGGCACCCTTGAGTCTTTCAGTTTCTTTCCTTGAAATGTCCTCTATATTTGTACTACCCACCCTGCCAGCCATGTCTGCCTAGAAAATGCTCACATAACCGTCTGTCCTTCCCTGATTGAAACAGCGGTGCCCTCCATGCTTCTCACAGGTCTCATATGTGCACATACGTGGTGGACTTGTTGGTTTGTGTCTCCTCCAGCCAGTATGTGATACTCTGGAGGCTCAGTGAATACCTAGCTCTGCAGTATTTCTCCAGTACTTGACTCACAATATATACTCATGGGGCAGCCAGGTGGCTCAGTCAAGCCTCTGACTCTTGGTTTTGGCTCAGGTCCTGATCTCCTAGTTTCAGGAGTTTGAGCCCCGAGTCAGATCCTCTCTCTGCCCCTCCCCCACTTGCGCTGTCTCTGTCTTCTTTCAAAATAAACTTAAAAAAAGATACATGCACTGATTAAGTGTTGGTTAAATAATAATAAATTACTTGGGGCTTTTTTTCCTTTTTGCTCTTACTTAAAATGTTATTGAGGTATTTATTTTTATACATAAAGAAAATAAAAGTCCTCAGTGGACAGCTCCATACATTTTCACAAATTAAACACATTCATGTAAACAGTCCCAAGATCAGGAAACAAATCATTACCAACACTTCAGGCCCCCCCCCCCCCCCCCCCCCCCCCCCCCCCCCCCCCCCCCCCCCCCCCCCCCCCATCCCTTGAGCCCACTTTTGCCTGCCCACTACTTCCTTGGCTAATTGCTGTCCTGATTTCTAACACTATTGATTACTTTCATCTGTTTTTGAACTTTAAATTAATACAATCACGAAGTCTGTGTTTTATGCCAGACTTCTTATGTCAGCCTATGGTCGTGAGACTCGTCCTTATTATTGTGCATAGCTATATTTCAGATACAGCTTTTACTTTTTTTTCCATATTGTGTTACTAGTTCTTGTTCTTTTGTTAGTAGAAGGGGCTGAAGAGGAAAAAATGGAAACAGATACTGATGGTCAGCAGTCTGAAAAGGTGAAAGTCTGTTTGAATTCTTCTACAACAGAAAAGACACAGAGCATGGCTTTCATAGCATAATGGTTTGGGTTTATCTTGTTCTTGATCCCTCTGAGGGAACTACAGATGATTCTGTGAGCCATTTGGACTTTGCAGGTATAAGGTATAATTCTCACAAAGCATAACATAGGACATTTTCCACTTATTCATTCGAGGAAGATTTATCCACTCCCTAGCCTCTTCTTTTATATCCCTTTCGGGCACAGTTGAAAAAATGAATACATACAAAATTGTGGTTTTTATATTGAATTATAGGGTTGGGTCCTATACTTGTGCCAGAAGAGAATTATGGAATATTAAGGAATTTTGTAGGAGATTTAACTGCCAGTAGGAAAATATTTAGAAAAGTCTTAATCAGAAGGTGACATTTGAAGTAGGTTTTAAAGAGCAGGTAGAACTATAAAGATTGAAATGGAGGGGAAGAAATTGAAGATTCCACCTGCTTGGAGGAGACACTGAAGCTAGTGTGCAGAAGGCATCAAAGTGCTTCCTGTGTTTGTGACTTGATCTCTGACTCAGGCTATAAACACAAGGTGAGTGAGGCAGAACAGGACTTTACAGCCTCTTCAAGATCAGGGGCACATGATTTAACAATGGACAAAGACCTGAATAGACCTTTTTCTGAAGTACATATACAGATGACCAGCAGACACATGAAAGGATGCTCAGTATCACTCCTCCTCAGGGAAATGCAAATCAAAACCTCAAGGTACCACCTCACACCAATCAGAAAAGCTAGTATCAAACAGTGTTAGCAAGGATGTGGGTAAAATGAGCCCTCGTGCACTGTTGATGGGAATGTAAATGCTGCAGCCACTCTGGAAAACTGTGGCGCTTCCTCAGAAAGTTAAAAAATAGAACTACCGTGTGATCCAGCAATTCCACTACTGGGTATTTATCCAAAGAAAATGAAAATGTTAATTCCAGAAGATCTGTGCACCCCTATGTTCACTCAACGTTATTTATAATAGCCAAGATGTGATAGCAGTATAAATGTCTTCTGATAAATGAATGGAGATAACACACACACACACACACACACACAGGAATATTATCACTCAGCCATAAAAAAGAATGAAATCTTGCCATTCACAACAACGTGGATGGACCTAGAGGGTGTTAGACTAAGTGAAATAAGTCAGAGAAAGACAACTACTGTTAATATTTAACTTCTGTATGGAATCTAAAAAACAAAACAAACGAAACCAAAAAATCAGAAATAGACCCATAAATACAGAGAACAAGCTGATGATTATGAGAAGGGAAAGGGGAATTGGGGAGGTAAGCAGAATAGATAAAGGAGGATCAAGGTACAGATTTTTGGTTATAAAATAAGTCATGAGGTTGAAAAGTACAGCATAGGGAATATAGCCAGTACTATAATAATATATGGACAGAAAGTAAGTAGACTTATCATAGTTTAGTTAGCATTGTGTAATGTGTAGAATTGTCAACTGTGTTGTAAACCTGAACCTTAATATAACATTTTATGTCAACTATACTTGAGTTAAAAAAGATAAGATTAAGAGCCATAATGACCATTCACTCACTATTTGAGTGAACATATACAGTCTGGGATTTAAGATGTTGATTACATGTTTTGTTTTAAAATTGTATATAGATAAGGACGGGATGAAGAAAAGAGTAAAATTAAGTATAATTCTTACACTGTTACAAATACTGTGCTTTGTACTTTCCATTTTTTAATTCATCTGGTTCCTAAACAGTCTCATCAAGTCAATGATAGTCTCTTCATTTTATAGACAGTATTACATGATTTGTCCAGAGTCACAGGGATTTCAGAATCAGCAAATGAAACCAAATTCTCACCAGAAGAATTGAAGTTTTCAGTCCCCAGAGCAAAATCACTGATGCCATATTGTGGCTCTTCCTAAAAACCATTAGCAGATGACTGTATTAAAGGCTTTGTCAGCTTTTAATTTTGGCAGTGTTCCATCTTCTCGGTTGATAATGTACATTTTAAATGCTCTTGGTTCTTTTGGACAGGTAGTCAGTAATTCATTTGCTTATGAAGTATTTCTCTATTTAGCCAGTAAATAACAATGGAATTTCAATGACATTCCCTTGAACAATATATGGCACAGGGCTCAAAGAGGGTAGGAACTGTGTGTTTTAGAGGCGTATTAACATGTGACACTCAGGTGTAGTGAAAGTGTACATTCTTTGAATGTATTGATTTCTGGCTCTTCTCTCCAAGGCCTTTGGGCCTCCAAGGTCCTAGTGCACTTCCTGCCAAAAATAGTGGAATCTTTTGTTACTCTTAGATAGTATCACTTGTAGAAGGACTGGGTTTTTTTGCTCATTCTCTGTTCTCTTCTTTTGTACCTCTTTCAGGCAGAAAACAAAGGGGAAAACGAAACAGATGAAGGTGATAAAGCACAAGATGGAGAAAATGAAAAACATAGTGAGAAGGAGCAGGACAGTGAAGTTAGTGAGGATACCAAATCAGGTAATTTATGTAAAACTAAAAAGCACAGGAGAACTGTGAGCAGTTCATTTATATAGAAATATTTCCTTACTCATTGGGGTTTCTTTCTTCTTTTTAATGTTTATTTATTTATTTTGAGAGAGGATGTGAGCAGGGGAGAGGCAGAGAGGGAGGGGGAGAGAATCCCAAGCATGCCCCACACTGTCAGCACAGAGCCCAATATGGGGCTTGATTCTACAACCAGGAGATTATGACCTGAGCTGCAACCAAGAGTTGGATGCTTACCTGACTGAGCCATCCAGGTGCCCTGGGTTTGTTTCTTAATGTAGCAATAAATAAATGTTCAAGTAGGAGTTTTATTTGGCTCCTAGGCACCAGTGTAATAGTAGTCAATAAACAAGTTGCTCATTGTGACAGAAGTCCTGGTCAGTGGCTGGCAGATCCATTGTGCCTGTCTCAGAAGGCTTGCGGAAGTGCTTTGTTCTCATTTCCTCTAGACACTAGGGTTTCTCAGAGCATTTCATTGACTGATCTTGTTAGTCTTACGGCAGGGCTTAGTTCCCTTTATATCCTAGGGAACTACACAGAGAGCTTAGAGAAATGAAGAGAAGACAAAGCATACTATTTAGAAAATCCGGCTCAGATGGAGGCTCCCTTACATGCATGGAATGGCTCTGCAAAAGTCTTACAAAGAAGGAGGCACTGAGATCTCTTTGTAACCTCAGTTCTAGTTTGTCATGTGGCGGAGGTGAGAAGTAAGATGGCTTATTGAGATGGGGCGCGCTGGTAATAAAGCTTTCTCATTTTTTTTTTTTTTTTTTTTCAGAAGAAAAGGAAACTGAAGAGAACAAGGAGCTCACTGATACTTGTAAAGAAAGAGAAAGCGATCTTGGGAAGAAGAAAGTCGAACATGAAATTTCCGAAGGAAATGTGGCCACGGCCGCAGCAGCTGCTCTTGCCTCAGCTGCAACCAAAGCCAAGGTTTGCCACTAACAGCCCTTTCCAGGCTCCTGTAAGCCGTGAATGGTTGCATTGTTGTCAGTTATTGGGAACGATTAGTATAAAGAGCCTTGCGCCCAACACGAGATGACTGCTTGACCGGCATTTCTAGGTTAAGAATTGTACTGGCAGGAGGGGCGGGGGCGAATCGCAGATCTGGTCCTGGAGGGGGCTGCCTTCTGGGCCTTGCTTCTACTGTGCCGTTTAGCTGTCATTTCATGGAGACCACAGAGATATAGCCGAACTTAAAAGTCCCTCGCGTTTGCCCACAGAATTTGTCTTGGACTACTGTTCCAATTTCTGTTCGATTGAAGTATTTGTGATTTTTAAGACAGAAATCTGTTTCCTTATATAAATACTTCACCTTGCTCTTACAGACTGAAAGGAAACAGGGGGATCTAAAATAACTCTTTTTCTTCTTGAATTTGCCAGCTTTTCTGGGGGTGGTTTTCTCTATTTATAATCTAGTATTGGCTTCACAGCATATTTAAGAAAAAAAGGAGAATGTTATTTTCCCCACTTTGTGTTGCTTTCACATTTTAAAGCATTCCAGGCATGAATATGTGAAGTTTCTTTTCACCCCTTCTCCATCTTAACCCTTTGAAGTAGCTTCCATTATAGGTTCCCACATTTTGAGCAGTATTTACTGGAACATACCTGATCATTTTATCTTGAGCTGTTTTTTTAGTCCATTGGTAAAGATATTCTTTCATGGCCTTTAGTACCCAAAGACTGTTCACCTGCTGAAGAGTACTTCTCCAAGTGTTTAATCTGTGGTGCATGATTTGTAACAGACCCACAGATGACCCAGTTCAAACTACAAGACCACTGCTTTGAGTTCCCATGCATCAGGCATAGGTGTGGACAGTGAGGAGGAGGGTGTTGACAGGACAGGCCTGCCCTGTCAGTCCAGACAGCAGCCCCAGTGATGCTGACTCTTACAGGAGCTGAAGATTCTGCGTGTTCCTATTTCCCGGTCCCTTCCACAGATGCCTCCCAACTCTCATGGTGGTTTAGTTGCAGTATTAGGTATCCTCTGCCTCCTGGGAGGAGTGCGTACTGCCCTGCACACCAAATTGACAGCTGTTTCCCGTTCATTTGGTTTTGCTGCTTCACTGGAAACAGTTTTTTGAGCCTCTGTTTGTCCTGTCAGGCTGGACCCTTTGGCACCTCGTTGTCTCAGAGCTAAGGTCTTGTTGTTCAGACTGCCGTCAGGGATCTTAGAGACCTTAAGGATGGTCTTGGGTCTTGGGCTTATGTCATAAATGAGCTAGAGGCCAGGAGAGCCTCTGTCCTTTGTGACATTTATCAAGAGACAGCACAGCCATCCACCAGTCTCCTGAACCGCAGCCTCAGGTCATCTTTATCTCCTCTCATTCTTTCATTTTCCATAGCTGTTTAGCCACCAAATCCTTCCTGGCACATTAGTGCCTCTGGTAATGCCCAGGCCCTTCACTTTTCCCTTAGGCCAACATCCCTCATCCATTGCCTATCTCCTTCCACCCATTCTCTGTCTTCAGCCAAAGTAATCTTTTTTATTTTTGAAATTTTCTATTGAAATACAACTTACATTTGTATAAATAGATATATATGTCTACAGCTAGTAAATTTTTCACAGACGGAGCCCACCTGTGGGCTCACATAAGGCACCCACTTCAAACAGCATAACATTAACATTCCTAGCCTTCCAGAAGCTTCCTCATACTCCCTTCCAGCTACTGTCCTTCCCACCTCCCCACCCCTACTGCCCCAGGAATGGTTGCTAGCCTGTCTCCTAATACAGTGGATTCCTTTCTGCTTCTCTGAAGAATCTTTAAAAATACAAATAGGAACATGGTGCTTTCTTAAATAAGCTCTCTCTTCTCTCTCAGGCTAAAATTTCAAACTCTTTAGTGTAGAATTCATAAGATTTTCATGATCAGGACCCGTCTTCAGTTCTCAAGTGTCCTTTATTGCCTGTCTGTCCAGGACTGTTCTTTACGGTTCTCCCAGACTGGACCCTCATCCCTCTCCCAGAGATGTTTCTCTCCCTCTCCCCTCCATTATTTCTCCTCTCTCTCTCACTGTGTCAGCTTCACTGTAAGTATGGTAGATTACCATAAATCGTTTTCATTGCTGATGAAAACATGATGGCCTCATAGCTGTTAACATGTGCACCTTTGGGCACAGATGTTTGTGTGGTGTGTACTTCTGACCACCTTGCCACAGCTGTTTGACTCCTTCATTGCAGAGAAACTGCTTTTATGGAGCAATTGCCCTGCTCCTTAGATACTCTGTACAAGGTTTAGAAGAGTCCAAAGAGGGGCGCCTGGGTGGCTTAGTCGGTTAAGCGTCCGACTTTCGCTTAGGTCATGATCTCGCGGTTCGTGGGTTCGAGCCCCGCGTCGGGCTCTGTGCTGACTGCCAGCTCAGAGCCTGGAGCCTGTTTCGGTCTGTGACTCCCTCTCTCTCTGACCCTCCCCTGCTCATGCTGTCTCTCTCTCTCTCTCCTAGAAATAAATAAAACATAAAAAAAAAAAAAAAGAAGAGTCCAAAGAACATTTTCCTTCCAGGTCATCGAATTTCCATTCCATCATCCTCACTCAGTCTTGTTTCTAATAACTGGGAAAGGAGATCTTTATTCTCATGACAGCTGTGTTTTCCACAGATCTGTGAGTGATACACATGCATGTGACACATGACTTGGCATGCATGAACTGCTCAGTGCCACTTAACAGCTGGGTCTGATGCATTTCACAGCACACATAATCATCTTTGTGCTACATGGGAATTAAGGGTAAGGAATTCACTTAAATTACTGTAATTAGTGCAGCTGATCTAGCCAATCCAAGTTTTCTCTTATTCTCTTTTTGTTCTTCTGTATCTATAAACAGCTTTGTTATTAAGACTTTTCCTTGATACATTTTAATTGTTTGTCACACTGACATGGAGTAGTAATTAGAGGTTCTGAATCTAGCTCCAAAACACATAGGGAGAGTGGGCATGCTTTCTGGCTTTTCCCCAACTTTGCCATGTGAGTGACTCTTCGATAGCATATCCATTTCTTCACTGCACCTACCGACAAGCTGTGAATTGACCTACCTGAAGAGTGGTGTGTGGGTGTGGGAAGGAACACCATTGGCTGGATGCTCTACATCCCTTCCATCTGGGGGCTTAGTTTCAGCTGGAAGGAAGAGTTTAGAACTATTGCTAGAATAAATTAGAAACCTGGAAAACTAGAATGTTCTCTATTCAGCAGCATTAGGACTCAGTTCCTCCAAGATAACCGAGATCACATTTTCTTTCTTTTTTTTTAATGTTTATTTTTGAGATTGTGCAAGTGGGGGAAGGGCAGAGAGAAAGGGACAGAGGATTTCAAGCTGGCTCTGCACTGATAGGCTGATAGCAGTGAGCCTAATGTGGGGCTTGAACTCACCAACCGTGAGATCATGACCTGAGCTGAAGTCAGACGCTCAACAGCCTCAGCCACCCAGGTGCCCGAGATCATACGTTCTTAAGACTATAGACATTTCCTTTAGATTTATTCTGTCACCACGCCATCCCCATGTATCTTGAAATGGCTAAAGTAGGTTTGTCTTCATGGTAACTAGATATTAGTTCCAGGGTAACAGGAAGATTATATCTCTCTGAGATACCTCTTACTTGCTCCCCTTTGCTTGAAATTCTTTCTTGAGATAGGAAAATTTTTCATTGTACATTGTAGTCATATGGCTTTACCAGATAAGTGTTTGCTGAAATTGATTGACACTATATGCACTGATCATTGAAACCATGTCGTTTTACCTGATGATATTCTAGAGAGAAAACTGAAGGAAAAATTGACCTATTTGATCATTTTGCCTAGAGTTAGCCCTATTCACTTTCATCTTTATATGACTAAACAGAAAACTACTCCTGCTCCACCAGCTGGACTTCATGCTTTGTTGTGTAAAGTTCACCTTAACTCTGTTACAACCAAGTTACCTCTTTGGTATCATTAATCTTTTAGGTTGTTTGTCCACATAGCACACATCTGGGCCATACTCCCACACCTCCTCATTCTTAAGTTCCATAAAGCTCAGTTATGTGAAGGGATGGGAGCTCCCTGCAGCCCTCCTAGGGATACCCTGCTCATCACTGCTGCCAGACCTTCAGGAATCCGTAGCCTGAGCATCAGCAGTGCTCCTGCCTCAGTTACCCAGGGCTGTGTAACCATTGCAAAACCCCATCGTCACTTTGTTGCATCTTATCATTTTTATGAGTGAGAAACTCAAGCAAACTCAGTTGGAAAAGCCCTGCTCCATGTGACATTGGCTAGGTTTGCTTACGGCTGAGCTGTGAAGGGAGGCCCTGAGGCAGCCTCCCTGCCGTGCCTGATGTGTAAGCAGGGTGGCTGGATGGCCTGGGACTGGCTGGCATCACTGTCTCCACACGGCTTGTCTACAGAGTTAGTTCTCTTGGGCTTCCTCATAATTGGTTGGTATCGTAATTGTTGGACTTTTTACGTGGAAGCTTATAACTTTAAGAGAAAAGTGTCCCAAGCCACCAGAAGGGGAACCTGCTGGTATCTTATGGCTTGGGCCCCCAGCCTGACACTGTATAACCTCTTCCCAGCTCCACCAGTCAAAAGTTCTATTCAAATTCAGCGCCTGGTTGACTCAGTTGGTTAAGCGTCCAACTTCGGCTCAGGTCATGATCTCGCAGCTCGTGGGTTTGATTTGTACCTTGGGCTCTGTGCTGACAGCTCAGAGCCTGGAGCCTGCTTCAGATTCTTTGTCTCCCTCTCTCTCTGACCTCTCCCACTTGTGTGTGCACGTTCTCTCTTTCTCTCTCTAACAAATAAACATTAAATTAAAAAAATTTTTGTTCAAATTCAAGGTGAGGGATCATCGACCACGCCTCTACACAGAAGGCATGCCACCTTAACCCCCCACAGTCTTCCTTGTGGTCACCAATTACCTACATATCTCCCAGTTGAAAAGTAAGCATTCCATAGTTTCATGTTATTGTGATAATCAGACTAAGGCTGGGGTTTTGAGATTGTCTCTAAATCAAGTTTGGGTACAGATGAAGCTCTTGAGGAGCAGTCTTTCAAGTGCAGCTCCTTGCATGTTGTTCTCTTTCAGAAAGAATTTGAGGACTGACATAAAAGTAGTGGGAAACATTCAGGGCAATTACACTCACATTCATTAATAAGTGTGAAGATGGAAGGCCCTGAGCACACATAGTTCAGAACAACTCTGAAATCTAGTCAGGCATACATTTCCCCTGTCTGTCTTCCCAGGGCCCCCAGCCTTGCCCCCTGTGACTTACTCTCTACAGCTTTTGACTTGGCCCTCTGGGCTTTGGATATTGTGTTCTCAATCCTTTTCCTTTTCCATTAAAAAATCAGCCCAGTTTTGCTGCTGTGAGGGGCCTTTCTTAGCCTGCAATATTGGTCCCATAAGGAGAGGAAAGAGTGAAGGAGGCATGGGGGAGAAACTGTGGCTGATGAAAAACTTCAAACTTGCTGGAAAATATTAACTTGTAGTAATATAGAATATAGGAAACATGCTTTTAAAGATACTTAGAGGCCCTTCTGTCTAGTAGAGAGGGTCTAAGAGGCATATATACCTTTATTAGAAATTCTTAAGATTCTTAGAAATCAGACCATGCACTTCGATCAGAAAGTCTTGCAGCCACACCTTGAGTTGATTTCTAACTCCAGTAATGATGGCCTGAAAATGGAATAGTTCCCTCTTTGGTTCCTTTCTCTTCTGGCTACTTATAATATAATACCTAAAGAAAGTTTATATTTTGCCTGGAAATCACTCCAGCCAGATCCACAAGTTCAGTAATGACTCTATTTTCCACATTACCAGAAGTGACATTGTTTCCAAATTTCTGTTTGGAGAGAAGATCTGCTTCTCTCCAACCTTCAGGAACATTTCCTTCTCCATCTTAAAAGCTCTTGCCAGTGGTTTGCTTGAGATCCTTTCAGCCTGTGCCCACTGCATGATCTGAAGCCACACTGAAGGTTTTTGGTAAAACAGAACACCATTTTCAGATACCAAATTCTTTTCCCATAGCAAAACAGTGGTTTTAAAAAGCAGCCATTTTTTATTATATCTCATGATTGTGAAAAATTTGAGCACTAAACACCTATGCAGTTCTGCCCCATGTGGTATCACTTGAATCATTTAGTGGTACTTACCTCACAGGTGGGTTCCTGAAGAGAGTCTTAGACAGATTCCTTCAAGTCCTGTTCCTAGGTAGAGATGGCTGGTTCCTTTTCCCTCTTCATGCAGTCTTGAGGTCTCTCTCTCTCTCTGGTCTCTTCCACATTGATCACACTTAGTACATGGCAGCTGGGAACTCCCAGAAGGAACGTTCCATGGCGACATGAAGTTCCAGAGCTGGGAACTGGAAAATGGCACCACTGCTTTCTCTTGGGCAAGGCGGTTAGAGAGTCTACCTTGATTCAAGAGGAGGGATTGTAGACCCTCCTCTCCATGGAAAGAAGGCCAGTGAGTTTGTGGCCATCTCCAATCTACTTGCACATCCCTTCTAAGAATTCCCTGGGAAAGTATCCACTAAAACATCAATTGTTCTAAACGAGCATTTGTAGATAAGTATAAAAGGCTGTGGATTTAGACATCAAATTTTTAGTTCCAGCTCTACCATTTACTAGTTTCTTAGGCAACTAAAATAAATTTTCTGAGCCTATACATTTTGTTTCAGTCAGAAGTCCTTTCTGATAAAGCATTTTGTAAGCTAGAAAATGCCATATTTTGATTATTCATTAAACCGGTATTTGAGGGCCCATCATGTGCTAGACTCTACTACAGTGGTAGATTTATTTGGTGCCACAGAAATATGGATGGTTCCTACCTCTTAGGAACTCAGCCCACTAATCTTGAACTTCACATTTTTGTTGAGCCATTGGGATATATATTTAGTTGGGAAAGGAAAAAAAGTATGTATAAATCTTGGAAATGTAACCTTAAGTTAGTATTAAGTGAGATCTAATTAGGGATTGTATACAATTTTATATAATTTCTGGGAATGAAACTTTCTTACACACAACACATAAATCTCTTCTACTTTTTGCGTATTTCATTTTTACACAAGTTATGTGTATAACTGGATTACTAGCTTAATAGACACCTTAAGCTCTAACAACAAAGATGTTTCATATGTAATGTCACAGATGACCTTTGAGTTTCTTGAATTCTTTAATCTCATAGATGTAGAAACAGACCCAGAGAAATTAATGAGAAGCCTCCGGTTATGTGACTAGCTGTATAACCAAGACCAAAACCCAGATCTCCAGACTTGGAGTCTGGTGATCCCAGCCAAAGCAGAAATGTAATCTGATAAAATTGTCCATTCCAATGAAAATGTTTTCAAACATTGTGCAATTAAAAACCCAACAGCTAGCTTAAAAAAAAAAATACAAACCTTTTTTTTTGTTTTCTTAGTATGTCTGTGATTTAAGTTTCTAATTTTTAAAAACCAAAAAATAAAAAACAGAAGAAAGAGGGAAACATTAACTCTTCCACATCCCTATGTTTCCACTTTCTTAGTGGCCGGTTTGGTTTCGAGGTATGGTTCAGAACAGAGTTTCATTCCCAGTTCACTTAACTGTGACCCTTGGCAATATAATTAACTTTTCTTTCTTACTATATAAAATTCAGTTTCTTTCTGTACATAAAGAATTCTTTTTTTGGTAGGTTATTATTAGAAGTAAAAGCATGAAAATACAGCATGGTGGCTAAAATGATGTTAATGCTTAATAAAACCCAGGGTCCCCCCCAGTCCAGTAATGCATTTCAACAGCTTACTCTTGCTTTTACTTTCTAAGATTTTTAGAAAAAGCAGACATGAGTAGTAGTTGGATCCCTTAACTACTTTTGTCCATTGCTTGGTAACATTTATCCAGTCACTTCAGGCCTCTGTGAAGGCTTTGTAATTTCCTGAAGAATCTACCCCTAAGCCTTTATGACTTCTACTGAATTGATTCGGTACGTGTATGTCACCAAATCCATGAAGTAGCAAGATTTCTTAGAGTCTTGGTAGCAGGACGTGTACTTTTCTGTGAGACATATTACTTTCTTGCCTTCTCTCAGGTGCATATGAATTTTGTACCAGTAAAAATAAGAATAGTCATGGAAGGAGGCTCGGGGCACCTTGGTGGCTAAGTTGATTGAGCATCCGACTCTTGATTTTGGCTCATGTCATGATCCCAGGGTTGTGGGATTGAGCCCTGTAAATCAGACTCTGTGCTGAGCGTGGAGCCAGCTTGGGATTCTCTCCCCACTCCTTCTTGCCCCTCTTTCCCTCCTGCTCACCCACTCCCTAAATAAATAAATATTTTTTTTTAAAGGAGGCTCTAACTGCTAGATCGAGAAATGCAGGAGAGTGAGAAATGGCACATTAACACATTCATTAGGATCCAGTCAGCAAAATTCAGAAAGTGAGACAGTGCAAAGGACCAGGCCACTTGTTTCAGAGAAATGTACTATTGCATTTCTTCTCTCACAAAAAAGAATTGTGAGCTGGAGCAAAGTAGAAGATGCGGTCATTTGGTTTTAATAATCATATCAAGAAAATCATAGCTCATATACAAACATTATTATTAAGACCTGAAATAATATTTTTATGAAAAAACTAAATGTGCAACATTAGTTCTTTTCTCTTATTTCTACTCAAACCCAGATGTTATCAACCTTATCAGTGAATAATGCTTATGCTTGTAATGGGGTAATTTGGATAACTTATTAAAATTTTTTCTTTGGGGGCTCCTGGGTGGCTCAGTTGCTTAAGTGTCCAACTGTTGGTTTTGGCTCAGGTCATGATCTCACAGTTCGTAAATTTGAACCCCGCAGTGGGCTCTGTATTATGGAGCCTGCGTGGGATTCTCTCTCTTTATGCCCCTCCTCTCCTCTGTCTCTTTTTCTCAGAATAAATAACAAACATTTAAAAAAAAAAAAAGAAAAACTTAAATTTTTTTTCTTTAGAGGCCAGTCTAATAATTCTGTAAGTCTTTAATAGTAAATAAACTGCCATAAAGTTTAGAGACTGAAGGTTTTTTTTGTTTTTTTCCTTTTTTACTCCCAATTTGTTTCTTTAGCTTGAGGGCAATGGTTTTTTCATCCTTCAATCCGAAGTGTTCACATTCACTTAGAGAGATTTCTAGTGGTTTTTCTAACATTGAGCACAGGTGAATTCTAGGCTTTTGATAAAGGCTGCCTCTTTTCCTTGTTTACTTTCCACCTCATGTCCTTGTTTCCTCCTACTCTAAAATTGCCAAGCATGCAAAACGTGGGACGTCCTCAAGCCTTGGCCCTGGGTGAAAGTCAGGTGAATAGATAAAGTGCAGCACGCTGAGTCTTGTCATGGAGGCTGTGGGAGCCCAGAAGCTGCCCAGAGGAAGTGATGCCTAATGCTCAGTCTTAGAAGACATGTTGAAAGTGGTCGGTGCAGGTAGAGGAGAGTCTCCCAACAAATTGGGCTCCCAGTCATCAGCAGTGTTAGTGCTCACAAGTATGAGGCACCCGCGATATTCCAGGCTCTGCTCAGCATACACTGTGTGTGTCCTCACCACTACCCTGATGGGGGTATAGTTTTCCAGTGTCACGTATGAGGAAATAGTCACAAAGAGGTAGGATAACTTCTAGACCATGGTTACAGACATACTTCGTTTTATTGTGCTTTGCAGATTCTGCATTTTTAAAAAATGTTTGTTTATTTTTGAGAGTGTACAAGTTGGGGAGGGACAGAGAAAGAGGGAATCTCAAGCAGGCTCCATACTGTCAGTGCAGAGCCCAACGTGAGGCTCGATCTCAGGAACCATAAGATCATGACCTGTGCCAAAATCAAGTCAGATGCTTAACCAGGTATGCCCCCCCTTTAAAAAAAAATATATGTATACACACACACACAAAATTTATTTATTTTTGAGAGAGAGCACGTGTGTGCACACGTATATGTGCATGCAAGCCAGGGTGGGGCAGAGAGAGAGAATCCCAAGCAGGCTCCATCCACTCCGTCAGCATGGAGCCTGACACCGGGCTTGATGTCACAAACCACGAGATCATGACTTGAGCTGAAATCCAGAGTTGGACACTTAACCACCTGAGCCATCCAGGCGCCCCAAGTCACATGCTTTTAAACCTGATCTTTGAGTTATTATTTCCAGTTAGTAATTATTTTAGTCATAATTTCAATCAAGTGTATGTTGATTCTTACACAAAGTCTAAATCTATTGAAATTCTCTTTTTATCCATATTGTTGCTACATTTTCTTAAACATAGTAGTCTTAACTTATATTAATGTTCTCACATGCCAAGTCCAGTGCCTGTGCCATCTGTGGATCTGCTGTTTTGATTGAATGCCACAAATGTATAAAAATTTAGGCTATCAGGGGGGCACCTGGGTGGCTCAGTCAGTTCAGCATCCAGTGCTTGATTTTGGCTCCAGTCATGAGCTCATAGTTTGTGGGATTGAGCCCCGTGTTGAGCTCTGCACTGTCAGTGCAGAGCCTGCTTGGAATAGTCTGTCTCCCTCTCTCACTATCTGCCCCTCCCCTGCTGGTGTGCACTCTCTCTCTCAAAATAAACATTAAAACAAATGTAGATTCTCTTTGTAAAAAGAGTGGTAGCAGAGCTGGGAAGGGGCAGGGACTGAGTGGAAGCTAGATGAAACTTTGGTCATTCTCTTCCAGGACCACACGTGATCCTTGGGTGTGACATCCCAGAAATTGGAGTTGAGATTTTGAAATAATTATCACTTCAAAAGGGATATTTTAAGGAATTTCTTTTCTTCTTTGAACCTAACTCGTTAGCATCCCATCCTCTGCATCTTTAAAATTTGCCAAGTGTCTGAGATGGTGACCAGCTTGTTTCTGAAGTCCCACACGTCCCTACCAGCATTACTTCATCCACAGGCATGAGGTCTAAGAGCTTTTCATATACGCTGGACACAAGTCTCTCATCACACATGATTTGCAAATACTTTCTCACAGTGTGTGAGTTGTGTTTTCACCTTCTTGATGGTATGCTTTGAAACAGAGAGGTTTTTGATTTTGATGAACTTTCACTTCTCAATCTTCCCTTTTGACATTTGTGCCTTTGGTGTCACATATAAGAAATCATTCACTTAACCCAAGATTATTTAGATTTACTTCTGTTTTTTTGTCTGAAATTAAAAAATTTTTTATTTATTTAAAAAAATTTTTTTAATCTCTATTTTTGAGAGAGAGAGAGTGACAGAATGCAAGCGAGGGGAGGAACAGAGAGAGATGGAGACACAGAATCCGAAGCAGGCTCCAGCCTATGAGCTGTCCACACAGAGCCCAAGGTGGGGCTTGAACTCACTTTGCAAGATTATGACCTGGGCGGAAGTCAGATGTTTAACCGACTGAGCCACCCAGGTGCCCCTGTTTATTTATTTTTGAGAGAGAGAGAGGAAGGTGTGAGGGAGAGAGAGAAACACAGAATCCGAAGCAGGCTCCAGGCTCTGCGCTGTCAGCACAGAGCCCGACATGGGGCTCAAACTCAAGAACCACAAGATCATGACCTGAGCCAAAATCAAGAATTGGATGCTTAACTGACTGAGCCACGTGATCTTTATTTAAACTTTGTACTCCTATATCTTAAAGTGGTTAGGGAGGCAGATGTATCATGAACAGCTGTAGATTGTTCATAAAACCTGCTCATCATCACCTTTTGCTTATACTTGTGCCTTTTCCTGGAGATGGATCTCTATGGTATAAGACTACACTTCTCTTTTCCAGCTATAAAAGACTGAAAAATAAGATTCTCATTTAAGTGTCTGTTAATTTAGCTCCCAAAAGCCTATGTTAAATGCCTACTGCATGTTAGCTCTTCCTAGATTCTGTAAGAAACAGAGATTGTTAAGACAGCCGCTTCATGTTACTTCTCACTTGTATAGAAACAAGATGAGCACATAAATTCACCAGATATAATGAAAGTGAATGCAAAGTGCTGTTGGGAGTTTGTTGGTATAAGCTCTTAGACATGTCTGCATTAGGTGGGATTGACCCCTTCCCAGGTACAATTAATCAGAACTAAATATACAACGCTCATCTTCTCAGTGTAATGTGGTACCTTCTTCTGTGTGCTGCTGAGTAGGCCGGAAGTGTGAATGAATAGGGCTCATCATCTGTCCTGTTGCAGGCGAGAAGCACATTCTGCCAGCGTAACTTCTTGTTCTGTACTATATTTGTTTCTCTTGCTCTGGATCCTGTCCGCAAACACAGGGGTGGAATATTGTTCACCATCTCCTTTCCACATGCGGTTCCACTCACTAAAGGCAAAGGCCTTGCATCTATCTGAGTGTTGGATGCTGAGGGAACCCACTGCTTAGCTGTTTCTGGACAGTTCATAAGGGAGGAAAGATAGTGAGGGGAGGCATAGAGTAAAAGGGCGAGGGTACAAGGTAAATGGGTGGTAGATGGGAAGTGTACCCCAGGCTACTTGTGTCCTCCTCTTTGTCCATCAGGCTCCTGATTAAACCTCCCCTTTGTGATGAGCTCTTTTTGAGGGGAGTCATTTACCATGAGAGGGAGAGGGGGTTTTTTGTTTTTGCTTTTTATTTAAAACAATTTTTTTTAATGTTTATTTTTGAGAGAGAGAAAGCATAAGCGGGGGATGGGCAGAGAGAGAGAGAGACACACACACACATACAGAATCTGAAGCAGGTCCCAGGCTCTGAGCTGTCAGCACAGAGCCCGATATGGGCTCGTGAACAGCAAGATCATGACCTCAGCCGAAGTCGGACTCAACTGACTGAGCCACCCAGGTCCCCTCCCCCCCCTTTTTTTTAACCCTTTAACAGGGTTCTTTATACCTATAAGGACCAGAGATTCAGCAATAGTTACTTTAAATTGAAATAAATGTTTGGTAGAAACAAACAGATGGGGCATCAGGCATTGTTTTTAATTATATAATCCCTACTTTGAATAGCAACTTCAGCATTTTGTTTCTCTATTTTAAGGAAATGTGTACCTACTTAATTTGAATGATCTTTTACACTTAGCACCTGGCTGCCGTGGAAGAGAGAAAGATCAAGTCTCTGGTGGCCCTACTGGTTGAGACACAAATGAAGAAATTGGAGATCAAACTGCGACATTTTGAAGAACTGGAAACTATCATGGACAGAGAGAAGGAGGCTGTAAGTAAGGGGACGTTTGTAGTGGCTTTTTGACAATTAAACATTGACCACCTTTCCTAAACTACAAGTTAGATAAAATGAATGGTAACCTGCTCCGTTGGTCCTTGTTTCTGTTTGCTTTCCCCTTTAAAAACATTTATCAGCCATTGATGATAAACAGAAGGCACTCTGCTCCCATTCCAAAACTAATGATTTACACCTCAGCCTTTACATCTCTCCGTTTTCCCAGGTACATGGTAGTATCAGTTCTTCTCTCTATAGAAGTTACATCTTAGACTAATTTTATTCCTTACTTGTTACTAATAGAGTAGAAGGAATAATGGCTCCGTTGTCTGATGAAAGAATTTTCTTGATTTTTTGTATTCTTCAATATGAATACCAGAAAGTTAATCTCAAGTGAGGAGCCTTGTTTCTGTGATACCTTTTAACAACTCTCTCCCCGGTCCAACCTTAGACTCTCAGTCCTCCTCCCTCTCCTGCATAGTGGAGGTCAGCTGCGGCTAGGCTAGTTTTTTTAACGAGTTGACTAGAAGAATTGGTAACTTTCTAAGCAGTGGACTGAATTGGAGGATTTAGCTAGGACTTGTTCTGATTATTTTGACTTTTTCTTTTTTTACTTATTTATCTTGAGAGACAAAGAGCCCAAGCAGTTGGAAGGGCAGAGAAAGAGAGGAAGAATCCTAACCCAAGCAGGATCCGCTCTGTCAGCACAGAGCTGTATGTGGGGCTTGAATTTAGAAACTGTGAGATCATGACCTGAGCCGAAATCAAGATTCAGATGCTTAACTGACTTGACCACCTAACCACCCCTATTTTGACTTTGTTTATCTGTATTTGAGATCCTGGTATCTCATTGGTAGATTATTTAACCTTAAGATTAAATTGCCCCAGAAGAGGGACGCCTGGGTGGCTTAGTCAGTTAGGTGTCCGACTTGCGCTTAGGTCATGATCTCGCAGTTCATGGGTTCGAGCCCAGCGTCAGGCTCTGTGCTGACTGCCAGCTCAGAGCCTGGAGCCTGTTTCAGAGTCTGTGTCTGCCTCTCTCTCTGACCCTCCCCTGTTAATGCTGTCTATCCCTCTCTCTCCTGGAAATAAATAAAAATTTTTTAAAAAATTGTCCCAGAAGAATTTTGAGGTGTTTTTTTTTTTTAATGTGCATTTATTTTGACAGAGAGCACAAGCAGGGGAGGGGCAGACAGAGGGAAAGAGAATCCAAAGCAGGCTTTATACTGCCAGTGCAGAGTCCAGTGCAGGGCTCGATCTCATGAACTGTGAGACCATGACCTGAGCCAAGTTGAAGAATTGGATGCTTAACCAACTAGGACACCCAGGCACCTTAAGAGTTTTAATTTTTAAGGACCTGTTTGTATTTATTTAGCGGTTTCTTAGTGGTCAGTCCAATCCCATCCTCTGGCAAATTCCTCATTCCAATAACTATCACAAAACAGCCCATTTTCATTTTGTCCTGAGATCAGCAGGCATTCTGACCCTGAAGGATGGAGAGGCTGCTTCAGTAATTCTCTTACCCACCCCCTCCCATCCCCATCCCGTTTCCTGACCTGTAAGCATCTCTCACATCATCAGCCCTCTCCTTCCCTAGGAGCTGCTGGCCACACCGGTCTCCTTTCTGTCACTCTCTGTGTTCTAGCCACACCACACCACCTGCAGGCTGTCCTCAAGGCCTCCCGTGTGCCCCCGTGTGCATTGTGCTCCTCTGCTAGTAAGGCTCTGTTCCCCACTTCCAAATCCCTTAGCCCTGCCCCTTTGGACAACGTGCCCAGCCCATCTCCTGTTGTAGCAGCCTGACAGAGCGTGTACACTGTGTTGGAGGTGCTGATTCGTGTGTCCGTCTCTCATTCCAGAGTGTATGCCCTTTGAGAGAATTGATCATGTGTCTTTGTAAACACAGAACTGGCACATCAAGGGCCCTGGTTTCAGTGAATATTGATTGAATGTACACCAGCATCAGTGTCAGAAGCTAGAGAAGTGGAAAGTCCACCCTTTAGTTTAATGGGGTGGCGCATGCAGGGTTCACAGGATGATTGGGTCATTCCCACTATCAACCAGATGCCTTTCTGTCCTTCATAAAGCAGAACAGCCTAGAAGATTGGCATGACTCTGGGCACTTACAGCACAGTGTCTGGATTGTCAAGGTGCTTTTCTCTCTGCTCTAAGTCACTTTCCTTCAGAGGTTGAACCTGGGGATCCCCCACTCTTTTAAACCCCCAATGAAATGGCACCTAGATTAGCTTAACACTGCCTTCTGCCCCTTCCCAGTTCTCACCTCTGATTCTCAGACATCCAGGATTACACTGTAATGGCTGCACTTGGCCTTTCAGAATTTTTTTTGTATTGTGGATTTGTAGTAATTATTATCTCAAATTATATAACTGCACTGTAGTTTTCTTACTTGAGTCTTATTTTTGCTACTAAATTCTAATCAGAGCACATAAAACATTTTAGGCTAGTCTATGAATAAAACAACACAACTGACCATGTTGGGAATGCGTTTCTGCTCACTCTCCACCACATGGGGTTGTTATGCGCAGAATCTTTGTGGTTGGCCTGCCTTCTCTCAATCAGCATTTGGAGAGGCAAAATTCTTCGTGTGGGACAGTCCCTAGTCCTTGCCATTCAGTGTCGGGAACACAGCTGTGTTATTTGTTGCTGTGTGGAAAATGACCCCAAAGCTTAGTGATGGAAAACAGAAAACCAAGTCTTAATGTGGTTTCTGAAAGTTGGGAGGCAGGCAGCTTGGCTGGGTAGCTCAGGCTGGAACCTTATGAAGTTGTGAGCTTCCTAAATTTCCACAGGGCCAGAGCTCACACCTCCCAACTGACTCTCGTGGTTGTTGGCAGGGACTTCAGCTCCTGCCACGTGCACCTTTCTGTGGTGCTGCTCATGAAGGGGCTCTCTCAGAGTGAGTGACTACAAAGAGCAAGAACATGAAAGCACATCCAGGATGGGAGCCACACTGTCTTTTGTAACCTAAACATGGAAGTCCCGTCCCTTCGCTTCTGCCGTATTCTCTTTGTTACACACACCAACTCTGGTTGGGGGGGTAGACAGGGTTCAGCAGGGTAGGGGGAGGTTTAAACACTAGGAAGTAGAAATGTTGAGGTCAGCTTGGAGGCTCACTCTCAGAACCAAGGAGTCCCACGAAATTCAAAATGTCTCCCATTCATGTCAGACACAGTGAAGACAGCCTCTTCTCCATCAGGCACTGCTATCCTGCCCTTCCCTGTGGGCAAGCAAAGTCATGGCTACTTTTCTACCTATGATTTCTGCACAGGACTGTTGAGAGAGTCCAGTGAGAGGAGTGTGGCCTGTGTCTGGTGCAGTGTCTGAGCACGCAGTAGGTGTTCAGTAAATGTTGCTGTGCCTCCTTTTCTTTAGGTACACTAGTAACATTGAATATATATTAGATTCTGAATATTTGTAAGCCCTTGTTGGCTTTCTAAACATTTATTGGCCGAGTCACTGGTGTAAGCCACTTTATATAGATTTTCTCATTTAATCTTTCAAAAAACTATGAGGAAGCCATTAGCAAGAAAATCCTGATTGCTTTGAATCTCCCTGGACAAGAATCCAGCAGTAATGCTGGATGGGAACATAAGGCCAATCTTTGTTAACTCTTACAGATGGAGAGACTGGGGCTTGGGGGACATTATGTCCCTCCAAACACAGTTCATAAGTGACAGAGCAAAGTTGTCAAACCTGTGTTTGTTCAGCTCTTTGTTTTTTCTAGTGCTTATATCTGTAAATAAAATGAGCTATTCTCCTCTCATTTTAACCGAGATACTGAGATATGCAAGGTTTTATCATCCCTCTATTATGACTCAAGAAAGTTGCCACTGGAAGGTCCAGGTCAGCTGGGAGCAGAGCCTTGAGCTCACTGCTGGTGCTCCTCGGCCTGCCATGTTGCATCGGGTCACTTTTAGGTGCATTTCTGCTCATCTTTACCTACAAGCAGTAGTCCCAGGACATACTTTTTTTTTTTTAATGTTATATTTATTTCTGAGTGAGGGAGAGAAACAACATGAGCAGGGGAGGGTTAGAGAGAGAAGGAGATACATAACCTGAAACAGGCTCCAGGCTCTGAGCTGGCTGTCAGCACTGAGGTTTAGGAAAGTTTGTTGTATTTAATGACAAATTAAAGGGCGCCTGGGTGGCTCTGTCAGTTTAGGTTCCGACTTCGGCTCAGGTCATGATCTCATGGTTCATGCGTTCGAGCCCCACATCAGGCTCTGTGCTGACAGCTCAGAGCCTGGACCCTGTTTCGGATTCTGTGTCTTCCTCTCTCTCGGACCCTCCGCTGCTCATTATCTCTCTCTCTCTCTCTCTCTCAGAAATAAATAAAACATTTTAAACATTTAAAAAATTAGAAAAAAAAAAAAAAGGAAGAAAGAACAAAAAGCCAGAAAGTGAGTTTTATCCTACCCCAGGGTATTTAACTTTGTCTTCTGCATATTTGGAGTAATGCGTCTCTACATAGCCTGCCATGTAATTAAATCTGTTGTTAGACATGTACCATTATGTTACAGGTAGTTTTATTTGATGAAGAAAGCTGTACTCAGTTGTATGGGTTTTGTTCTGAATCAGAAAACAGGAGGCAGACACAGGGCAACAGGACCAAAGACCTGTCATAACGATGTGCCAGCTGCCCCTTTGCCTCTTGCCTCCAGAGGCACACAGGGAGGCAGCAGGCGTGGTGGTGGGGCTCTTTTCCATGGGTGTAAGAATGAATGAATATGTCTTGGACTTGGTTTTTCGTTAATGGATGTCTGGTTACTGACCCCAAACGTTTCAAAAGAAGGCGTGATTATTTACTTTTTCTGAGGCCAAGTAGAGGCTTCAAGTCTCAGCTGACCTGCCATTCCCAGCAGTGTAGTTGCACTTTATGCTTTCTCCCTGCTGTGTGCACGTGAAGTTGGGAGAAGAGCTTTGTGTGAGCTGTGGCTGCACTTTGCAGCTGTATCTGCATTTGGTGTCTGGGTGCGGAAGAGTGTTCGCTTGTGTTCAGATTCCGCTTGGATTTGGCTGTTTTCTGCATACACAGTATAGGAGTGAAGGAGGAGAGGAAGGCAGAGTTTGAATGTGGAGGGGCGTGTGTCTTCAGAGCAAGGCTCCTGTGTGGGGTTTCCTAGAGGCAGATAGATGCTATGAAAGAAAATGGACAGATTCATTAATATTCTATTTACATGCTGTTGGGGCTTTATCCATAGTCTTAGGAAGTGGAAAAGAGGAGAAAATCCATATCTGTAACATATAACTTGTCTGCTTTTACTGTTTTGGTTTTTTTATTTATGTATATATATATATATATATATTTTTTTTAATGTTTTATTTATTTCTGAGAGAGAGAGAGAGACAGCATGAGCAGGGGAGGGTCAGAGAGAGAGGGAATTACAGAATCTGAAACAAGCTCCAGGCTCTGAGCTGGCTGTAAGCACAGAGCCTGACGCAGGGCTCGAACCCACGAACTGTGAGATGATGACCTGAGCCGAAGTCGGATGCTTAACCGACTGGGCCACCCAGGCGCCCCTATATTTTTTAATGTTTATGTATTTCTGAGAGAGAGAAACAAGAGTGCAAGTGTGAGAAGGGCCAGAGAGAGAGGGAGACAGAGAATCCGAAACAGGCTCCAGGCTCTGAGCTGTCAGCACAGAGCCGGACACAGGGCTCAAACTCATGAACCATGAGATCATGACCCGAGCTGAATTTGGACAGTTAACCCACTGAACCACCCAGACACCCCTCTTTTTATTTTATTTTTAAAGTTTATTTTTAATGTTTGTTTGTTTTTGAGAGAGAGAGAGATGGGAGGGACGGAGAGAGAAAGAGGGAGACAGGATTTGAAGCAGGCTTCAGATTCTGAGCTGTCAGCAAAGAGCCCGACTCGGGGCTCAAACCAGCGACCCATGAGTTCATGACCTGAGCCGAAGTTGGACACTTAACTGACTGAACCACTCAGGCACTCCTGGCTTTTTTATTTTTTATTTTTTATTTTAGTGGGGTTTTTTTTATTTGATAAAAATATGTGATAAAAAAACTTTCAATAAAGAAGGGAATGAATTTAAAAAATCTCTCTTACCCTCAATTTCATTTCTAGGAATAATCACTTAATAGTTGGGTGTTCTTTAGAACATTTTTAGTGTGTATAAAGTGTGTGCACGTGAACACAAAGCTTTTTTTTTTCTTAATATAATTGGGACTGTGTAATAAATATTGTTGCAGCTTGTTTTGTTTTTATTTTTTTATTTTTTTAATTTATTTTTGAGAGAGAGACAGCATGAGCAGGGGAGGGTCAGAGAGAGAGGGAGACACAGAATCTGAAACAGGCTCCAGGCTCTGAGCTAGCTGTCAGCACAGAGCCCTATGCGGGGCTCGAACCCATGAATCATGACCTGAGCGGAAATCGGACGCTTAACCGATTGAGCCACCCAGGAGCCCCTGTTTTGTTTTGTTTTTTAAAACTCCATGTATCTCAGACAATTTTATCAAAAAGCAGCACTTTATGGGGCACCTGAATGCCTCAGTCGGTTAAACATCAACTCTTGATTTCAGCCCAGGTCATGATCTCACAGTTTGTGGGTTCAGGCCCTGCGTTGAAGTGGAAAAGAGGAGAAAAATCCTCTATCCACTATCAGTGCAGAGCCTGCTTGGGATTCTGTCTCTGCCTGTACACACTCTCTCTCTCTCAAAATAAATAAACTTTAAGACAGACAAACAGGGGCGCCTGGGTGGCTTAGTCAGTTAAGCGTCCGACTTTCGCTTAGGTCATGATCTCGCGGTTCATGGGTTCGAGCCCCGCGTCGGGCTCTGTGCTGACTGCCAGCTCAGAGCCTGGAGCCTGTTTCAGTCTGTGACTCCCTTTCTCTCTGACCCTCCCCTGCTCACGCTGTCTCTCTCTCTCTCCTAGAAATAAATAAAACATTTAAAAAAAAAAAAAAAAAGACAAACAAAAACCAGTACTTTAATGACTCCTTAGTAGGCACACATGCATAGTTTTCTAGGGTAGATTCCAACATGTAGAATCACTGGCTGCTTGCACTGAAAATTTGCTTCATACTGTGGAACTCTCCTCAAAAGCTGCCAGTTTATATTGTTTCAGGTTGCCAAAAAGTGAATTCAGTCTTTAGTCCAACTGAGTAACAAGGTGCCCACAGCAAGGAGGTACTTCTTTCTTCTGCCACAGTGTGTCCATGAGCTTTGCTCCGTGGGTGACAGAACGGAGACGGCCCTCTGAGAGCCGAGTTGTAGCTCACTGTCTGGGTATTGCTCTCACCCCAGAGGACCTGTTAAGCCCACACTGGAGCTTTAGTTTAAGCTGGGTTCTCTTTCAGGGGTGTGTGTGTGCATGTGCACTCGAGTGTGTGTTTAATCACTTAATCTATTTTAATTCTTCTAATTACTTTCTTTTAATTACCTTCCATGTTTTGAAGTGACAAGTGCAGCTCTGGAAAAAATAGTATAATTAAGGTTAGTAACAGTTGCAGATATGGAAAATGGGGCACATTTTTCTTTCTGAGGTTAATACCTTGAGACTAAGGTCAACTCCCAAAGAAGGACTGGCTTGGTTTAAAAAGAAAACAAAACCACTGATATAGGCAATGCAGACTAAAATTTCCCTTCGGAGAGACAAAATCTCTTCTAGTAACAGTTTAGCTTCTTTATAAAGCAGATCTTGACCTAAATTCCATAGTTCTTACATAACTGCAGGACTTCAGCCAAGCCATCTAGACCAGTAGTGGCTCGACAAGAACATAGATAGAGGTCCTTTTCTGGCAACCTCTGATGTCTAACCTCAGCAAAGTCCTAAATTTCCTAGAAAGAATGGTTAGAAGAAAGCAAATCATAGGGCCTGTAGCTGGAATTTCTAGATCTCTTTTTTTATCAGACTGCCTCTTACTCCCTGATTACATGTTTTCTTCTTGCAGAGCTGGCCTTCCAGAGGACTCTTGGTTTTTACAGCTTGGAATTCCCTGCTTATTATGCAAACAGGGAGGAGGGAGACTGGACCAGGCTTTAGCCTCTTCAGGTCACCCTCCTAGAAAATGAGGCTAGCACGGTGGCTCCCTGCCACACTCCCTCCTGATAACCCTCAACCACCCACAAGATTATTTTGTTTCAGAAGGTCTCCCTAGGAAAATTCTCTGCAAGCCAGCTTACCAGTGGGACATAGCCTTTAGCATCCATTCTCTCCATTTTCCTTCCCCCTCATCTGGTTATGCCTGTTTTTTTTCACCCTGTACCTGTGGCCTGTCCTCCTGCGCCACATCTGTCCATGGACATAACCTGTTACTACTCCTGATAACCAGTAATGCTTCTCACTTGGGTCCACAGGGTCTTCTCCTCAGACAGCTCTCTGCTGACAGCCCATATTCTTATGCTAATAATAATACTCATAATACTCATGCATATTCCAACCCATTTTTGCTAATGACAATATACAGTATTTATTTGTATGACTCAAAGCTAAAATGTTACATATTTTTAATCTATTAAAAGCTTTGGAATAGTGCTATCCAACAGAAATATAGTGTGAGCCATATATGTCATTAAAATTTTTCTAGTAGCCACATTAATAAAAAATAAAACCAAAAGGTGAATTATGTTTATTTCATCTAGTGCATACAAAATATTATTTGAACATGTAATCAATATGAAAAAATGTTTTCCATACTAAGACCTTGAAATTCAGTGTGTTTGATATTTATAACACATTCCACTTCAGATTAGCCACATTTCAAGGGCTCAGGAGCCATTTGTGACTTATGGCTGCTGTATTGGACAGAAAAGGCTCTAAAAATGTCTCCCAGTGACTCACATCTTGCCATTGAAAATGGTGGGACTTAACATTATTGGAAGGAAACAGATCTATGTTAACCCTCCTTAAAATCTTTACACTTCTTAGAAAAATCTGGATTTTTATTTTCTTTCATGTTCACGTTGATTTTTTTTTTCAGGCCTGAATCAAATTAATTTTAATAGCATTTAAGGTGGGCTTCATCCTCTGAACTACTGTGTGGCATATAGTTTTTGGATTTCCTGGCACATATAATAGATTATTTCTCTTTATTTTAACTTGGGTCCCAGAAAGATTATTTTGAATATTGAAATACTTATATTCTTTAAACCAAGATTCATGCACATCTTTATTTAGGTATCTGAGATATTCTGTGAATGTGTCACCCAGAATAATTTTGGGTACTTGGAAGCTAAGATTTGCAGTGGCATTGCCAAAGCTCCACATTGAAAAATGTGTATATTTGCAGCTAAGGCCACATCCACTATCCAGAGTATTTAACTCTATGTCATGTTCTAAAATAGGAACCAGGGGCACCTGGGCTGCTTAGGCAGTTGAGCATTTGACTTCAGCTCAGGTCATGATCTCATGGCTAGTGACTCCGAGCCCTGTGTCAGGCCCTGTGCTGACAGCTTAGAGCCTGGAGCCTGCTTTGGATTCTGTGTCTCCCTCTCTTTCCTCTCCCCTGCTCACACTCTGTCTCTTTCTCAAAAATAAATAAAACATTAAAGAAAATAAAATAGTAACCAAAATATCATGTCTAGCAAAGAGCCCCTGCGAAGGTTGTGTGGACTTGAAATTTTAGCAGTTGAGGGCACTATTAAAAGGACAGGAGAGGCTTGTTTCACCTGGGGAATAGTAAAGCAGTCATGGAAACTATTTTTACATATCTGAAGGCCTGCCAATCAGAGGATTACATGTGTACTGGCTGGGGCCAGAGAACAGTAACCCCACTGGATGAAGGTTATAAAGAAAGGCAGACCTTGTACATAACACAAAGACCTTGACCTTGGTAACAAGTGTCCAGAGTGGAAATCTGCTATTCAAGAGACCATGCCTTTCCTCACTGTAGATGTTGCAGGAGACGAGGTGGCTGTGTAACTCAGTATATGTGACACAGCCTACAGAATTCAGGCATCAGGTAGATGTCCTGTGTGTCATCCATTCCTGAGAACCTCTCGTGGTGTCATTTCTCTTTCCTTTCCTTTTCTTAACAGTTAGAACAACAGAGGCAGCAGTTGCTTACTGAACGCCAGAACTTCCACATGGAACAGCTGAAATATGCTGAATTGCGAGCCCGACAGCAAATGGAACAGCAGCAGCATGGGCAGAACCCTCAGCAGGCACACCAGCACTCAGGAGGACCTGGCCTGGCACCACTTGGAGCAACGGGGCACCCTGGCATGATGCCTCATCAGCAGCCCCCTCCCTACCCTCTCATGCAACACCAGATGCCACCACCTCATCCACCCCAGCCAGGTGAGAGGCATGCTCTGCTCACAGACAAGACTGGGGTCATCCTTGTGGCACAGGATGAAAGGAGTTAACGACACCGTTGGTAATTTGTGACTAGAACTGTGACTGGTGTGTTCCTTGTCATCCACGTGATGGTAGGCAAGTGAGATCTGGTTTTATAGCCATCACTGCGTAATGACTGCCATGTTCTGTTCCTGGTGTGATGCCTTTCCTTGGTCAGTCTCTGAGTGGCTTACAGCTCCCACAGTTCCTTAAAAATTCGCCTTGGATTGTCTACATTTTTTTCTTAAATTTACAGTTTAAACTTAACGGGTCTAACTAAAGATAGACACACACAAAAGGAATAGTGCCATGAACTCTTATGATCCAGCTTCAACACCCATCATCTTTCTGCCATCTTAAACTTTTTTTGTTAGAGAATCTTCTATCATAGACAAAAGTAGAAAGAATAGTATAATAATCCACCCTATATACCTGTTGTAGAGCCTCAGAATTATCAATATTTTATCTGTTTCTTCTCACTTTGGGGCAAGAAATAGACTTCAAAATGTATCTCTAACCAATGGAAATCTTCCTCTTTAACGGAACTACTGTCATCACACCCAGTGAAAGTGACTGTAATTCTTAGTGCCATTAGTTAAATGTCTTTGGATGCTTCATTTGTTGGAATCAGTGTTCAGATAAGGTCCACACATTGTCTTTGTTCTCTTAAATCTGCTTTAATGTGTTAACAGTTCACCTCCCCTCCGTGTTTTTTTTGTTTTGTTTTGTTTTGTTTTTGTTTTTTTGGGGGGGTTTTGTTTTTTGTATGTTTTTTTTTAAATGCCATTCAAGTGTTGAAGAAACTAGGGTTTTCCACCTTTGGCGGAGCCTGCATGTGCCCTTATGGTGCATGGTGCCATTTCGCATGTTCTCCCCACTTCATCTCTCCCATAAACCAGAGGCTGGCTCTGAATATTTTACCAGGTTCAGGTTCACTTTTTGGGAGCTGGCATTTTTACTGTAATTTCGGTTGTCTCTCTTGGTGACATTAGGGTTGGTCAGTGGTTCTGGTGTTGTTAGGCTGGTCCATGCATTACAGAGTTCCCCATCAGACTTCACCAGAGATTTTACCTGCCTCTGAGAATTGCTTTGTAGATCAGCTGTTTAATTTAATCAGGTGTTGCAAAATGTGAGATGTCCAAATTGATTGTTTCTTCTTCATTTATTAGCAGTGATTCTTTTATTAAAAAAAAAAAAAAGGCCAATCATTTAGTTATCCTGAAAATGAGTCCTTACAGTAAAGACTTAGTCAATGCTTCATCTTTTCTCTTTATCGGTTACATGGATAATGAGTTACTACCCACTGCCGCCTTCACCAAAGGTGACTAATAGGGTTTTATTTTTCTCCTGTTGGGTGTATATAGTTTTAGTATTATGATTTTATATATTTTTGTGTATTTTTAAAAAAATTTTTAAATGTTTTATTTATTTTTGAGAGAGAGAGACAGTGTGAGCAGGGAAAGGTCAGAAAGAGAGGAAGACACAGAATCCGAAACAGGCTCCAGGCTCCAAGCTGTCAGCACAGAGCCCAACGTGGGGCTCAAACCCACAAACTGCGAGATCATGACCTGAGCAGAAGTCGGATGCTTAACCGACTGAGCCACCCAGGCACCCCTGTCTTTTATGTGTTTTAATGTATTATGGAGATTATTCTTTTTTGATGTTCAGATTGTTCTATTTTTAGCTGGTGGGAGCTCTAAGATTTTTTTTTAATGTTTATTTTTGAGAGAGAGAGTATGAGTGCGAGTGGGGGAGGGGCAGAGAAAGGAGACACAGAATCCAGACAGGCTTCAGGCTCCACGCTGTCAGCACAGAATCCAGTGCGAGGCTCGAACTCACAAACCACGAGATCATGACCTGACCAAAGTCAGACGCTCAGCCGACTGAGCCACCCGGGTGCTCCGAGAGCTCTTTCAAGTTGGCAACTACATTTTGACCACCTTGAAAGTTGATCTCACAGTCCTTTTAAACTTACCTACCAAAAACCAATAAAAACTACCTTTCCACCTCATGAAAACCTAAAATGTACCTTTAATTTCAGCTTTTCTTCTCCCTACCCCCCACATTCCTTCCCTTCGTGGAGAGCAGTGTGTATGGTTTGTGCTGTATGTCACTTTGCTCCATAACAGTCATCCTGGAGGGTTTTCATAATTACCCTGCAGCAGTGTGCCAGGTGTACAGCAGAGCCTAGGCTTGTGCTTCTTGGGGTGGGTTGCAGATCCTTTGGCCAAGGCACGTAGAAGTGAACTAAGGTAATAGAAAGAGACCCTTGGAAGCCAAAGAAGGTCCCAACATGACTAAAAACAGTTAGCCTGACTTCCTTAAATGACAAATTTTCTAAGTCTGCTCATGGAAATAATCAGGCATGTTTGCCAAAAAAACTAGCAACATGGATCGTTTTTATTTTTTAAGTTAATTTTTATTTTTGAGAGAGACAGAGACAGACCACGAATGGGGGAGGAGCAGAGAGAAAAGGAGGCACAGAATCTGAAGCAGATTCCAGGCTCTGAGCTGTCAGCAGAGAGCCCAACGCGGGGCTTGAACTCACGAACCGTGAGATCATGACCTGAGCCAAAGTCAGATGCTTAACCGACTGAGCCACCCAGGTGCCCCTCAACATGGATCTTCTATTTCACAACCCAAAATATGTTTTAGATATTAGTTTTTATTGCCTTTACCCCAAACTGGGGCTAGGTTGACCTCAATTGGGAAGCCTTCATTTCACACACACTAGACTCTTAAATAGCAGCTGCAGAATTTACAGCCGCCATCAGACTTGCCACTTGATCTATGTAATGTTTGTGGATGTAGTCTTCAGGGTCTGCCCTCCTCATGACGTAGGATCCTTCTCCTTCGGTCTTTCTGTCTGCTTGAGCAGATCTTAAATTCTCTTTATCAGATGTAATTTTTTTCAAAATTAAGCTTTTAGAAGATACCAGTGATTAACAGAATGAAGACTGCAATGCGATTTTTCAGAAACAATAGTTATTTTAAAAATTTTGTTCCTAGATCTGCTGGGATAAATGTTTAAGGGAAAGTTCTCTGTGGCTACTTGGTCCTGGTTCTGGTTGGTATTAAGTGTCATCTTCCACAGTAACCGTTCACAGAGGACTCCTGAGGAGCTCTAACATCTGCATTTAGCTCATAAAAGATGGGAAGAGAGATGCTTCTGTCTTCTTCCCTAAATTATGCTCTGGTGAGAACAAATGTTTGCATGCAAGGCCTGTCACCCATATTGTTTTTCCTCACTTCTCACCGTCCTCACTTCACGGTTCAAAAACTGATTTATGGCGAGGACCACGTGGCCTTGCTGCATGGTGGAGCTGGGATTTGTGCTGGGCTCCGCCTGATTCCAGAGTGACCCCACGACTCTGCCCCGTGACAGAATGCTGAGAGGGGGCTTACAGCAGATTCATATACAGCTTTTCTCTCAGGGAGACCATGCCGAAGGAACTAAATTTCATAAAAATAGCCTTTAGAATAGAAATAGGGCGTTTTCCTCTGTTTACTCTCTCATAGAAATAAACTTTTCTTCAGAAAATTTTAAAGAAAAGGATCATTACATGTATGAGGAGACTGGTTTTTTAAAATCTGTGGCGAGGTCATCTTTTTTCTTAACAATTTTTTATTGAAATAGAATGTACCTATGGAAAAAAACACAAATCATGAGTATTTAGTGTTAACAAAGAGACTATGCCTGTTTTTTTTTTTGACATATTTTATTTTTTTATTTTTTATTTTTTTTACAAATAGTTTATTGTCAAATTAGTTTCCACATAACACTCAGTGCTCATCCCCAAAGTGCCCTCCTCCATGCCCACTGGATGGCTTCTTTAATTACATGACTCAATAAATCCTCCACTTACTTTATCCAGTTTGGGTTTTTTGCCACTTGCAACTGAAATAGTTTTAACATGTGCAGGGAAAAGAAGGTGAGGGCAAAGGAGAAAAAGCGAAAGGAAGAAAAAGGGATCAGAGGAAAAAGAACAGTGAAAGATGTGACAAGGTCACAGGACTAGCCAGTGTGCAATAAGAATACAGAACATGAAGCCCAGAGTTCACCGCTCTTCTCCCTGCTACTTCTCTCCAGANTTTCCGCCCTTCTTCTCCCCCTTGGAGACTATGCCTGTTTAAGCAATACCCAGAAGCCCCTATGATACTCTTCTGAAACTCCTTTCTTCCAGGGTCAGCAACTGTCCTGATTCCTACCAGCAAAGACTAGTAGGGCTAGTTGTGAGTACTGTCTAGAGGAAATCACACAGTAGGTTTTGTTTTGTCTGGTTTCTTTCACTTAGCATGAGGTGTGTGAGATCCATCCATATTGCTGTCGGTAGTTTGTAGATTTGTCCCTCCTGTTTGCTATACCTGGTCAGTTGTGGGGCTCTGCCCCACTTTGTTAGTCTGTTCTGTTGATAGACATTTGAATAGTTTCCAGGTGTTAGTTCTTACAGCTGGTAGTACTGCTCTGAATATCTGATAGACATAGGTATACATTTCTGTTGTGTGCACCCAGAGTACCTTGAATGGGTCATAAGTACATATGTTCCCATTATTAGATGCTGCCAGTACTGTTCCAAAAAGGGTTCTGCCAGTTTACATGCTAGCAGTGTTAAGAGTTGTAACAGCTCAATGTAATTGTGTTGTGGGGGTGCTCTGGAGTTCAAATGTAAAATTAAATCAAGTGTGTTCAAGAGTAAAATTAAGAACTATAAATTGAACCCACTAGTTAAAAGTTGCCTTCATAACAGGTGAGTCTAGTGCACCATATTCTAGCAGTCAGCTAAAAGGGCCTTTTCAAAGCAGGGCAGGTGAGGAAGTTGGTAGTGTTTTAGGTGAGGTTCAGCTTCAGTCTCTGATTTGCTACAGGTGTCAGTTAAGAACTCTGAGCTTTGTCCTTCCAACTATTGTTTCCGAAGTTCTAGAAAAGTTTACAGGCCACAGCATTTATATTAGGAGCTGAGGATAATTATCCAGGTCAGTTTGCTAGCTTTTAGTATTTGGCCAGAATTTACAGTCTATGAAGAAACGGGAAATCAGCCTCTGAAAAACCAGCTAGGTTGGAGAAGTGGTGAAAAGATCAAGACAGATTTATCAGTGGGTGGTTAATTTGTCCAGCCTTCTGACTTAGAGTTGGTATAATTATGGAGATAAAGCCCATGTAATCTTTTCTCCACAAAACTGTCCATCAGTGGTAGAGCCCATAAAAATAGTGGCTCAATCTCATGAATCTGTCAGGCTGTCAAATGCATGGGCCTGGTCCCCAGAGGGATTGGTATAAACCCACACCTGCATATATTCCATTTAGTTTGAACCTCTGCAGTTTTCCTCCTCTACCACCCCTTAATTCATTCAGATCCGTAGAATATTGTGTAGAAAGTACAGTCTTCATGCTGTCCTTGCTCTTCCTCAGATCTTATTATTTGGACATAACCTGGGAACTCTAGCTGTGTGTGGATTTTGTTCTGGTCTCTGACAGTGTCCCAAGTCGGTCTGTTCGCTACCAAACAAAAAGGCAAAGGAAGTATCTGTAGTAGTGTGTTTCTGGTGTACAGTGGGCGTGTGGAAGTTGGAGTTCGCCCCAGCCATCTTTGTATATACCCCTTGGGTTTTGCTAATCTGATAAAATACATACCAGTCCATTTCATCTTTTTATTTAAATTGGAAAACTGTGATTTCTAAATTAAAGCCTATTAGTACTCCCTGTAAAACTGCCGTTCCATATGATACAAGGTGAACAGTTGTGATAACAACCAGTTGTTGAACACATACATAGTATCCTTTGCCACACCCTGGCCTATGGTATCATGACAGCACTTGGGGAACCAGGAGAGTGGCCTAGGTAGTGGCTGCTGCTTCCTGAGGTGTTCTTGATTGTGCTGCTTACCTGAGCCAAGAAGGCACTGCCCTCTGACTGTGTGGGTCTCCTTTATTTTTTTTTTAATGTATTTATTTAAATTCAAGTTAGTTAATATACAGTGTCATTTCATTTCAGGAGTAGAACCCAGTGATTCATCACTTACATGTAATACCCAGTGCTCATCCCAACAGGTGCCCCTTCCCTGATGCCTTTTGCCCATCTAGCCCGCCCTCCAGCAACCCTCAGTTTCTCCTCTGTATTTAAGAGTCTCTTACGGTTTGTCTCCCTCTCCATTTTTATCTTATTTTTCCTTCCCTACCCCTATGTTCATCTGTTTTGTTTCTTAAATTCCACACATAAGTGAAATCATATGCTATTTGTCTTTTTCTGACTGACCTCTTTCACTTAGCATATGCACTCTAGTTCCATCCACATTGCTGCAGATGGCAAGATTTCATTCTTTTTGATCGCCTAGTGATATTCTGTGTGTGTTTGTGTGTGTGTCTCCATTCATCAGTCGATGGGCAGTTGGGATCTTCCCATAATTTGGTTATTGTTGATAGTGTTGCTATAAAAATTGGGGTGCATGAACCCCTTTGAATCAGCATTTTTGTTTCCTTTGGATAAATACCTAGTAGAGCAGTTGCTGGGCGGTAGGGTAGTTCTATTTTGAATTTTTTGAGGAACCTCCACACTGTTTTCCAGATTGCATTGCCACCAGTTTGCATTCCCATCAACAGTGCAAGAGGGTTCCTCTCTCTCCTCATCCTCACCAATATGATTGTTTCCTGAGTTAATTTTAGCTATTCTGACAGATGTGTGGTACTATCTCTTGGTGATTTTGATTTGTATTTCCCTGATGGTAGCTGATGTTGAGCATCTTTTCATGTGTCTGTTTTCCATCTGGATGACTTCTTTGGAAAAGTGTCTGTTCATGTCTTCTGCCCATTTCTTCACTGGATTATTTGTTTTTTGGGCATTGAGTTTGATAAGTTCATTATAAATTTTGGATAGTAACCCTTTACAGACATATCATTTGCAAATATCTTCTCCCATTCCATCAGTTACCTTTTAGTTTTCTTGATTATTTCCTTCACCATGCAGAAACTTTTTATCTTGATGAGGTCCCAGTAGTTCATTTTTGCTTTTGTTTCCCTTGCCTCCACAGACCTGTCTCGTAAGAAATTGCTGTGGCTGAGGTCAAAGAGGTTGCTGCCTGTTTTTTCTTGTAGGATTTTGATGGTTTCCTGTCTCACATTTAGGTCTTTCATCCTTTTTTTTTTTTTTTTTTTTTTTGATGGTATAAGAGAGTGGGCCAGTTTCATTCTTCTGCCTGTTGCTATCCAGTTTTCCCAGCACCATTTGCTAAAGAGACCGTTTTTTTTCCATTGGATATTCTTTCCTGCTTCGTCAAAGATTAGTTGTCCATATAATTGTGGCTCCATTTCTGGGTTCTCTACTCTTTTTTCATTTATCTGTGTGTCTGTCTATGTGCCAGTACCATACTGTCTTTGTGATGATTACGGCTTTGTAATACAGCTTAAAGTCTGGAATTATGATGCCTCCAGCTTTGGTTTTCTTTTTCAACATTACTTTAGTTATTTGGGGTCTTTTCTGGGTCCATATAAATTTTAGAATTGTTTGTTCTAGCTCTGTGAAGAATGCTGGTGTTTCTCTGATAGAGATTTCATTGAATGTGTAGATTGCTTTGGGTAGTAGATGCATTTTAACAATATTCTTCCAGTCCATGAACAAGGAATGTCTATTACTTTGTGTCTTCAATTTTTAAAAATTTATATACTTACTTTAAGAGAGAGAGAGAGAGAGAACATGAGCAGGGGAGGAGTAGAGAGAAGAAGGGAGAGAGAATCCCAAGCAGGCTCTGTGCTAATAGCACAGAGCTGATATGGGGCTCAGACCCACGAACCTAAGCTGAAATCGAGTCGCACGCTCAACTGACTGAGCCATCCAGGTGCCCCTTTTTCTTTCAGTTCTTCAATTTCATTCTGTAGTTTTCAGCATGTAGATCTTTTATCTGTTTGGTAAGGTTTATTCCTAGGCATCGTACAGTTTTTGGTGCAGTTGTAAATGGGATCGATTCCTTGATTTCTCCTTCTGCTGCTTCATTATTGGTGTATAGAAGTGTAACTGATTTCTGTATGTGATTTTATATCCTGAGACTTTGTTGAATTCATGTATCAGTTCTAGCAGTTTTTTGGTGGAGTCTTTTGGGTTTTCCAAATAGAGTATCATGTCGTCTGTGAAGAGTGAAAGTTTGACTTCTTTCTTGCCAATTTGTATGGCTTTTATTACTTTTTGTTGTCTGATTTCGTGAAGCTAGGACTTCCAGTACTATGTTGAACATATGGTGAGTATGGACCACCCTGACATGTTCCTGTGGAGGTCTCCTTTATTGTAAGTGGTTAGTACTCCCAAGGGCTTCGGCCCATTCTTAAAGGAGTATGACCTGTCTGTGAGTTGAGTCAAAAGGAAGTGACAAAAAATTTATTATGTAAATGTAGCGTAAGCTCTGCCCTCCTTTCCCCTGGGCATTTATAGTAAATGAAGCACTCAGAAGTTTTCATGGATCTGGAATGAGCTGCCTGCATTGAGGAAGCCTCTGTGTGTGAAAAGCAGAAGGAAAAGGACACACTGACTTAAATACCTTTATGGTTTCCTCATGATTAATAGTAGAAGAATTTTCAGTAGTGCCTAAAAAAACCAGAGTAGGAATTGGTCTGAACTGATGAGAACCCAGACATGGTATAGATGATGTTTTAATGATAAAACTAGAATTAGTAAAATGTTGGTTGCTTAAGGAAATTTCAACCAAGGCATTAGTCATTTGACTTTTAAGCCTCCAAGTTAGACCCACTTACACAACCCTACCCATGGGAAACCGTGCTTAGGAAAGGATTCCAACCAGTCATCCCTTCCAAGCCCACCCCCTGGCCTCCCAGCGCCATACCAAAAAGGGAAGAAGAATGGCTCATCACATCAGCCAATTTTTTAGTATCTGCAGGGCCTTCGGTCCTGGCTTGCGTCACGTGATAACGAGGCTGCTGAGCCACTTTCCGGAGTAGCAGGTTCCCCTTACAAAGAGAACAGTGAGGGCCCAGTCTTCAACAAAGAGCGTCTGTTGCAGGCGCCCCCCGGAAGCTTTGCAGGAGGAGGAGTCCCTGAGGAGCCTGGGCTTCCCCTCACTTGGCCCCGATTGTGTTATTTCCGTTCTCCGGGGCGCTCAGCCAGAGGATGTGCTGTGGACGGTTAGAAATGGAGCGATGAAATGTGTTCAAGATTGGAAATTCACGAGTTTCCTTTCCTAGTTTCATGTTCTCCCACCTGCCTCTCCCACCCCAAAAAATAAAAATCCTTAAATATTCCACCAGGCATGATGGGTATCAAGCTTTAGTAAAAGATCTATTAAACCCGAGAAAGTGTGAGGGATTTTTCCACTAGGCTAAACCTAATTTTAGCAAACCTTTCTATTTTTCAGGCTTCAGATGCCTGCTGTTTTGTTGTGGTTTTTTTTTTGTTTTTTTTTTTAAGCTTGTATGTAGGTCAAACTCCCACCAGTTTTTGCTTTCATGCTGCTGTCTTGAAGCCTCATCTCATCTCTCTCTCTCTCACTTCCCTCTCTACCAAGGAAAGAGATACCTGGTTTTTTTTTTTAAACTGGAAAATACATACATGCACACCCTTTATTTTGTTTCCTAAGTTCTGCTCCTGTGCATTTCATGTTCATGTGGGCCAGATCTCGTCATGTTTAGTAAGAGCTTATGGAAGTACTTTCAGACATTACCATCCTTGTAAAAGTGATGAGACCTTTGTCAGACCCCAGAAAGAACACAGGAATGTTTAGATTGCAAAAGGACAGAGTTTGTATTATGAGAAATTGATTCTGTCCTCTTACCGGTCCTCTTAAATTCTGCCCCATTTCAAATTTGATCTTAGAAATCAGCTTTTCCAATGAGAGAGCTACTCCATCAAGGTAAGATGGTGTAGGTGTGAAGGAAAAGAGAGTGAGCCTTGGGGGCAGACAGACCTGGGTTTGAATCTTCTCTGTCTCTGTTCTTGGGATTTGGGGCCAAATTACATAGTCTCTCTGAGACTTCATTTCCTTATCTTGAAACTGGGCTCTTTCTGTCTTCCAGTCTGCCTGACAGCCCAGAGGATTCAATCAGATAACTGTCATTGCCTGGCAAATGGTAGACTGTGACTCAGAATGACATCCTTGTCTCCTGCTTTCTGTTACCTAAATCCACTGCCCTAGATACACCCACACCATAAGTTGTAGAGCATGACAGCAGTAACCTCTGGATGGATGTTGACCACACTTCATGCCCCTTCCTCTCCTGAGAAGTGTTAGTCTGCCTAAGTAGAAGTCACCTATTTTTCCTCTGATTCTTCTTGTTGGCTGTCACCTCTCCCAAGGGGCCGTTGTTCTCTTGTACCCTGTACACCTGTGTCTCAGTGGCTTTCTTGCCCTGCTATGACAGGAAGGTAGGAAAACTTTGGTTTTCAGAAGGCTGGGGGATTTAGATCAAGAAAAAAGAGGAGGTTTTTTTGCAGCCATTGGGCTTATGGCCTGGGAAAACCCTAAAGCTGCCCATCACAGCTTGTTGCCATAAAGAAATAGGGAAATAGGTAAACAGGCCACTGCCACTGAGAAGTAGCTTCAGAAATGGCACCACTAGACCCTGACTGCAAGAACTCGTAGCCGGAGCCCATTGCATGTTGGGTAGGCATCACTTCAGAGGTCTGTGTCAGTCTGCAGCCAAGTCTCCTCTTTGCCAGATTGTTTCCTGAATGGCTTGTTTCCCTGCTGGAACTCCCACACCGAGCCACTGGTTGCAGAATTGTTTCTCTTTGGAGGTGGGTGTGGGTCAGAGAACTGACCCATAGTTTAGTGGCAGCAAGGATTGCTTCACACAGTCTGCCAGACAAAGGATGGACCCCCTCCTCCAGACCCATGTCCACAGGGTACATTGTGGTTATGAACACCATCTCTGGAGCCACAATACCCAAGTCAGATCTGGGCTCTCCTGTTTACACACTTGATGACACTGTCAACTTAGTCTTTATGTCTTCCCCTTTCACAAACTTGGTGACTTAAAACAACAGACACGTGTTGCCTCTGTTCTGGGAGCTAGAAGTTAATAATCTAGGAAGGCCTGCTCTCTTTAGGGGTTTTAGGGAATAGTCTGTTCCTTGCCTCTTCCAGCTTCTGGTGGCTTTCCCTGGCTTGTGGCCATGTGTCTCATATAAGGACACCTGTCATTGGATTTAGGGCCCACCAAGATGATCCAGGATGATCTTCTCATCTCAGGACCCTTAACTTAATCACATCTGCAAAAATGGCTACATTTACAGGTTCCAGGTATTGGAACATGTCCATATCTGTTTGGGGATCACCAGCCAGCCCACTGTAGGGGCCATAATGTGTTTGTTAAATTAAAAACTTACTGTAGGAAGCAGAGCAGTCTTAAAAGTGATATAGTAAAGAAGAAAACATGGTGGCTGGAACTAAAGTATACACCTTAGTTCTTTTGTCTGTTTTTATTTTTGTTCTTTTAAGTAGGCTTCACACCCAGTGGAGAGCCCAACACTGGGCTAAAATTCACTACTCTGAGATCAAGAGTCAGACGCTCAACTGACTGAGCCACCCAGATGCACCTGATTGTTATTTTTAATAAAAATTAAAAAAAATTAAGTTCTGTTAAGCCCTTTCATGTGAACTGTTTCATTTGAGCACAGAATAGTGTGGTAGAAAGAGAATTGGATTTAGAGTCAGAAGACCTGGATCTGATACCTCTTACAAATTCTGTTTTCTCTCCATAAAATGAAAATATCTGCTCTCCTAGCATGTTGGAAGAGCCAGTGACATAATAAGGCACTGTAACAAGCCATTTCCCTGATGATGTAGAAAGCCATATGGTGAGAAGGAGCAGATATCTAGCTTCATTCTCTATAATCTCAGTCCCAGGCTCTGGGCATCCTCAGTGACTTGCCCAAGAACACTCATCTAGGTTGGGATGAAGTGGAAGTGAGATCACACTGTTTAGTTTTCTAGTCTGGTTAGTTCCGTCTGTACTTTCCCTGTTGAGAATGGTACTGGGTGGCTCCTGACAGGGAGGCCCACTGGTGATCCAGGAGGTGGGGCAACCTTGCCCTTCATGTCAAAGCTTCAGGCTCTGTCCTGCTGAAAATAAGAAGTAGTTGGGACTGCATGGCTGTGTATCCTGCCGCTTCTGTGAGCACACACCTGCTTGCTTGCTCGCTCTTCTTCTTCCCTCACCAGGACTCGTTCTGGCCTTTTTTTGTAAAGGCATGCTTCACGATTGTCTTCAGTTTCCTGGAGAGAGAGAGATCTGAGAAGGGCAGGCAAAATGTTCTTCCCCGCTTTGGTTGAGGCCTCTTGTCCAGGTTGAATTTAGAAGCAGAAGTCAGCTTGTACCCACATGTATAGACATGGGCTCTATTGGCTGGTCTAGCACATGGCTTCCATTGACCACAAGTCCATGAAAAGTGTTCTTTCATCTCCAGGTTAGAATTGAGAGGTTGGAGGGGCACCTGGGTGGCTCAGTTGGTTGAGTGTCTGACTCTTTGATTTTAGCTCAGGTCATGATCCCAGGGTCGTAGAATTGAGCCCCGCATCGAACTCTCCACTGCACATGGGACTTGGCTTGAGATATATTCTCTCTCTCTCTTTCCCTCTCTCCCTCCCTCCACTCCCTCCCCCATTCATGCTCGCTCACGTTCTCTCTCTCTCTCTCTCAAATAAAATTTTTTAAATTAAAAAAAAAAAAAAAAAAAAAGAATATAAAGGTCCAAGGCTTAAAAGCAGGCCTCCTGCTTTCAATAACAAAAGTATCTGCTGTCTCCGTCACACCGCCAGAATACCTTTAGACAATCACTTGTAGAGACGTAGGGACTCCAGAGCAGATGGTGACATTTTTTTAAAAAATTTTTGTTAATGTTTATTTATTTTTGAGAGAGAGGCAGAATGTGAGTGGGAGAGGGGCAGAGAGAGAGAGGGAAATACAGAATCAGAAGCAGGCTCCAGGCTCTGAACTTAACGAGCCATGAGATCATGACCTGAGCCAAAGTCAGACACTTAACCAACTGAACCACCCAGGCACCCCAAGGTGGTGACTTTTAGTCGTGGCCTAGTGGGGGTGTATGGCAGTAAGGGTGCTGGAAGAGCATCTTGTAAATAAAAGTCACAGCCTCTTGAATAGCAGCAGAGGACTGGCCCTGACTCAGAAGTCTGGTGCTCCATGTGGCACTGCCCATGGGAGCCTTCAAGAGTTCGGTACCTTCCCTGCACCCCACCTCACCACACTCCACTCACAGCGGGGTGCCAGTCCCGCGTCTCTCGTTCCCAGAGCAGGAGTCCTTGCCTGTGTGTCCGCTTCATCCCCACTGCCGTCTGCATGCCGAGTTCTCCTTCCTCTGGACGCTTGCCCCTGCTTTGCTCTCTCACTCAACCCCAGGCTGCCTGTGGGGTGCTGTCCCCCACCCCTTAGCTCCTAATCTTATCTACACATCCTGCCCTCATGCAGCCTTTGTTTCTCTGCAGAAGCTCTTTTCCTCTGCTCTAGGCTCCCAACTCCTTTGCAGCCCTTCTGAAAGCTCTCCACACAGGCCATCAGCCCCACATTCCTCCCTCTTCCAAAACCTTTCACCAGGGGCCACCTGGGTGGCTCAGCTGGGTAAGTGTCTGACTTCAGCTCAGGTCATGATCTCAGTTTGTGAGTTCAACCAACCCTGCATAGGGCTCTCTGCTGTCAGCACAGAGCTCTCTTCAGATTCTCTGTCTCCCTCTCTCCGCCACTCCCCACTCATGCGTGAGCATTTTCTCTCTCTCTCAAAAATAAACAAGTCCCCATTCTCTGCACAGGGCTCATCCAGCCCCTTTGCTGCGAGTCCTATCAGACAGATGGTGGTTAACGTGGCCCTAACCTGAGTACGTTTCTCTTAACCTTTTTGAGCCTGCTGGTCCTCAGCAAAGTGTAGCTGATGGGTAAGAAGGTGATGCAGGTACCACAGGGAACAGCAAGTAGGAACATGCTACAAATAAATGGCAGCTCTCAGGAGTAACAGGAGTGAGGCTTATATTATTTTCTGATTGCTTAACTGAGGCTGGGACTTGTGCTTAGGAAAATCTGCAGTTGTCCTATCTCTCACCCCCTCCTTCAGTTTACTGCACATCATCCAAAATCCCAGGTCATTCACAAAGTTGTCTCAGTTGACTGGAAGGTTCCAGGTGTTTTGGCTTGCTCCTGTGGTTTTCTTCTTCCAGCACCCTGCTGCTCCTATACATCTCTGGAGTATGACAAATAACATACTTGATAGCTCTTCCTTTCATCTCCATGTCATTCCCTAGGTTGATAGGCTCTTCACTACTGCCTGTGTCTGTCCTCACACTGTGGTATGAGCACCCAACAGCATTTGGCTCTCATGATCAGTTGGTATAAGAGTAGGTGGCATATCAGCCCAGAAGTGAGCCCAGTAGCTGCTCTTGCCCTCTCTGGAGTGGTTTGACCAAGCTGTCCTGAGGGCCCAAGCTTACTGTCCTGCTTATTCTGAGGCACAATGTTGGTATATTTTGCTTTACAAAAATTGTTCCCCAAATACAGTAGACCACTCTTCCCCTGACTCTTGAACCTCTGGAGTTCTCTTCACTGATACCCCTGTAGTGAGGACCTCCTGTCTCTCAGTCCTAGGTCAGGGAACAGACACTGGAAATAGATGCTGTGAGGCTTGAAGCTTTGTGTGTCTTTCTTAAGACAGGCCTTTTTCTAAACAGTGACAGAGGAATTCCCTCAAGCTGTCTCCAGTACTGCTCTGTATGTTTTATTTTTTTATTATTTTTTTAAATGTTTATTTATTTTTGATAGAGGGAGAGCACGAGTAGGGGAGGGCAGAGAGAGGGAGGGAGACACAGAATCAAAAGCAGTTCAAGGCTCTGAGCTGTAGCACAGAGCCCAATGTGGGGTTTGAACTCACAAACTGTGAAATTATGACCTGAGCCAAAGTTGGACACTCAACCAACTGAGCCACCCACCCCCCTGCTCTGTATGTTTTAATTGACCATTAGCTATCAGATAGTCCCATCTCCCAAATTTTCCATGATTGGACCTCAAGCATTCTTACTTCTAGCTGTCTCAGAACTATGTTTAGAAACCTGTATTTAGGTTTCTTTCTTTCTTTTTTCGTTCTTTATTTTTATAAATTTTAGAGAAAGAGCATGTGGGTGGGGCAGGGGAGCAGAGGAAGAGAGAATCCCAAGCAGGCTCTCCATGCTCAGGGCAGAGCCAGATGTAGGGCTTGATCCCACAACACTGAGATCATGACCTGAGCCAAAATTGAGTCACTCAACTGACTGAACCACCCAGGTGCCTCCTTTTTAAAAAATTTTTAGGCACGCCTGGGTGGCTCAGTCGGTTAAGCGTCCGACTTCGGCTCAGGTCATGATCTCACAGTTCATGGGTTTGAGCCCTGCATCAGGCTCTGTGCTGACAGCTAGCTCAGAGCCTGGAGCCTGTTTCAGATTCTGTGTCTCCCTCTCTCTCTGACCCTCCCCTGTTCACGCTGTCTCTCTCAGAAATAAATAAAAAATATTAGAAAAATTTTTTTAAATTAAAAAATTTTTAAATTTTTGTTTTTAAAATAATCTGTATACCCACCATGGGGCTCAAGCCCACAACCCCAAGATTGAGTTGAAGACTCCACTAACTGAGCCAGCCAGGTGCCCCCAAATCTGTATTTAGTTTCATACAGCTGACCTTAACAGAGATACAGAAGTCCCTGGATTTATAAAAGCAAAACCATGGATTCTTTCTTCTTTTTCTGTAGAGACTATAATTTGCCTACATATACGTAGAGAGTGCGTATACACATGCGAAAGTGTTTCTTTTTTTTTATATTGTCTTTTTTTTTTTTTTTTTTACAAATAGTTTATTGTCAAATTAGTTTCCACATAACACTCAGTGCTCATCCCCACAAGTGTCCTCCTCCATGCCCATCCCCCCCACATCCATCAGTCCTCAGTTTTTGTCAGCATTCAAGAGTCTCTCATGGTTTGCCTCTCTCCCTTTCCCCCACCATTTCCGCCCTTCTTCTCCCCCTTGTTCCTCCGTCAAGTTCCTCCTAATCCTCCTATACGTGCAAACATATGATATTTGTCCTTCTCTGTCTGACTTATTTCGCTCAGCATAACACCCTCAAGGTCCATCCATGTTGCTACACATGGCCAGATTTCATTGTTTCTCATTGCCATGTAGTATTCCATGGTATAGATAAACCACATCTTCTTGATCCATTCATCTGTTGATGGACACTTAGGCTCTTTCCATGTTTTAGCTATTGTGGAGAGTGCTGCTATGAACACGAAAGAGTGTTTCAACCTGGGTTTGTGCCCATTAAATTATTCTCTTTTGTTTGGGGCTCTTTAAAACTAAGCCCAGCAGCCAAACTGCTGAGTTTAAGAAGAAATTCTCATCACATCTAAAGCAGGATTGGCAAACTACAACCTGTGGACCTAACCTTGCCTGTCTCCTGTTTTCATATGGACCACAGGCTAAAAATGCTTTTTACGGTGGGGCGCCTGGGTGGCTCAGTCGGTTATGCATCCGACTTCAGCTCAGGTCGTGATCTCACAGTCTCTGGGTTCAAGCCCTGCATCAGGCTCTGTGCTGACAGCTCAGAGCCTGCAGCCTGCTTCAGATTCTTTGTCTCCCACTCTCTCTTCTCCTCCCCTGCTTGTGTTCTCCCTATCTATCAAAAAACAAGCATTAAAAATTTTTCTAAAGAAGATAGTTTTTACAGTTTAAATGGTGAGGGAAGAGGGGGCTCAGAAGAAAAATGTTCATATCACATGAAGTTTATATGAAATTCACATTTCAGAGTCCATAAGTATTTATTGAAACTGTCTCACCTATTTGTTATCTATGACACATATATGCCATCTGTGACTGCCTTCATGCTATAATGGCAAAGCTGAAAAGCACCTGGGTGGCTAGTTGGTTAAGTGTCCAATTCTTGGATTTTGACTCAGGTCATGATCTCCCGTTTCATGAATTTGAGCCCTGCTTCGAACTCCCCACTGACAGTGCAAAGCCTGCCTGGGATTCTCCCTCTCTTTTCTCTTCTCTCTCCGCCCCTCCCCCCAGCCTTTAAAAATTAATTAATTAATAAGAAAAGCTGTGACCAAGCCCATATGACCTGCAGGGTCCAGATATTTACTATCTGGCTCCACAGGAAAAGTTTGCTGAAGGCTCAGTATGAAACTGCAGACAGGGTATTTTACTGTTCTTGTGTATAGCATCTCCTCTCATCAATTTCAGAACAGTAGAAAGAGATGAAGGTGTAAGGTGTTGTCCATTTTTCTTGCTGTTCTCCACAACCACCACCACTGTGGTTCTCTAGAGTCAATGCTTCATGGTGGCGTTTCAAAGAAGGGACTTTTCTATGGACAGGATTTGGAGATTCTGGTCAGAATCACTTGATAACGTTGATTTCACAGTTGTGACCAGTACCGTTTTGGATATCCCCTCCCACGAAGCCCATGTGTGAAACTCAATCTTTACTTAGCTGCTATCCTTAGATTGTGCACTTGATATGCTGTTAAAGCCCTCTCCATCCCCTGTTACCCGTGCTTGGCATTTTGTGTCCTCAGGAAGATGTCTGACCATCCACTGTCTACCCAGAGTAACCAAAATGAATGCTTATTTTTAGGGTGCTTTTCTTGTCATTGTTCTTGCAGCCACCTGCCTTTACCAGTGTTTAGGGTAGTCATTTGCTCCACAGATGCCTCATTGTTCCTCCTCCTCCTCAAAAAAAATGAAAGTATGGGCATAGAGATTATTACAGATTATTGCTCTTTTGATATTTTAGATCCTTTAGAGGGTTAGGTATTTGTAGCTGGCATTCTTGGGCATTGAAGTGATTCTTTCTTCCTAATATACTTACCTTAATACTTAAAATCTCCCTCCACAGGTCAGATACCAGGCCCAGGTTCTATGATCCCTGGGCAGCCCATGCCAGGCCGCATGATTCCCACTGTTGCAGCCAACATCCATCCCCCTGGGAGTGGCCCAGCCCCTCCCGGTATGCCTCCAATGCCAGGAAACATCTTAGGACCCCGGGTACCCCTCACGGCACCTAACGGCATGTGTAAGTAGCATGGTGTGGGGAACCACCCTGGGGTCTTTCTGGGAGGGCTGGAGACCAGGGACAAAGGCTTTGTTGGTTAGATTACCTGTAGTTTGGCAGGTCGATGGACAGTGCAGCCTGTGACAGGAGCTTCCAGAAGATCAATCTGTAGTCTGCTCTTCACCACCCCTGATGAGCAGGTGCACAGGTGACAAGTGCAAATGCTTGCAGCATTTGGCTACATGTGCTATAGCCTTTGTGGCCTGCACTCTCAACACTGAGGTCTGTGGGGAGGCCAAAAAGACACTTCTCACCTGCTCCTGTTTAAGCCGGTCTAGCTTAAATCTTGTTAGACATACTGAGCTACTGGCTGTTTTCCTACAGGAGCCTTTATGGACACAGGTTCAAAATTGGAGTGTGCAAAGAAAGAAAAAACCAGTTTAGGGCAGAAATAACAAGTTTCTCATACCTATCTGGGATATTGGTAGCAGCAACTTAGACTCAGGAGGGACTATGAGGGTCTGTGTTGAGAAGGAACGGGAGGTCCCAGCAGGCTCCGTGGAGAAGGCACAGTGTCTGGCAGGTGTAAGAAGCCAGGTCCTTGCTCTCTCCCAGTCCTGGCCTCCAGAGTGCTGTTTCTGAAGCTCTGACCTGTTCTTTACTCCCGTAGATTGCAGAATGATCCCAAAATGCAGTCAGTAGTAGCCAGGTACCCCATCCACGTTTTCAGGCCTGGTTTGTTTAGATGTTCACATTTGTGCCAAGGAGTTAACTCCTATTCACAGTACCAAGAGCTAAGACTCAAGAATTCCTAGTCTCCAGGAGCTTTAGTGGGGAAAACAAAAAATGAAGAAGTAGATAGTAGGTTACAGGGTTTACCACAAAGTGCCTGGAGTGCGCTGCAGCACTCGAGGAGGCATTGCAGGGCCAGGAGGCAGGCTGCACGAAAGCTCGTCTCCTTTGTCTCTGGGCCCCGAGGGACTAAGGCAGCATTACAGCATGGAAGAAAGATAGCCGTGAGCTGGATGTAGGATCGTGGCGATAGAAAAAATGGTCTCCTTTGAGTCACTGGTCAGAGTTTGTAGTATAGGGATACTTCTCTCCCTTGGTAAGGAAACCTTAATGTCACTGACTTACAGACAGTAGGCAAACGTGCCAGTCTGCCAGGAGGCCTGGCCAATTTGCCCTCCCAGTTGCAGGAGCTGATATCCTTGGTCTTTACCACTGTCCAGTATTTCCTTCTGAAGGGCCCTTGGGGGAGCACCTTGAGAATGTGGAGGATTTCAGATGCTCCCCCACTTCCTGCTACACATGAGTGTTTCAGGGATTCTGAGCCACTGACTTGGCTGTCGGGTACCAGCCAGGCCTCCTCCGTCAGGGTGCTTCCTCCCTTCAGTCCTTAGTTTCCTCCCACTGAAAAGAGGACATAAGAGATTTGACCAGTGGGCTTCAAAGTGCTTTGAAGGGCTTTAGCATTTTGATGGCAATCTTTTGGGGGGAAGGTTGGGTGAATTGACTGGTGAGCAAAACCGTACTTGAGTTGTTTCGTATGTTTTCATTTCTGACAGAATCAAAAGGTTTAAAAAGCCCTGGATTAAATAATCTCTAGGGTTCCTTTGTACGCTAAGCAGCTAAAGTTGTAATAGCAAAGAGCCCCCGACACTCATACTAATTGTTCCCTTCAGGACCTGACCTAGTTTTGGCCAAAAATCTAAGGACTGCAGTTCAGGAGCCGTGGGGCCTCCCAGGACTGTCCACCTTGTCAGCAGCCGCCTCGAGTGAAGCTCTCTGGCCCTGGTGGAGACACTTACTTAATCAGCAAGAAGTTATACTGATAATCTATTTTGTGCCCACCTAGGCCAGGTACAGTGAGAGAAAGAAGACACAGGAAGGAGCTTATCATTTAACTGAAGAAATACAATTAGAACCATTAAAATGCAATAAACTCAAAATACATTTAAGTTCTGACAAGGTCTGGAGTGATTCTTGGAAGGGATGGGCCTCGCCTCAGAAGAGGTTGGGACAGGTCCAGACAGCCCAGCACCTGAGCGGCAACCTGGAGGGACAGTGGGCCTGATCTGCGCAGGCCGCAGTGACAGCAGTGCCGTCAAGTCTGCGTTGATTGCCTGCCGCGAGGAAAATTCCTTCCTGGGGCCTTTCTTTCTGCACGGCTCTTCCCACAGTCCTTGCGTTTCCAGCAATGACGAGCCCCTCTTGGCTGTGTTTGCAGATGCCCCTCCGCCGCAGCAGCCGCCGCCACCGCCACCTACGGATGGAGTCCCTCCGCCGCCTGCTCCAGGCCCGCCAGCCTCAGCCGCCCCCTAGCCTGGAAGATGCAGGCCGCGTCCATGCCCGGCACCACTGGCTGGAGTGCGGATGACGAGACTTGTGTTCCTCGGCTTCCTTGGGTTTTTTTTTTTTTTTAAAGGATTTTTTCTCCTCGCAGCCCCAAGCACGCATCCCATATTTCCCCATTCCTCTTGCCAGCCCTCTCCATGCTCTGACACCTCTTGTGTTCTCTAGCCAATGCGCAAGGGGAAGCCTCTGGTGACAGTGTGCCCTGGTCATCCTGACAGTAGCCCGCGTCCCCCCCTCCCAGTGTGGGGTATGCTGACAGTTTCTCTGCAGGTCCTCGTCAACATTAGATTTTGATGTCTGTCATTTTGGCTTCTCCATGGTTTTTTGCTTTGTCTTATGTGGATAATGCTTTATAATCATTATCTTCTTTTTTCTTTTTTCTTTTTTGTCATTGTTGCTTTAACTGAGACCATCCTAAGTTAATAAGAACCAAAAAAATGGTGATGGGCAGAGGGAATAGCCAGAAGGGACAAACCTAAAGGCATTATAAGTGACCTTATTTCTGCTAATCTGAGCTAAGATTGGTGCTGATCGTGAAGTTTTGTGAGACTTTTGCCCCACACAGACGCACCAAAATTTGAAGAGATAGGGAAGGGACCCCACTGATTTTATTCCCAGTGAGGACCATGAGGGACCTCCACCCAGCATAGCAGAACACTCCCCTTCAGTCCCTGGTAGGGTAGAGCAGACCCACTCCTTCCCTGGCCCACTGGCTTGGCTTTCTATGCAGATGGTTTGTTGGTTTTGGGGGTGGGATTTGGGGAGGCATTCCTTAGTTCCCTAGATTAGCCAGGAAAGCTGTAGGAGTCTAGGGCAATGACTATCCAATGAGTCTAGTCCACTATTCACTGCTTTGTACTCATTCTTTTTTTTCCCTCTTTCAAAAAACCTTTAAAAAGGAAAAAAAAAAAAAGTAGATAGTGCTAAACATTTTAGCTAATGGAACTTGGTTAGGATGGCTGGGGGTTCAAGTCCCCAAACTACCTCTTGCAGTCCAGGATGAGTGGGGTTTAGTAAAGCGGTACTTTAGGTTTGGGATGGGATTGGAGAAGTGGGGCAGGATCAACAGCCTCTTATACCTTCTCCCTTCCCTTTCTGAGATCTCACATTCCATCTGTCAGGGTTGTCAAGGAGATGCTGGGGGTACCAAGGAACTCAGTTGGCAATCAGAGCATCATGCTTTTGAGGGCTGGGATTCTCAGAGTGGGAGATTGGAATGCCATTCCAGAGGAAGAGCCACAAAAATGCCTTAACTTGAGCCCATTTCAACCCCTGCTGATGAGTGACTTGAGAGTTCTTGGTTTTCTCTTGTCCTTCCCATCCTCTATCCTTCCATGGGTGGGGGAAGGGTGTGTTTGGTGGAGCTTGATTTACAAAGCACCTGGCCTCTTCATGTCAAACTCTTAAGTGGCAGTTTCATTATTTAGAATGCAAAGTGGAACACCTTTTGGGTATTTTTTTCTATATATTCTGTAAAGCTTTACATATGAGAGGATGTAGGGAGGTGTTTGTAAAACACCTCAGAACTTTTCCCCTTAGTATCAGAAAGCAAAAAAATAAATAAAATCACAATGAAGATTTGCCTTTCAAACCCTCAGGTGTTGCCTCTAACCAGGTGGCCCTGGTCACCATCAGAGTACTGGAACCAAGGAGACCTTGTTCCTTTTGTGTGTGTGTTCTGGACTCTCGGAGTGGAAGTGAGCTTATTCCTACTGGAGTTTGTTTCCAATGCATTTGCCTCCAGAAAGATCCCAGTGCCTTTTGACAATGGCCAGGGTTTTCCCTATTTCCCGCCAGTCTTTCCCAAAGGAAACTCATTCCAAATACTTACCTTTTACACTGGGGTCTTAGAAGGAAAATGGAATTCTGGTTCATACTGTGGTCCCCTGTAACCTCAGGTCTTTAATGTGATCACTTTCAAATTTAAAAGATCCAGGTGGAAATATTTTTACTATACAGAATACCTGAATTCTTAACACTGTTATGTTTCAATATAAGTGGTGACTTTTACTTTTCATGTCTTTGATCTGGTTTCATTCCTGTAATACAGCCACCCAATTTTGTGAGGGGGGGGGGAATAATATGTGGTTTTTTGTACAAATGTGTTTCTCAGTGTGGTGTTATTTTGGAAAAATGAAGGGAGGGAGTTTTGGAAGATTGGAGGGAATTGATCAAGAAGGCCTAATCCTAATCTCCCTCTTTTTCAGTGAATAAATAGAACATTTCTGGATTCTAGTCCCATTCTCTGCATTCACACACCAGTTTCTTCATGTGTCCTGTTAGGAGCCTAAATATTCAGCCCCATCCAGTCCTGGTCAGCAATTAAAATTCAGTGTTTCAGAGGCCTCCTGACCAACCACCTTCATGATGCTTAAGGAGCATACAGTTAAATGTGCCTTGCCCACTGTTTGTTTCAATGGTCAAAGTGAAGAAAGGGGTGTGGCCAACATCCTGACCCCAAGAGAAGAATGAGTAGTTTTGCTTTGACAAGCTAGAGAATGTTTGTCAGGATGCAATGTAGATACCCCCAAGTTGGAGGCAGGCCTTGAGGGCAGTTGATTCTGTGAACCTTGATGTACTTTTAAGGACAGCCTTCAAGTACCCCCAGATGCAGAAGCCATTGCTTTCTGTGAGCCAGTGAGGCAAAAAAATTTTATAAAGGTGGAATCTGGGTGTGCAGAGAGGTGAATGTTCATTCAGCTTCTCCCAGAAATGTGCAGGGCTGGTTGTGCTTTGCTTTCGGACCTGTTCCGACTATTCCTCCAGTAAGGGGTGTTTGGGCCAGCGGGGTATCCCAGAGTTCCTGTGCTTCCCGAGGGTGATGGAAGGAGGTTAATCCTTGATGCAAGCTAAAGACCGGTTTATAAACTTTGAGTGTGAGTTCTATTTAAAGCATAACAGGACATGTACAATCAGTTGGTCTCTCACAGGCTTCTCAGATCCTTACTGGGGGGCAGTTCCCCCAAATGTGATTAAGGACAGCAGTTTTCCAACCCCAGTATGGGTCAGGGTCACCAGTAGGACTGTTCACATACAAGCTGCTGAGCCCTGCCCTCAGAACAGATTCAGTGCGTCTGGAGAGAGTTCTGAAATGTGCTTTTAACATATTCCCAGGGGATCCTGATGCGCCTGGTCAAGGGACCACCCTTTGAGAACCACTACCTAGGAAAGCTCTATGGTAGAGCAAGATCTCTACGGTTCCTGACAGTCTATCCTATGAGCTCCGTTAGCCCAGTGAAATCTGAGGGCCTGTTACGTGCCAGGTATTGGACCTTGCATGCCATGAAATCATAACTATGAATAAGGTAGGCAAGGATGCTGCACTCCAGGCTGCTTATGCTTTTGTGGGGTGGGGGATTCCAGACCAGAAGTAGCTAGTAAGGAAAAGGATTATTTTAGATAGTGCCAAGTATTCATGAAGAAAAAGAAACGGTGTAATCGAGTCTCCTTGGGGGTCAGGTAAATAGTCTGTGAATTGGATGTGTTTTCATGATTTCTGTCCTGCTGGGTGTGGTAGTATGAAGAGGGTTCATCTTCTTTCCAGGAAGACTTCATCTGAATAGAGCACCCCTTTGTCTGGATACAGTGCCAGCCCTGAGATGTCTTTATGCAATTCCCCTGCTTTCTGTTCAACCGTTCTGGAGCATGACTGCACTTCAGTTGCTCCTGTTGAAGGAGGACTTCTTGGGGACAAGGTCAAAGCACCTTGATCCCTGTTAATGGATTATCTCCATCTAAGGAAGTCACCTTGCAGAATGGGATGGAAGCCCAGGAGCCCCAGTGTTGGATCTCCTTGTGAACGGCACCCTCCCTTTCCCCCACTCCCCCAGACTTCATTTCCCTGTGGCTTGTGTTTAGGCCAGCCTCTTGTCCTATTAGGAAGCACCTTTGACCCTGAATTTGAAACAAAACCAGAGCTAAGACAGTAGTGACTAAAGTGAGAGAGTCCTGTGAACCAGCTTAATCAGAGGTTCCAAAACCAGCTGGAGCTAGCTCTCCCTGGGGATCCCCCAGCCCTCTCCCAACTCCTGAGACCCCAAGGGGAGAGAGCCTTGTCTGATCCCCTCTTCCTGCTCTTCACCTGCCTTGGAGCACTAGAGCCATCTTTATTCTCTTCTGCCCCCAGAGGCCTTTCCAGTCCCTTCCACATCCATGGAGAGCAGTCAGATCTGACTACTGGCAGCCACCTTACCACTACAGACGCCTAGGGTGTATATGGGGTGTATAGCCTTTGCAGACTTCAGCAAAATAGCCATGCCTTAATACAGCACTGTGACCGCCACCTTCAGACAACTGAGACAAAGAAAATACTCCTCACGCTCTTCTGTGGCTACCTCCCACCTAAGTGCTCTCACTACCAGATGGTCCTGGAGGAAGTTGGGAAGCAGCAGTGCCATTGGATGGTAATAACCCATTTGCACAAGCTGATTTCCATGGCTGATTTAGCCCTGACGCATGGATTTCCCATGGCCATCTGGATTAGCATTCCTTTTTCCGGTCTGCTTATTGTACAGTAGCTATGGGTTTCTTGAGAATCGCTTGGACAGGTCACCCACTAGTTGCTCCACATCTGACGTTGTGTTGGCTTGTGCTGCGTGGCTTTCTCCCAAATGACTTGGCTTTAGGGTAATGAAATTCAGGGGCTTTTCCAATCTTCCAGCAGACCCACGTCCTGGACAAGATGACCACCTTGTTGTGACTCGCTTTTCTAGGATGAATAGTTGTGCAATTGAGAAGAATCCAGAGTTCCTGCAGTGAGGAGGTGGTCGTCAGCACAAATAATTCAGGTTCCTTGCCCTTAACTCTTCCCTTCTTCCTGGTAATCATGCAAGAAGGTCCCCTACCAGCAGCCCATCACCAAAAATGGTCAGAGCTGCCTGCCCTGCAGCCCAGAACTCTGCTGACGGGAGACGCCATGCTAGATGGCCCTTTCTGACTCTTAACTTATGACATGAGTCCAGATTATTGTCATACTCTACCCTGTTAAGAAATCATAGCAAAGAAGCAAGAATGAAAAGGTTTGAAATCAAGATCTTAGGTCAAGCCCTGGCCGTACCACAGCATTAGCATGATCTCAGTGTCAGTGTGCAAATGTGCAAGATCGTAAGATATTTGTGGGCATGATGGTGAAGATTGAGACTGATTAGAGTACAGTACTAGGAAAACTAAAAATTCCCCCAAAATGTCAGTAGTTACTACTGAGGAACCATGCTGCTTCCCGTCCAGATGAAAGTATGCCCCCAGCCATGGCGACCAGAGCTCCACCCCTGGACAGCAGCCCCCTAGTTAAGCTAGAGGCTTTCTATGCACATGGAGGCAGGCTGTAGTCATTGCAATGGGCTTTATGCCTGCCAGGTTCCCAAACCCAGTAGGCACTCCCAAGGCAAGTAGAAGCCTCACAAAGCATCCCTGATGCCAAAATGCACAGAACTTGAATGTGTGGACATGGGCATAAGCCGTAGATAGAGTTAATTTCCTTTTCCTTTACTCTGTGGTTCCTACGTCTTAGATCTCTTTAGACCACCCTAGCCCCTGTGCCCAGAAAAAGTATTGCATTCACTGGCACCGTTTACCACTTCCAACGTATGTGAGTTAAGTTACTGACTCTCCCAAGGGTACACAGATCTGATGCCGAACCCTGCTCTTACTGTCACACCCCATTGTATGATGAGCTTCCATCCATCTCTCAGAGGTGTCGCCAAACCAGGTATGCTGGGCTGAGTTCTGAAAATGCTGGTGAGGTCTGCTAGGGAGGATCAGAATGAAAGTGAATCAAAACCGTTGATTTAAAATCCCAAAATGAAGAAAGTGGTTAAAATTTGCCTCTAAGGAAGGGAAGAAGGTCGTTGAGGAAGGAGACTTTCCATATTTTATTTTATACCATATGCTCCTTATAATTCAAAAAATTGAACTTAAGGGGTGCCTGGCTGGCTCAGTCGGTACAGTCTTGATCTTGGAGTCGTGCGACATTGGGCATGGAGCCTACTTAAAAGTTTTTTGTTTTTTTTTTAATTTTTTATTTATTTTTTATTTATTTATTCTTTTTTATTTCTAGGAGAGAGAGAGAGAGAGAGAGCGTAAACAGGGGAGGGTCAGAGAGAGAGGGAGCCACAGACTGAAACAGGCTCCAGGCTCTGAGCCTCTGGCAATCAGCACAGAGCCCGACGCGGGGCTCGAACCCACGAACCGCGAGATCATGACCCAAGCGAAAGTCGGACGCTTAACCGACTAAGCCACCCAGGCGCCCCAAAAGTTTTATAATTGAATTTAAAAGAATATAAATATTTAATAAAATATATTAAATGAACAAACTGGAGTAGAGTTTTAACAAAGAAGTGGGAGAATGGCCCCATTCAGACCTTTCTTAGGAAAAACACGAGAGTAGCTGTCATGCCCCAGATCTCAAAGGACCCATCCTTGAGATGTCCTTCCCACACAGACGCCTCTGGAAGGAGAAGTTAGGTGTGTCCACCAATATCCACTCTGACAACCACCACTCAAGGGTCCAGGAGACAGAGAAGCAGAGGAACACATAGAAACATGTACATAGGCCAAAAAAGATACAGAGATAAGCTACAGACAAAGGAAGCAGAGACGGGGTGGGAGGCTGCATTAGTGCCTCTGTGGCCAACCAGCAAGGGCAAAGCCCCGCCTGGCCCTCTGCTCAGAGAAAGTTGTGTTCCAAACTGTCCCCAGAGGCAGCATGAAACCATGGAAGAGCCTCAGGAAGTCAGCGCCTTTGCAGGAAGCTCCAGACCTATGGTTCCGGGGTGGGAATACCTGGTTGCTATTTATTTATGCTTCTACCAGCCTCAGGGAGCCTCCCTGTGCCTGGCCCTGTGCAAAGCGCCTTGCAGTCAGTCCAGTGGGGAATTATCGTAGACAATTTCAGTGGCAGGCTGAGAAGGCTTCGCAGAGGGGAAAGGTGACAGGAGCTGAGCTTTCTGGGGTAAGGAGTTTGCCAGGCAGACCTGGAAGGAAGGGAACACGAGGTCTGCCTAACAGACGGCTGCAGCAGTGGTTTCAGTGAGAGAAACACACTTTGAACCAAGGAAATCCCATCCAGAGCCACACACTAGGACATTAAGGGACAGATTATCCAATTTAGTCATCTATGTGGCTCCCTAGGAACAAATGGGAGTGTCTCAAATACCAAGAGTGTCATGTCTAAGGTGGTGACCCTGAATGTCATTAGGATCATTAACACATCAGGAAGTAGACAGTTGCTTTGGGCAATAAACTAGGTGACTAGGCCACAACTCTGTAGCCAAGCAGGTCTCTGGGGATGAAGGGTCCCTGACCGAACAGAGCTTTGGACGGCCAGTAAACTGCTCTAACACTCGGCCTGGCGCCCACGCGTCCCTAAGCTGCGATCTAGGTAGGCCGTTTGGGTCTGTCCAGGACCTTTAACTTTGGTGGCCTGGAGCACATGGGAGGTGATGTATCCTGGGAGGAAGGTGCCAGGATTAAAGGCCCGCTGCCCCGGCTGCCCCGAGGAGGCAAGAAGGAAGGCGGCGTAGTCGCAGTCTCAGGAAGGTCTTGCCTGCCTCCTGCCCCTGGGATGCGTCGTGGCGGGCCTGGCTATGCGAGGTCTGGACTTTGGCCATGGACGGATTAGGTCTGATCCGATTAGAGTCCCGGCCGACGGCTTCGCCCTCTTGCCTGACGCTGCCAGCGCCCGCCCCGCCCTCGTGGGCACCCGCAGACCTCCCTGAGACCCTTCCCCTCCCCGAACACGGCATTGGCGCAGAAATCCGAGAGGCTCCGTGAGCCCGGGCTCGGCTCATTTACACAGCGCGAGCTCGGGCTTCCGCCCCCTGCGGCCCTTCCGAGCCCCGCCCCGAGCTTGCGGGTGTCTGGGCCCCCGCCTCCGTGCTCGCCGCGTGGCGGGTGGGTTCCTCGCAGGTGGGGGGCCCGTGCCGGCCCTCCACGGGGAGGGCGGGCCCCGCCCCGCAGGTCTCGCGCCCGTGCACCTGTCGGCTAACGCCACGCGCGGCACTGTGCTCCGCACCCGCACTACTCCACGTCCGTTTGTCTCGGCGTCCCGAGCCGGGGGTCTGTCTGTCCCCGGCAGGCGGACCGAGAGGGGCCGGCGTCAGAGCTACGTGCGGCGGGGCGGGCGCGGCGGGCGGGGTGAGGGCGGCGCTGAGCGCGGCAGCGGCGGCGCGGGAGGCGGGGAGGCGCGGCGCGCCGGGGACAGCGGCGGACGGCGGCGGCGGCATGCGGCTTCTCGCGCTGCCCATCGTGGGCTGAGACGGCCGCAGCGCGGGCGGGAGGCGCGGCGGCCGGCGAGCCGAGGGCGCAGTCAGCCGGGCAGACCGCGGACAGCGGTCGGGGCGCCGCGCCATGGGCCGAACCGGGGGCGGGGGCCCGGGCCGGGGACCGCCACCGCTGCTGCTGCTTCTGGGGGCCACGCTGGTCCTCGCCGCCGGGGCCGCGCCGGGTAGGTATCGACTGCGACCGGGACCCCTGCGGCCCTCGCGCCCCGCCCTGGGCCAGGGTCCCGCTGGCCTCAGGTACAGGCGGAGTTCGCGAGCTGTGGCAAGGGGGCGGGGCAGCTCCTTACCCGCGACCGGGCCGGGGGTAGGGGCGCGCGAGGAGGCGAGGTACTTGGGGGAGGCCTCAGGGTGGGGGACGGCCCCTGCCCGGGTGTGCGGACAGTTGTGCCGCCTGGGGAGGGGCCTGGGTGGGCGGGGCCTGAGGGTGAGACTTAGGGGCGGGACCTGGAGGTGATGGGGCCATGAGGATGCAAGTTAGGGGCGGGGCCTGGGTGGGGCGGAGCCCTAAGGGTGCGACTTCAGGGCGGGGTCTGGAGGTGGGGTGGAGCCCTGAGGGTAAAACCTCCGCCTTGGGCAGAAGGTAGGGGCAGCCCTGGTTACACTGGGAACTTGTCGGGGGCGGGGCATGAGGCCCGAGGGGCGGGGCCTTAGCGGGAAACGGGCCGGGGCGGGTACTTGAGAAACCTTGAATTGGCCTCTTCGGGTGGGCGGGGGGCGGGGCCCTGACGCCGCGCCCCCTCCCTCCCGTCCACAGCCGGTGAGGCTGGCAGCCCCGTCGAGGCCCGCGAGCAGGTGAAGAGCGTCCTGGCGAGGCAGCCGCGTGCCAACGCCACGCGGGAGAAGGCCGGCCCACTAGCAGCTGGGGAAGATGAGACCTTGTGGACTGCACAAGGGGGTGAGCAGGCCATGATGGGGCCTGGTGTCGGGCCAGAGGAGGTGCTGGAGGCATCGGCAGCGGTGACCGGCGCCGCCTGGCTGGAGGCTGACAGCCCGGGCCTGGGTGGAGTGACCGCAGAGGCCGGCAGCGGCGACACCCAGGCCCTTCCAGCCACGCTCCCGGCTCCCGAAGAGGCCCTGGGACAGTCATCAGTGGCCCCTGCCATCCCCAAGGGTACAGAAGCCAGCGGACCATCCTTCCCCACTCCTGGTGACAAGCTGAGCCCCAGCCCCGAACACCCCAAGGAGACTCCCTTGGAGGTTTGGTTGAACCTGGGAGGCAGCACACATGACCCTCATGGGCCAGAGCCAACATTACCCTTTCAGGGCACACTGGAGCCCCAGCCAGCATCAGATATAATTGACATCGACTACTTCGAAGGATTGGATGGTGAGGGCCGTGGTGCCGACCTGGCGAGTTTCCCAGGGTCGCCAGGAACCTCGGAGCACCACCCTGATACTGGGGGAGAGACCCCTTCCTGGAGCCTGCTTGACTTATATGATGATTTCACCCCCTTTGATGAATCTGACTTCTACCCCACCACATCCTTCTATGATGACCTGGATGAAGAGGAGGAGGAAGAGGAGGATGACAAGGATGCAGCGGGAGGTGGAGATCTGGAAGATGAAAGTGACCTTCTGGTGCCCACCGAGAAGCCTGGTCTGGGGCCTGGGACTGGTCAGCCAACCAGTCGGTGGCATGGTGTCCCCCCACAGCATACTCTGGGGATGGTCCCTGGCAGCAGCATCGCCCTCAGGCCTCGCCCGGGAGAACCAGGCAGGGACCTGGCCCCAAGCGAGAATGGCACTGAGTGCCGCAGAGGCTTTGTGCGACATAACGGCTCCTGCCGGTCAGTGTGCGACCTCTTCCCAAGTTACTGTCACAATGGCGGCCAGTGCTACTTGGTGGAGAACATAGGGGCCTTCTGCAGGTAAGGTTGTGGCAGGCAGGTGCACAGGGGCTTGCAAAAGAATTCTTGAAGAGTGTATGTGAGGCAGACTCAGCAAAGAGGGGGATGTGATAGGCACAACTTCCGAGAGGTTGTGTGTTCCCAGGCCAAGGGGATCAAGAGACGTTCGCTCAGATATCTTCTATGGGGGACTACTTAAATGTACTTAAATGTACTTCCTGTGATCTCATCACAAGGAGAAATTCCTCAGAAATAAGATTTTGTATTTCCTCCAAGTGTGTGTCCTTTACCAAATCTCTAAAACTATATAAAGGCAAAAGGAAGGGACTTCTCTAAGTTTTGGAAAGAGGCCTTTACTGGCTTGAGGTGTTTCATTGGAGAGTTCTGGCTACACTAGCAAAAAGAAAGTAGGCCTATAAGCCTACTCTAGAGGGAAGATGGCTGCTGAGCTCTCCTCTGAGCCATGTGTATGGCAGAGGGAGACCCCACCTCCCTGCAGGGCACGTGGCAGTGGGGGGCACGTAAAGTCAGAGTGAGGACCTCATTGGGAGCAGAACCCAAGAGCAGCCACTCAAATAGGCCAAGTCAAGCAAAGTATCTTTCCTGGCATATCAGATGTCGTAGGGTTTCTTAACTTTGGGGTAGTAGATTTTTCCCTTTTATCTTGATTGACCTCCTTGGGATACTCAGTGCAGAATGTTTTGAAGACCCAGAGAGGTTAGTGTCTCTGAGGACATTGACTGCAGTCACCATCCCATGCCACCTCAGGAATACCTCATACACCTGTCATCACGGCATGAGAGCTCACTGGCTTTTTCCGGAAGAATCACAAGTCAGGGGTAGTTTCCTTGTCTCGAAGTAGGCTAGAACCCCCAGATTCCTCTGGAATTATTTCTGTTGGTCCTGGGAGGAGCATTTCTGTAATCTGGGGGTCTCTTTAAATGTCATTCCTGATGTTTCTCTTTCTTGGGTTTTTTTGGGGTTTTCTTGTTTTTTTTTTTTTGGAGCTATGTGAAGAATTCAAATTCTGTAGGTCTTGATGTTCTGATAGAAGACTAACATGTAGAAAGCGTGAAATGCTGTGCCTTTGGCATTAAGCTTGACTTCTAGTTCCTTCTTTCATATAAATGATCGTGAGGTGATTAGGGTCAGTCATATAGGATGTGCCCACACAGTTCTAGTTGGAGTTGTCCAGTCATTGCTGAAAGGAACAGTGATCAAGAAATTATGGCAACAAGATCTTGCCCGTTTTTTAAGTGCTACCAGCAATATGTGGAAACCCCGGAATGTTGCTCCTCAAGCTTTAGTTAGAGGGACTACAGGGATGATTCTAGCCTGGGAGCAGTGAAATCTCTGTGTGAAATCATTATCTTCCATCCTATCGGAGGCCTGAGTTTTCACCTTCAAAGTAGTCTTTTCCTATCACAGTATGAAATGTGGGACCCCTGCTGCTTCTGGAGAGCTAGAAAAGGTTCGAGAACCTCCTGGAGCTCTTGGGATTGCCGAGTGGGAGATTAAGCTTGTCCTCAGTAAGCCATGTGTCTGTGCTGACCAGGGACCCTCCAGCGAGTCCTGCTTCAGAAGGGCTTTTCCACAAGTCTTCGCCCCTGCCCTTCCCGCCCCAGCTCCCCTTGCTCCCCTTCCATCCCGGGGTCACGCTCAGGCTCCCCCCCACCCCAGAGACTCCTCCTCTGGCTGTGCACACGCAGGCTCTGCTGTGGCCAGGAAACTGTTTTACATTCCACTCACAGGAGACTGCCAAGCCCTCCGTTGCAGACTGCAGCACGCCTTTGTCTCCGCCGCCCTGGCCCACTGCAGGGAAATGATCCGAGCTACAGCAGAACTTCTCCAGAGCAGCGAGTTAGCGGGATCTTCTTTCCCCGCCCTCCCCAGACAGATAGCCTCCCTGGACTGCATAGGGTCAGTTGGAAAAGAAAGAATTTCCTGTTAAGTCACGTCTCCCCACCCTATTCTGGGGGTGCAGGAGCCCAGTTCTCCGATGCATAATTTTCCCATTCCTGGACCCCTTTTCTCTTGTCTGTCATTCACCCCGAGGTTCATGTCCTCCCTCCTTTGCCTGCCTCTGTATCCTTCCACATCTTTCCTCTTTGAAGCAGCCTGGTTCCCATGGAAACAGCAATGTCATTGGAAGAGTTGGAGCCTGGGAATGTCCCCAAGGGCAAGAGAAAGTCACTCAACAAAAGGACTAAAACCCACCCAGAGGGTTGATTCTCACTGTGCTTTCGTGACATTTCTCATGGTAATAGGACAGGAAGTTTTAGGGGCAGAATTTGGGGGGCTGCAGCAATAGGAGGGGAATATACATCCATCTTTGTGTTCGTCCTTGTCTGTCACTTCCTTACATTTCGGCGTCTGGGCAGCCTGGTGAACTAGGTGGGACTGCAGAACAGCAAGATAGGTTCTCACGTGCAGAGTGGGCTGACTGCCTTTGGAACCAGAGGCCCTATTATCTTGTCTTTCACCCAGAGCCAAGGGCGGGGGGCGGGGGGGCGCCGAGAGAATCCTGTGATTGTCGTTGAGGCTGCTGAGGGGAAAGCCAGGGTTCCCACCCTCCGCAGTCACTTCACAGTCACAGGAATGAGCAGTGCGCTCAGTTTCCCTGTGCCCTGGTTGTCTCGTTTAGATCATGGACCTCAGAGCTGCCCTGCCCACTTCCTGGAGCTTTTGTTTAAGATTTACTTAAATTCAAGTTAGTTAACATGCAGCGCAGTCCTGGCTTCAGGAGTAGAAGCCGGTGATTCAGCTCTTACACGCAACACCCAGTGCTCATCCCAACAAGTGTCCTCCTCAGTGCCGGCCACCTCGTAGGGCGGTTAGACAGAGTGGCAGCTATGAGGCCTGCACAGATTGGGGACATCCCTCTTCCTCGACACGGCCCCGGGAACGGGCTGTTGAGGTGAGTACGGGGCTCGGGGACCAGGCCCTTGCTGTGGCCGCGGCTGCCTGCCTGTCGCCTCAGTCTCTCTGTCGCTGCCACAGGTGCAACACGCAGGACTACATCTGGCACAAGGGGATGCGCTGCGAGTCCATCATCACCGACTTCCAGGTGATGTGCGTGGCCGTCGGCTCCGCCGCCCTCGTACTGCTCCTGCTCTTCATGATGACGGTGTTCTTCGCCAAGAAGCTGTATCTGCTCAAGACAGAGAATACCAAGCTGCGGAGGACCAAGTGAGTCTGTGCGGGCCCGCCCCACCCCGACCCTGTGGCCGCACCCCTTCATCTGCTCCAGGGAAATCGTCACGAGGGGCTCAGGCATCTACATCCCTAGTTGTGTTGTTTACACCAAAGACTCACTCAAGGGTATCCATTCCTACACGGGACATGCTGGCATTGCCGCACAGCCCAGGCCCCCGTGCCCCTGTGCCGCTGTCTGGCACGGTCCCCGACACCCCTCGCCCCGGGATAGATGGTGCTTAAAGAAAAGGCAACCTGTGCGCTGCCGGCTGAGGTCCCCTGTGTAAGTCACTGTGCTCAGTCCACCACCAGTTGACTGCACCTGCTTCCCGGGGCTTTGACCTCCATGGCCAGTGTGAGGATTCCACTCACACATCACAGGAAGGAACCCCGGCTCCCTCAGACCTGCTGTCACTCGGGACAGGGTCCTCCTCCATGAACGTGGAAGAGAAGGGGCTTGGCAGTGCATTGCTGTGGAAAGCTTGTCAACCCTTGGTCCAGACAAAAGTGCAAGGAATTTAGGGACGTCCCCTTTACCTTTCCTAAGTAGGATATTGGAAGTGGGAGGGCCTAGGCTTACCTTCCTGTGCTGTGGATTTTAAGCGCCAGATGGGAATAGTCTCGTGTCAGCTTCTCTCTCAGCAGAGGAGTGGCTGCTGTGTGCCTGTGACAGTCAGCATGCATTTGCCTTTACGTCATGCCTTGAATGCTTGGACGTGACCTTATACACTGAGAGAATTACTCTTTGCACTGAGCCAAAGAGTGTCCTAAAGTGTCACAAGAGTCAGAAGAGGAGGAGGTGGCAGTTCAGCTTCCGGGGGGCGGGGGGGGGGGCATGAGACAACTTATGCAGAAGTGCCCACACCTCCCTTTCACCCTCTTGCCCCCTTATGTGCTCTCCCCACTGACCTGAGACCCCCCTCCAAAGAATGTGCCAGGGTCCTGGGAAAAGGACAAAATGCCATCTGTTGCTCGTTTGCTGGGTGCAGGCACTGGGAGCCTCTGCAGCCTTTCAGCTCACCGTGGGGGGCCCCAGGGGCCTCTCCATTGTGCCTGTGCGCTGAGGCGGTGCTTATCTGCGCATGTGATCATAAGCCAGGACCCTTGTTTCCCCATGCCTGCACCCAGGGCGGCTGTGGCAGCGGGGAGGAGAGGGAGAGGGTGCGACCACCTATCAGCGTTGCTGCTGAGGAGGGTAGGGGGGGAGAAGGGGCAACTGCCAGGGGAGCGGTGGTCAGAGACAGGGCCCCATTCTAGGCCTTCCTCCCCTAGAAGGCTACGTGTTTTGCACAGAGCGTGGCCCCCGTGCCCCTTCAGCTCAAACGTGGTCACCCTCATTTCCTGGGGCCCGTTCTTGCCTTGATAACGCTGCATGTAGCACTACAGATACTGCTATGCTGTACTTACTCTGAAATGCACACCCCACCCCCGTATTAGCATCTCTGAAATTGGACTGTGTCTTACAATCACTCGCATCTTATAATCACTGTTGGCCAGATGGCAGTCATGATGTAGTTATAAGTGCCTGGCATTCGCGATCCTGGCCAGAGCTGTTCATATCGCTGTCCGTTCTTTATCTAAAGTCACAATGAGCTACTTCCAGTATATAATAAACACTCTAGGTGATAAGAAAGTATTGGATCATAGTTTAAATGGTAGAAGTTTTTTTCTCAGCAGTCCATCAAGTAACGACACATCTTATTACAGCCCGTGGCATTTGATGAAATACGGTATTTGAGCCAGGAAGCTCTCGTCAGGTTTGGCCATGACCGCTTCACTCACATTTTCCCTGCTCTCTTCTGTCCTAACCAGCAAATTCCGGACCCCGTCTGAGCTCCACAACGATAACTTCTCCCTCTCCACCATTGCCGAAGGCTCTCACCCAAACGTAAGGATGCTTGGCGACACTCCCCGTACCTTTCCCCACCTTGCCCTCACCTCGGCTCTCTGTGGTAACTTACCTGTCAGGTAACTCATCTTCTCCCCACAACTCCCCGCAGCCTACTGCATGCCCGGCCCCTGCCCTTGTCTTTGATCTATTTCAGAGCGTGGAGCCACTCCTCACAGCCCTGGAGGTCAGCGTGGGGTGACCGGCTGGGGCGGGGATGTGGGACGCGGGGCAGGATGGCGCACCACACCCTTGACAAGCAGAGTTATAGGTAGTACCAAAGCTCTTTGTCTAGGAAGACTCCTGATTTTTAGCTTCATCTAGACTTTAGAAGTCTGATTTGTCTTTCTCCTGGTCTCTCTACTTTCTGTATCAAGAAAACAGACTCTGCTCTCATTGCAAGAGAAATTTCCTGGCAGGCACTGAAGTGAATGGTGGTTGCTCTTTGGGATGAGAGCAGAAACCTCTGGATGGCTAGGAAAACAGTGTCCTTTATATTGTTTAAGGACTCTAAAACCTGACAGGCATATGTACACTGGTGAGGGCTAAGGTGAGCACACAACACTGGCAGAATCCTAAGTCTCGGGGTAAGTTTTCCTAGGAGGCTGGGCTCAGAAATATCAGTTGAAACCCACTAGAAGGTCCCAATAGACCAGTTTCTAAAGATCCTGGCTTAGTGTATTATCTGGACCAGACTAACCAGTAAAGTACTGGGTATTGTCAGAGAGAATTTCCTAAGTAAAGTGGAAACCATCCAAGCTCCAGATCATGTCACAGCCAAGCCCAGGAGTTCGGCATGGGACTCGGGCTCCATACTGCAAGGTAGATGCATCGACACACAGGTCAGGGAGCCGAACTCAGACTCTTTAGATGGACACAGTGAAGATTAAGGGCAAATTTTGAAGAAGTTCTTCGAAACAGTGGGCCACAGACTATCAGAGCTCATAGGGGCCTTAACAGTCTAGGCCAGTGCTGTCTAGTGGAACTTTCTGTGAGGTGGAAGTGTTCTGTGTCTGCACAGTCCACTATAGCAGCCACAGGTAGCTGCTCGGAAAAAGAGGCTCGTGCTACCGTATGGGACAGCACAGACCATTGCTTCCCTTTTATAGATGGGGAAAGTGTAGCCCCCAGAAGAGAAAAGAGAGAAGAATAGTAAATGGGACCTTGTTCACCAAACCCCAGGACAGAAGAATGTGGAGGAGGAGTAAAGAGGTCACTTTATTTATTTATTTTTTTTTACAAATAGTTTATTGTCAAATTAGTTTCCACATAACACTCAGTGCTCATCCCCACAAGTGCCCTCTTCCATGCCCATCCCCCCTCCCCCCCACATCCATCAGTCCTCAGTTTTTGTCAGTATTCAAGAGTCTCTCATGGTTTGCCTCTCTCCCTTTCCCCCACCATTTCCGCCCCACCTTCTCCCCCTTGTTCCTCCGTCAAGTTCCTCCTAATCCTCCTATACGTGCAAACATATGATATTTGTCCTTCTCTGCCTGACTTATTTCGCTTAGCATAACACCCAGGAGTAAAGAGGTCACTTTTTGATGAAATGAAAGAAGTTAGTTTAGGGTAATGTTTTGAAGTCTTTGATCTAAAAGGTGGAGAAACAACAAATATTATCTTACTTGGTATGCACCAAGATATTAATAAGTTCAAGATGGACATAATAACCAAGGAAACAAGATGTCTTATAAACTTTAATCTTGATAAACACATTAATCAGCCTACAAGGATATAGGCACCTTGAGGGCAGGAAGAGTCTTCCTCACGTGCGTGCACTCCCTTCCTACCTTGCCCAGCGCCTTGAGGTAGTATGTGTTCGGTTGTCATCCGTGGAATACTTGTGATTGATGGCCTGCTGCAGGGTCTTCTGGTTCCAGTGTCTGATCTGCCATCTTGTACGCATGGGGCAGCAGGTCAGACCTGTGCGGTGGTTCCTGCAGTCAGGAATTGTCCACAGAGTGCGTCTTAGGAAAGTTTCTGACGCATGCATTTTCTGTCACCCCAGGTGTAGAAAGACACCTTTCCTCTTCCCGACGAGGGAGGGGAAGGAATTAGCTCCCCTCGGAGGTCTTGGTTGCATGAGCCAATACAGAGGTTTCTAGCTCTTCTTGGCTGACCCAACTTTGTGGAAGGCTCAGCATTTGTCCATGAATGTTCCCACTGACCTTGAACTCAGAATATGGCAAGCCTTAAAAATGGAGTGGAGCAGGGCTGGGCAGCTATAGTGGACTCTGCCCGAGAGGGGCCATGGGGTTTTCTGGGCAGTGCTCAGGACATCTCTCAATGAAGTGGCAAGATGAGGTTCTGGTGGTCTCTGTCACCTCTTGGATCCTGAAGGTCATTTCCACCTGACATCTTTCCCTTGTGCTCCAGGGGACATCATGTCCTTTCTGCCAAAGCTCTGAGCATGAGAGGGGATGACAGTCCTGTCCAGTGGGATGTGTGCTTGTGGATTTTCTACCTTCATCTCTTTACTCTCTCCACCTAGCCCAAAAGTCAGACTTGGTCATATAGAAGGTCTTGTGGGCACTGGCAGTTAAGACAGTTGCTACTTTATGATGAAGTGAAGCCCTACCCATTGCTTCAGCCACCACACTGGCTGCTTACCAGTGATGCTAAGAGCAAGATGAAAGCCGAGAGAGCTCCAGGCCAGCTGGGAAGGGGAACCAGGGGCCTCCAAGTCACGCCCGCTCATGCAGTCTCTGCCACCCCCGTCCTCTCCCCTCAAACGCCTTTGCTGGTATTGATAGCTCCAAAAATTTTGGAGAGTTCGACTTATCCTAATAGAGGGGTAATTTCACATGAGTGAAGCGGATCGAATGGGTCATTTTCCCCACCCATCTCCAGTAATCTCTACAGGCCACACTCTGAAATGATTTCAAACAAAATGTGCTGCTTTGGGCCTGTGGTGGAGGAGGAGACGCTGCTGGTGTCTGTGCCGGCGCCGCTTCCCTCCCCGCCTTCCCCAGTGGCTTCGTGCTGCTCCTCGCCCGGGTTCCACAGCCTGGAAGCCAGTGGCTGAGAGTGTGGGAGTCCCGTGCAGCCGAGCAGCCAGCCCCCCAAAGGAGCATCCGGGGGAAAGGGGAGGCCTGCGAGTTCTCCAGGAGGAATGGCTAGTGTGTGGGCAGCACAGCGTGAGGGAGGGAAGTCACCTGAGAGCCGTGCAAACAGCGTGCTGTCAGTGAAGGTGATGGATATAACTGGATCTTCCCAAGATTTGACAGACCTTTCGGGATTTTACTTTATGAATTACTACACTTGTCCGTGGGGTCCTTTAGTGCTCGCCTGAGCTCCCCAGCTCCATTTGAAATCTTTCTTACTTCCTAGGCTTGGTTTCTTTCATGTATTTGGTAAAATACTGACTGCCCGTCCCCTTCCAATAGAGGTTTGTGTCTGGACAAGCATGGACGCAGGCCTGAACCCACTCTACTCCTGGGCTGAAGGATTCCCATTTGGCTGAGGTGGAATGCCGGCAAGGGGGAGGCACAGAGCAGTTTCCAGGACTTAGGCCAGATGGAGGATCAGCCCTGTCTCTGTGAGGGACTTTCACAGACCAAAGGCAGATGGGCCTTCTGCGGAGGGATTCAGCAGCCCTAAGCTTAATAGGGTTCACTTCTGGAGGAGACACGTGCATTAGGATGGCTCCATCTTGGCGTAGACACTGCCTCACCTGTCCTGTGTGTTGGAAGTACTTAGCTTGTCTAGTAGCATTGTTGGATACATGTGTTCCTTGTTTTGAGAATATACTTATCCCACCGATCGGCCCAGAAGTCAGTTTTCTCATCGGTCTAAATCCCATGAGCCCTCAAAGGGCCAGCCTTCATTTGGGCCCCCACCTTCCAGGCATCACAGCGTGGATGTCCAGATATGTAAGCACCCCTAAGTTCCTCGCATGATGCCCCTGCTGGCCCCCAAAGACTGTATGATGTTAGGGGTGGGGGGTGGGGGGCAGGAGGTTGAACAGCATGAAAGTGAGTCCTGTCCTCGTGAGAGGATGAGTGAGCACAGGCCATCCTCTCCTGTTCCAGGTTTGCTGTGGGCCAGAGCCTCTTCTACCCAGGATCTTTACTTTGTTGTTGTTTTGTTTAAGTTTGTTTATTTAGTTTGAGATTACATGTGCACGAGTGGGTGAGGGGCAGAGAGAGAGGGAGACAGAGAGTCCCAAGCAGGCCCCATGCTGTTAGCACAGAACCCAACAGGAGGCTCGAACCCACGAACCATGAGATCATAACCTGAGCCAAGCCAAGAGTCCGACGTTTAACCAACTGAGCCACCCAGGTGCCCCTCCCCAGGATCTTTAAAGGCCCACCTCTCAAGCTTCTGTGCCCAGTGTCTTTCCCCAAACCACGCAGAAGTACACAGAATGAAAAGTGCAGTTCTACCCACACCCTCTTCCCTTGCCATAAAGCCTGTGTGTTGTACATGTATGTATGTGTGTACATATACGAAATATATCATGGAGATCTTTCCATCTCACCACATCTAAATTTATGTTCTTGAAAAGGTTTTTTTTCTAAATCTCTCCCAGCAGTAATAGGAAATATCAAGTACCTGAAATCTGCCTCGGTACTGTATGAGGTTCATTTCTTCTTGTTCTTGTGGCATTGGGAATGGGGAACGTGTGCATTCCCCTGTTGTCTGTAAATCATTCCTGAAGTCTTTGTAACTCTGTTATAATGCTGTGTTCAAGCCAGTCTTCTGGAAAAGTGCTAAGCAAGGCTGGGAGCAGGGGGAGGTGACTGTGGTTTGTTTAGGCATAGGACTTTTGAACACCCATGGTGTCCTGTATAAGCCTGGAGCCTTTCCCTACCTTCTGTCCAACCAGTCACTACCCTGACCTAGTGCTGCTATGGGTCAAACTCAGTAGCAGTCAGTATGGGCAAGGACTCTCCACAGTTGTGTGGAGAATGTCCTCCTTAAGCATGATGATGACCTTCAATTTTGGAAGTGGTTAAACCAAGAAAGGTCTGAGCTAGCTGGTCAGATAGCAACAATCTCTACCCTTCTGGCCACCTTTGAGCCTGCCTGGGTGTTTACCCAACCTCTTAGATCAGCAAAGTTCCAGGCACTTACAATGGCTATTTGGAGCGCCTAAGAAAGAACCAAGGCCTGCTGAATCACACAGGGTGTACAGGCATATCTCCAAGGTATTGTGGGTTCAATTCCCAACCACTGTAATAAATGAATATCAAGATAAAGTAAATCAGACAAATTCTGTGGTTTCCCAGGGCACATAGAAGTGAAATTACGGTGTGTAGTCTAGTAAGTGTGCGATAGCACTGTGTCTAAAAAAAATGCATGTATTAATTCAAAATACATTATTGCAAAAAATGCTAATAATTATCTGAGCTTTCAGTGAGTCATAATCACTGACAACAGATCACATAACAAATATAATAATGAAAAAGTTTGAAATATTGTGAGAATCACCAAAATGTGGCACAGAGACACGAGGTGAGCAGATGCTGCTGGAAAAATGGCACCAACAGACTTGCCTGATGCAGGGCTACCATGAACCTTCAATTTAAAAACATTTTGGGGCACCTGGGTAGCTCAGTCAGTTAAGCTTCCAACTTCAGCTCAGGTCATGATCTCACAGTTCAGGTGGTGAGTTCAAGCCCCGCGTCGGGCTCTGTGCTGACAGCTCGGAGCTGGAGCCTGCTTTAGATTCTGTCTCCCTCTCTCTCTCTACCCCTCCCCTTCTCACACTCTGTCTCTCTCTTTCTCTCAAAAATAAATAAACATTCACAAAAATAAAAAATAAAAATTAATTAAAAAATTTTTAGTTTTCAATGAAAAGAATCCGCACTGCATAATAACACTGAGGCATGCTGGAACCCCCAGATGGCCCTGCAAGGAAAGCGTGGCGGGAAGACCGGGGCTGCTGTGGGAGTTCTTCGAATGCCCAGAACGCAGACCTGGAGGAATACATACTCCTGTGGGATTTCCTGGAAACCTCTGACAAGCAAATTCAGTTCAGGGTCAGGAGCTTGTCACAGGGCTGCAGGCCACATACATGGGGAGAAATGCATACGGGGGGGGGGTTCACGTCAGAATTGGGTGGGCAGCTAACCACACGAATATTGTCTGATGCAAAGCCACATGAGTACCGTCGAGGCGGCCGGACTCACCCAGGCACAGATTATAAGTTAGCATCTTTTGGTAGATCAGCTTCCACCGGTAAAGGGGCACACACATCTCTGGCCTCTTGTCAGAGGAAGTATACTTGCCATGGGGAGAGGGGCCCTAGTTTTGCTGGGAGCAGCTCTACACTTAACCATGGGCCTATTTGTCCCCCTGACAAAGGGAGCTCCCTGGCCAGTACCTTTCTGGGAGACCAGAGCTCAGCAGGATGGAAGGCCCTGCCCATGGGGAGCTCACCAGTAGGTGAGACTCTTAAGGGGCCAGATCAAGTGCTAAAGGGGCTGCTTCTCTGCTCCCCCCGCCTCATCCCCCTCCCATCTCTGTCAGAGAGAAAACCTCAGACTGGCCTACTTTATTTTTTTTTTAATTTTTTTAAATGTTTTTATTTATTTCTAGGAGAGAGAGAGAGACAGCGTGAGCAGGGGAGGGTCAGAGAGAGAGGGAGTCACAGACTGAAACAGGCTCCAGGCTCTGAGCCGGCAACCAGCACAGAGCCCGACGCGGGGCTCGAACCCACGAATCGCGAGATCATGACCTAAGCGAAAGTCGGACGCTTAACCGACTAAGCCACCCAGGCGCCCCAAGACTGGCCTACTTTAAAGACATTTGTAATCCAGTTACCTGCCAGGTTCTCATCTCTGTCTCTGGCCAGTGTTTTTGTAGGATGACATTCCTAGAAAGTAGCTACTAACGGGTCACTTTGGTCCATTCAAGTCTTAGAGCTTCTTTCTTTCTTCTTTCAAAGCCCTGGAGTTGTTATTTGATCCCTCTACCTACCGTCTCCTTCCCGCCCCTCTCTCATCTTTTCTCCTCTTCCAGGATGACCCTAGTGCTCCCCACAAAATCCAGGAGGCTCTCAAGTCCTGCCTGAAAGAGGAGGAGTCATTTAACATCCAGAACTCCATGTCACCCAAACTTGAGGGTGGCAAAGGTGACCAGGCTGAATTGGAGGTGAACTGTCTTCAGAATAACCTAACCTAAAGCAGAGCAAGAAGAGAGGAAATGGGGGGAGGGTGGGGGGACGGTGGGGGGAGAAACGTGACCTCCTCTTGTACAGAGTCTATTTCTTGTAACCATTTGTTAAACTCTTTTCTTTTTCTGATCTCATGGCATGCTTTGATGTATTTTGTACAGGAGGGAAACACACACACACACACACACACACACACACACACAAATAAGCAAAGAACCTGAACAGAATTGCATACATTGGATTGTTTTGTCTGTGCTGTCTGTACATTGCTTCTGCTGCTGTGATTTCTAAACCTATGCTGTTATTCAACTACTTTTTTTTTGTACTTTGACCCACCTTTTTTTGAAATAAGAGTAAAAAACAAAGTTCTTGAAATAAAACTTTTTAAAAAGCCATTTTCCTAATGTCATTGTGTCCACTCCCCACCCATTCTCGACAGTTTGAGTTTGAATTCTTACCTTCACTGAAGGTGTATATTTGTACAGGTTCAAAATCCCAGAAATGGTCTGTGCATTACAGACTACCGCCATAACAGACTACCACAGCCTGGGCGGCTCAAACAGGAGACATCTCTGGAGGCTGGGTGTCCCAGAAGACGGTACCACCAGAGTTGGTTTCTGACAGGGCCTCTCTTTCTGGCTCACAGCCACCTCCTTGCGGCATCCTTAAATGGCCTTTTCTCTGTGCCCATGTGGAGAGGTCGGTCTCTGGTGTTACATCCTCTTCTGATACATCCTGTTGGATTAATTAAGCCCGTTTGACCTTAATTACCTCTTTATAGGCCCCGTCTCCAAATACAGTCACATTAGGGGTTAGGGCTTCAACATGCAACATTTGGAATGACACAATTCAGTCCATGAGTCTGTAGCACCTATTTTTAAGAATACCCTTTCCTGGGGCACCTGGGTGGCTCGGTAGGTTGAGCGTCCGACTTCGGCTTAGGTCATGATTTCATGGTTCGTGGGTTTGAGCCCCACATCAGGCTCTGTGCTGACAGCTCAGAGCCTGGAGCCTGTCGTCAGATTCTGTGTCTCCCTCTTTCTCTGACCCTCCCCTGCTCATGCTGTCTCTCTCTCTCTCAAAAATAAATAAAACATTTTTTTAAAAAAATGAAAGAGTTGGCATTGTTTAAAAAAAGAAAAGAATACCCTTTCCTAGGGGTTCCTGGCTGGCTTAGTCAGTAGTGCATGTGACTCTTAATCTCAGAGTCATGAGTTCAAGCCCCATGTTGATTGTAGAGTTTACTAAAAAAAAAAAAAAAAAGAATACCCATTCCTTCTTTCATAAATATTTATTGAGCCCTTAACCAGGCATTATGCTAGATGCCAGGAACTCTAGATGAATAAGACAGATCTTAATCTCAGGAAATTAACAATATATTTAAGAAACAGAATTATAAACAAATAATTATAATACATTGTGTCAATGTTATAATAGAGGTATATTCAAAGCTGTAAGAGTTGGAGTTACTAGTTTAGAAGGGCTTCAAGGAGAGAGCTCTAAGTTGGACTTTGAAGGATGAGGAGGTGTTTTTCAGAATCATTTGGGAGAAGAGGACATTCAAGGCAGCAGGAGGATACTCATCGGAAAGTCTTTCCATGTGACCAAGGATTGTGAGAGGGAGTGTCCTAGGGGATAAGGCTGGAAAGGACAATTTAGGACAGATTGTGAAGGGCCTTGAATGCCATTGAACATGCTGAGGCAGGGTCAGATTTGTTTTTCTTTTTTATTTATTTTTCTTTTTTCTTCTTTTTGGTTGCAGGTGTAGAATTTAGTGATTCATTGCTTAAATACAACACCCAGTGCTCATCCCACCAAGTGCCCTCCTAAATGCCCATCACTCATCTAGCCCATCCCCCCACCTTCCCTCCATCAACCCTTAGTTTGTTCTCTGTATTTAAGACTCTCTTATGGTCGGTTTTTATCTTATTTTTCCTTTCCTTCCCCTATGTTCATCTGTTTTGTTTCTTAAATTCTACATATGAGTGAAATCATATAATTATCTTTCTCCGACTGATTCATTTTGCTTAGCATAATACCCTCCAGTTCCATCTTGCAAATGGCAAGATTTCATTATTTTTGATCACTGAGTAATATTCCTCTCTCTCTGTGTGTATCACATCTTTATCCATTCATCAGTTGGACATTTGGGCTCTTTCCATAATTTGGCTATTGTTGATAGTGCTGCTATAAACATTGGGGTGCATGTGCTCCTTTGGGACTCAGCATTTTGGTATTTATCCGAAGGATAATACTAGGTATTTATCCAAAGGATAAATAGTAGTGCATTTGCTGGGCCATAGGGAAGTTCTATTTTTAATTTTTTGAGGAACCTCCATACTGTTTTCCAGGGTGGCTTCACCAGTTTGCATTCCCACCAATAGTGCAAAAGTGTTCCCCTTTCTCTGCATCTTCGCCAGCATCTGTTTGCTGAGTTGTTATTTTTAGCCATTCTGACAGGTGTGAAGTAGTATCTCATTGTGGTTTTGATGTGTATTTCTCTGATGATGAATAATGTTGAGCATCTTTTCATGTGTTGGTTGGCCATCTGGATGTCTTCTTTGGAAAGGCCTCTATTCATACCTTCTGACCATTTCTTCACTGGATTATTTGTTTTTTGGGTGTTGAGTTTGATAAGTTATTTATAGATTTTTGGATACTAACCCTTTATCTAATATGTCATTTGCAAAATCTTCTCCCATTCCATCAGTTGCCTTTTAGTTTTATTGATTGTTTCCTTCATACCTCATCAGATTTGTTTTCTAAGAAGACAGCTCTGGGGGTGCCTGAGTGGCTCAGTCGGTTGAGCTTCTGGCTTCAGCTCAGGTCATGATCTCACAGTTTGTGGGTTTGAGACCTGTGTCGGGCTCTGTGCTGACAGCTCAGAGCCTGGAGCCTGTCTTCGGATCCTGTGTCTCCCTCTCTCTCTGACCCTCCCCTGCTCATGCTGTCTCTCTCTCTCTCAAAAATAAATAAAACATGACCAAAAAAAATTTTTTTTAAAAGAAGACAGCTCTGGAGAGAGTGGTGACAGCAGACAGAATGGAGATTATAGCAGTGCAGGCAACAAACGAGGGTGGATTTTAGGAACAATTAGGAGTTCAAATAGCTAGAATTACTACTGGGGAGTTTTCTAGAACTTTGCCTGTGTTCAATCTGTGATAATTCCAATAACTGGAATCCCAGTGTGTGTGTTTCTGTTGCCTAATTTCTGCTACTTCTCCTGACATGTCTTCCCAAGTGCCTCATTATTTTTTATTTTGTGCTGGACATTGTATTTGGAAATAGTCTATTGAAATATTTTAAGGCCTAGGATGATTTCTTCCTTTAGAAAGGTTTTTTTTTTGTTTGTTTGTTTGCTTGCTTCGTTGCTTCTGTCAGGTGCCCAGGGGCCCTAGAATTCTAGAATCATATTTTTCCAGATTAAGGTTGGAGATGTCCCAGGCCATTGAAACCAGTCCTATCAGACTGTGCTAGGGCTGGTTTGGTTTGGGTTCATCTTTACCTCTAGGACACAATCATCTGGGGCCACAGCCCCAAACAGGCAGTGGTTTACCAGCATCTTTCCACCTCTGGTGCGCCCTGTGCTCCAGATCGCCCCCATGCCTCCAAATGTTCAAAAGCATTACTGTCCCCACCGCCTCTTCCAAATGGGTAAGTGCCTCCAGGGAAGAAGTGGCCCTGAATGCTGGGCTCACCCATCTGATTTCCTGTCCTCTCTGGGGACATCAGCCTTGTAATTCTTTAGTATCTTGTTAGCTCTTTGATGCTTTTCAGATGTTTGTACAGCTTTTGGTGTCCTTAGTGGCAGGATTGGTCCAAATTTACCTAGTCTCCCATTTACTAACAACAGAAGTCCTCTGTTTTCATCTTGGGACTCTTGCCCAGATGGCATTCAGCTGGTGCCATGAGCTCAGTCTGCTCTTTGCTATTGGATAGGGCTGCAAATTAGGATGTTGGGTTATGGCCTGTGTGTATTATGGTTCCTAACCTGATGCTTATCCACTTTAGGGGGTTTGGCATGGTTTTACTTGGGATTTCCTGTACTCTCTGAATTAGGGGACAGACCTGTCTTTCACAGCTAGGCAACTCTAGCTCCTTTCACGAGGAGGCCCAATCAAGAGGGATTGTATGAGAAAGTACTTTGTAAGTTCTAAATCACATCCAGACATGAGGGTTTGTTAGTATCCTGTTTTGTTTTTTCCACAAGAGTATTACGGGATGCAGATCCTTGCCCTTGGCTCTGTCCCACTTCACAGTATACACAGGAGGGTTAGGAAAACCCAGATCGGAAAGGGAGCAGGAGACAAAGCAGGCCTAATGAATAGAGTTACCAGATGTCACTAAGAGTCTTTGACCCTATGAAGAGGCTGCCATGTTGCAATAGGATATACTGATGTCTATCTGTGCTGGCCCTCTTTCCTGCCAGGGTGTTTGTGCCTCTGAATGATTGTGCTCCAGGAGGCCAGCCAGCATCCTCTCTGGGGACCTCAGCCCTGCTGTCGGCTCCCTCATGCGGCCCTCTGAGATTATCTAGTGCTTGAGACATCCCAGTTGGGCACCCTCGGGCTGTCATGTGATGTTCCCTAGATCCCTCCTATCTGTTTCTTCAGCCCCATTCCATAGCCTGTTTTGTGTCCTCCTGTGTAAAGAAAGGACAAACCGAAAATGTGGGAAACTTAGACATCAGGGAAGAACGTTCATTTGTCTGGGTGCCTTTCAGCACTGATGGATCACTTCACTTGGGAGGAGTGCGCACGCAGCGCTGGGCCATCTGTCTCTACCAGGCGCATCCTCCCCACATACACCGCGCCTGTGTCTGCCTCCTGGGGCTGCCATAACAAATGAGGACAAACGGAACAGCTATCACAATAGAAATGTATCCTCTCTCAGTGAAGCCCAGAGTTCTAAGATCAACGTGTTAGTGGGGCCGTGCTCCCTCTGACTGCTGCAGAGAAGAATCCTTCCTCATCCCTTCCTAGCTTCTGGTGATTGGCCAATAAATCCCAGCATTCTTTGGCTTGTAATCACATCACTCCAGTTTCTGCCTCTGTCTTCACATGGCCATCTTCCCTTTGCATTTAACTGTGTCTCTGTGTCTTTACTAGGCCTTTTTGTAAGGACACCAGTCATTGGATTTAAGGTCCCCCCTAATCCATTATAACCTCCTCTCAACTTGATTACAGCTGCAAAGACCTTATTTCCAAATAAGATCATACTCACAGGTAATGGGAGTTAAGGCTTCAATATATCTTTTTGGCGAGATACAGTTCAACCCCCAAGCACACCTTACTATTTAAAAAAAAATTTTTTTTAATGTTTATTTAGTTTTGAGAGAGAGAGAGAGGCAAAGTGCGAGCAGGGCAGAAGCAGAAAGAGAAGGAGACACGGAATCCAAAGCAGACTCCAGGCTCTGAGCTGTCAGCAAAAAGTCTGACATGGGGGCTTGAACTCATGAGCCATGAGATCATGACCTGAGCCAAAGTCAGATGCTTAACCAACTGAGCCCCCCAGGCACCCCTCACCTTACTATTTACAATACACTTCATACCCATGATCTTCTCACATCCTCACTGGAGCCTAGAGTTGGGATCTTAGGACCGGAAAGCATCGGTGACAATATTAGAACCCAGGCTTTAAGCTTCTATTTCTATGTCCTTTCTTCTGTGTGACATCACACCACAGACACAGTTCTTTTTCCTTTCTCATATAATTTATAGAAATGAAAGGTTAGCTTGTGCTACAAAAAACAGCACTAACACCAGATTCAGAGCTAGAAGGCTCCTAGGTGGAGTCAGATGACCTCTCTGAACCTAATGTTCTTCATCTGTAAAGTCTTCACCTCTTCACAGGACTACCTAGACATCGGGGATTACAGCAAAGAACAAAATGGATCAAAAGCCCTGCCCGATGGAGCTGACTTCCCAAGGTCATGATGTTCATACAAGGTAAGGTATATGAATGGATTCTGAGAAGTAAAGGGGGCTGTCCAAACCCACCCTCCAAGCCCAAGAGAAAGAGGCATAAAGGCATCTTTATTGGTCAGGCAAGCAGGGAGGTGTGTGGGCACCACCATCACTGAGAATGGTAGCAAAGGCTCCTCCGTCAGCCCTGGAGTTCCTCACAGGTAAATGAGAAGCTTCAGGGAAGGGAAGGTCTCCACTCAAGCAAACATGGAAGTGGTGTCTCCTGGGCATGTAACCGTGAGATTATACAAAGTGACAAGTGAGAGTGAGAGTGACGAAGAAATGCACAGTTACCCTGGGGGATCTGGTGGCCAGCCAGACCAAGCAGTACCCTGGCCAGAGGTTCATCAAAGCCAAAAGAAGAACGTGTCGATCACAAGGGTTGGCTTCAGGGTGTGCTCTGCATGCAATTCTGAGGTATATGTGTAGGAGGAGAACAGCTAGGACCGACCTTTACCTTGACGAGAACATGTGAAAAGTGGCTGTATCTATAAGCAGCCCCCACCGGCAGTGGGTAAGAGTTTCCTTTGGTGCACACCCTCCTCAGCACTTGGCATTCTCACCTTTTTAAATTTTAGCCATTCTTTAGGCATGTCATGGCGTGATTTTAATTTGCATTCTGTAATTATCAATGTATTGCATCCCTCTCCATACATTTAGTAGTCATCTATATTTCTGCTTTCTTTTATTTTTTTAAATATTTATTTATTGAGAGAGAGAGGGACAAAGCATGAGCAGAGAGGGGCAGAGAGAGAGGGGGAGACGCAGAATCTGAAGCAGGCTCCAGACTCTGAGCTGTCAGCACAGAGCCCGATATAGGGCTCGAACCCATGAACCATGAAATCATGACCTGAGCCAAAGTAGGACACTTAACCGACTGAGCCACCCAGGTGCCCCATTATTTTTTTTCTTTATACTGTTTATTTATTTTTTTGAGAGAGAGAGTGTGTGTGAGAGAATGAGCATGAGAGGGGCAGAGAGGAACGGGGACAGGCCCAGAGGATCTGTTTGCTGACAGCAGAAAGCCTCATGTGGGGCTCGAAATCACGAACAATGTGATCATGACCTGAGTTGACGTTGAACACTTAACCGACTGAGTCACACAGGCACCCCCATTTCTGCTTTTGTGAAGTATCTGCTTAATACTTTAGCCCATTTTTCTCTTAGACTATCTTATATCCCATTTATAAGCTGTTTTATTGGTCAATATGTATTACAAATATCTTCTCCCACTCTGTGGCTTGCAATTTCATACTCCTAATGTTTAATTAATATTAAACTTGATTTTTATGTAGTCGGACTTACCGATTTTCCTTTGCAGTTCCAAAGTCATTCCTGGAAACTTGCTTCCACCTAGGGTGTTCACGGGAGGACATCCCTCGCACCCTGACAGCAAGAGAAACGTCAGTCACAACTTCCTGGGCTCTTCAAAGAGCTCAGGTCACAAGGCAGCCAGATAAATTGAATTCCAGAGGGTGACGAGCCCCTTCAAAGAGAGACGAAACACATGGGTTTTGTCCCTGGCGGAACCCGGGAGGAAGGGGCAGCACCCTAAGAATGGGAAGGGAGACAGCCATGTGGTCATGAATTCATAATGGCAGAGTTCAGCTCGCCTGACAGTTCAGAACCTCTGGAGGCTCCGGACGCAATGCTGTCTACAGCCATTCACGCGCTCTTTGCCCTAAGCCTCAGTTGGGTGCTCACGAGACAAACCTGTGGCGGGGCGGGGTAGAGAAGCACAAGCCCTGAGAGCAACCAGTTAGTGGTGTGCAGGAACAAGACAACACCCACGTTCCAGACGCTTCTGTCAATCAAGGCAAAAGCCTTCCTTCCTGTTTCCACAACCAGAAAAAACGAACTGTCTCTGAAGGTAAGCACACAGCCACCTGTCTCTACAGGCCGGGCCGGAAGCCCCTCTCCCCACTACAAGCCTCATTTCCAATAACTGTGAGCGAAGACCAGAATCCTTCTGCCCTCGGTTCCAAGCAAAGGTATGATTTAGGGGTAAATGCAAACACACTGCCCCTGGGGAGTGGGGGAGGGAGGCCCAGACCCTGCACTGGTACAAAGGCGTGCAGTCTTTCGAAGGTAGGGGGAATCTAAAGACTGGCTCCCACCCTGCACTCCCCTCACATACAAGTCCCAGAGTTTGGCTGGCAGGGAAGGCAAGGGCAAGAACGGGAAGAAAGGTCTAGCCTAAGACTCAAGTGCGCAAGGTCTACCTAAGTATGAAGCTGAAACAGGAAAAATGACAAAAGCTGCCCCCATCATGGGTCTTGCCCTGGTTAACAAGCAACAACGGTTTACATCTAAGGGAAGGGGGAAAGCATGAAGAGACCCTCCTCTGAGATTCAGGCACATGGGCCTGCTGACGGTGGAATGCGGAAACACTGAGAAAAACACTGTAGCGTCTCAGGCCTCACATGAATCAAAAGGCGGCGGCGGCTTTACCTTGGAGAAGAAGTTCTAGCAACAGCAAAACCCAAATTCATCTCTACCATTGACTGGACTGACTCCATCCCTGTACCGAACAACCTAACAGAAAAGAGACATGCCCATCTTTGGGCGTCAAAACTATTTACCTAACGCTCTACCCTTCTTTTACACACAACATCTAGCATTTATTCCACACCCAGAAGTGAAAGAGAAAAGAAAAGCCACAGTCAAATGATAAACGAGTCAAAACAACCAGACCCAAGGATGATCCAGGCAACAGAACTATCAGGGACTAATCTGTTAAAGGAACCAGGGGGAGAGATGAACAACATTTACAAACAGATGGAGAATTTGAGCAGAAACACGGAAACTACAAAAAAGGAGTCACGAAAATGGTACAAATAAACAGCAAAAAGATCACCACAAAACCAGAAGTAAAGAATCCCTTCAACTATATTAACAACATGGAAAATAAAATTCAGATCAAGGAATTTTACAAGCATAAAGAGGGGCATTACATAATGAGACAGATAGTTTATCAGGAAGACAGGACAGGGGCACCTGGGTGGCTCAATTGGTTAAGCGTCCGACCTCAGCTCAGGTCATGATCTCACATTTCATGGGTTCGAGCTCCATGTTGGGCTCTGTGCTGACAGCTCAGAGCCTGGAGCCTGTTTCAGATTCTGTGTCTCCCTCTCTCCCTGCCCCTCCCCCACTGATGCTCTGTCTCTGTCTCTTAAAAATGAATAAACATTTAAAAATTTTAAAAAAGGGGGGATGGGCATGGAGGAGGACACTTGTGGGGATGAGCACTGAGTGTTATGTGGAAACTAATTTGACAATAAACTATTTGTAAAAAAAATAAATAAATAAAAAATTTTAAAAAAAAAGAACAGGACGGGGTGCCTGGGTGGCTTAGTCGGTTAAGCGTCCGACTTTCGCTTAGGTCATGATCTCGCGGTTCGTGGGTTCGGGCCCCGTGTCGGGCTCTGTGCTGGCTGCCAGCTCAGAGCCTGGAGCCTGTTTCAGTCTGTGACTCCCTCTCTCTCTGACCCTCCCCTGCTCACGCTGTCTCTCTCTCTCTCTCCTAGAAATAATAAAAAAAAAAATAAAGAAAAAAAAGAACAGGACAATTCTAAAAGTGTATAAACCTAATGACAGCTTCAAAGTATACAAAGCAAAACCTGATTGAAATCAAAGAAGAAATAGCTAAACTACACTTATAGTTGGAGTTTTCTCTCTTCTTTTTAAATATTTATTTACTAATTTTGGGAAAGAGAGCTTGTCAGTGGGGAAAGGGACAGAGAGAGAGGGAGACAGAGAACCCTCAGCAGGATCCATGCTGTCAACATCCCGGGCTCAATCACATGACCATGAGATCATGAACTGAGCCGAAATCAAGTGTCTGATGCTTAACTGACTGAGCCACCCAGGGTTCCCTATAGTTGGAATTTTTGATACTCCTTCCTCAGTATATGGAAACCAAAAAATCATTAAAGATACAAAACACATGAATAATGCTATCAACCAACTTGATCTAATTGGCCTTTCTAGAATACTCCTCCCTACACAGCAGAATACACAATATTTTCAAGTGTAATTGAACACATAGAACATTAGCCAAGATAGATGATATTCTGGGCCATTAGGGCACCTGGCTGGCTCACTCAGTAGAGCATATGATTATTGATCTTGGGATTGTAAGTTAGAGTCCTATATTGGGTATAGAGATTACTTAAAAAATTTAAAAATATTTTAAAAAAGTAAAAGCTTTTAAGATGATAGTCTGGACCATAAAATAAATCTCAAAATGTAAATATATTGAAATCATACAAAGTGTGTCCTGACTAAAATAGAATTAAACTAGTAATCAATAAGAAAGATATCTGGAAACTCCCACCTCCAAATATTTGGAAATTAAACCACACATGTCAACCCACAGTTCAAAGACTAAATCACAAGAGAAATAAAGTATTTTTTATTGAGTGAAAATGAAAACACAGCAGGCCAAAATTCGGAGAACAAAGCTAAAGCAGTTAAAGGGAGATTTAGCATTAAATGCTCTTATTTAAAAAGATTTCAGGGGATACTTGTGTGGCTCAGTTGGTTGATCATCTGGCTCTTGATCCTATCTCAGGTCATGATCCCACAACCCTGTATTGGGCTCCACTCTGAAAGGAAGCCTATTTAAGACTCTTTCTCTCTTCCTCTGCCCCCTCCCCTGCTCTCTGTCTCTAAAAAAAAAAAAAAAAAAAAAAAAAATGAGAGACTGGGTCACGCAGCATTATAAGTCCTACAGACATTGAAATAATAATGAAGAATTTTATGAATGATTTGATACCAATAATTTTGTTAGTCTTAATGAAAGGGACAAATTCCTTCAAAGACAACTAGTATTAAAGCTCAATCAGGAAGAAATAGCTAATTGTAAGAGCCCTATATTTATTAAAGTAATTGAGTTCATAGTTGTATTGATAAAATGTTTTATTTTGAAAAAATTGAGAATTTCTTTGAAAAACACTGTTGAGAACAGGAATAGATAAGACAGAGGGAGGAGAAAATATTTGTGAAACACATATCTGATCAAGTACTTGTATTCAGAATAAAGAACTATTACAATTCAATATATGAAGACAACCCAATATTTTATTTTTTAATGTTTTAATTTATTTTTGAGAGAGAAAGACAGAGCACGAGCAGGGGAGGGACAGAGAGAGGGAGACACAGAATCTGAAGCAGGCTCCAGGCTCTGAGCTGTCAGCACAGAGTCTCACAAACCGTGAGGTCATGACGTGAGCTGAGCTGGACACTTAACCAACTGAGTCACCCAGGCGCCCCAAGAGTGCTCAACTCTTGATCTTGAGGTCGTGAGTTCAGCCCCACATTGGGTATAGAAATTACTTAAAATATTTATTTCTGAGAGAGAGAGACAGTATGAGCCAGGGAGATGTAGAGAGAGAGAGAGAGAGACAAGGAGATACAGAATCTGAAGCAGGCTCCAGGCTCTGAGCTGTCAGCACAGAGCTTGACGTGGGGCTTGAATCCACAGACCACAAGATCATGACCTGAGCTGAAGTCAGATGCTCAACTGACTGAGCCACACAGGCACCTCTAGAAATTACTTTTTTAAAAAAAAAAAAAAGATATTTGGTAGCAACTAAGCATATGAGACAATACTCAACATCATTAGCATTCAAGGAAACGCAAATTAGAACTACAGTAAAGTAGCATTAGACAGCTGGCAGAATTGTTAAAATTAAAAAGACAGACAATACCAAGTGCTGGTGAGGATGCGGAGCCACTGGAACTCTCATCAAACATTGCTTCTGGAAAAGCACTCTGGAAAACAGTTTGGCTGTTTCTTATAAAGGTAAACACACACACACACACACACACACACACACACACACACACACCATTAATTGCATTCTAGATACTCAACAGAAGTAAAACATATGTCCATAAAAAGACCTATGTATGTGTGTGTATACAGCAGTTTTATTCATAATCACCCAAACAGAGAACAACCCGAATTTGCAACTGTGAACATATAAACTGTGGTACAGCCATACAATGAAAAACTATTTAGCAACAGAAAGAAATGGACCACTTATATGCACATGAACATGGATGAATCTCAAAAATAATAGGTTGAGTTAAAGGAGCCAGAACCAAGGGGCATTATACTGAGGTGTCTGGCTGGCTCAGTCAGTAGAGCATGTAACTCTTGATCTTGGGGTTATGAGTTCAAGCCCCACACTGGGTGTAGGGTTTACTTTAAAAAAAAAAAAAGGTTACATACTATACGATTTGTTTATTTTACATTTTGGAAAAGGCAACACTATAGAGACAGAAAATACATCAGTGGCTGCCAAGGGCTGAGAAAGAATTGCACAGATGCATAAGGAAAGTCTCACAAACGCATAAGAAAATGTTCTATAACTTCCTTGTGCTGGTAGCTACACGAGCCCATCAAACTGTATATTTTAAAAAGATAAATTCTGCACCTTGTGCCAGAAGTCCCCAAGATCATTCCCAAGTATAACAGTTCACCAGCAGGATTTATAAGAGTCAGCACATAGTCCTACTCACAGCTAAGATTTATTACAGTGAGAGCAATACAAAGCAAAATCAGCAAGGAGAAAAGGCACGAAGAAGCAAGTCCGGAGAGAACAAGGAGCAAGCTTCCAAGAATTCTCTCCCCCTGGAGTCAACACAGGACACACTTAATTCCTCTAGCAATGAATTATGCAAACAGATTTGAAATGTGGTCTATTGGGGAAGCTCAATGAGATTCAGTGCCCAGAGTTGTTAATGAGAGCTGGTTATATAGCCCTCCCAGCCACCGCTCAACAGGTACCAAAATTCTGGGGTCCCAGAAGGCAAGCAGGTGTTCAGTGTAAATAAAACACATTGTTTGGAGAAACAGTTAGGCACCGTGAGCCACTGGAAAGAGGGAATGCAAGAACCCTTCTGGTACCTGAGTTCGCAGACACCAGCCATGGACCAGCTTTGTAAGCAGTCCCTTCCCCAGGTCAGCTATGTTAACTCTTTTCTACACATATCTCAATGAACCTAACCCAAAAAAGAAAGAAAAAAAGTTCCCTATCTTGAGATGATGAAAGCACTTTCCTGGGGGTGCCTGTATGGCTCAGTTGGTAGAGGATGAGACTTTGGATCTCAGGGTTTGAGTTTGAGCCCTACCTTGAGTGTAGAGATAACTTAAATCTTAAAAAACAACTTTTAAAAATTGTACAATAATTCCATATTTTTTTGGTAAAAACTATGTTTTGCCTTTCGTATTCAGATGTACAATCAGGGTGAGCTAGAGCTGGCTTGTACTGGCTCAGAAGAAAGTTTGTTAAATTTTCATGCATTCTGTGAGCCATTTGTTAAAAACAGCAATCATTAAAAATTAACCTGTATAGGGGTGCCTGGGTCACTCAGTCACTTAAGCGTCCAACTTCGGCTCAGGTCATGATCTCACAGTTCGTGGGTTCGAGCCCTGCGTCAGGCTCTGTGCTGACTGCCAGCTCAGAGCCTGGAGCCTGTTTCAGATTCTATATCTCCCTCTCTCTCTCTGACCTTCCTCTGCTCACACTGTCTCTCTCTCTCTCTCTCTCAGAAATAAATAAAAAACATTAAAAAAATTAACCTGTATAAACTTACAATAGATTACATAAAGACAAAAGTAATTTTAAAAATAGCCCAAATTAATCACTTCCTACTCCTTTTACTATTTTCTCTGTTCTTGACATTATTTACGTCAGTTGAATCTATATGAAAATACCATCTATATACTGTTACCACGCATTTTTTTCTCCTACTTTTCCTTCAGTGACCTTACATTGGTTGCTAAGAATCAGCCACACTAGGAGTATTTACACCACAGAGCTCACTAAACATTAAAAGTCAGGGAGTGTTCCCCTTGGGGAGCAGCAGGCTGTTGAATATTCATTAGTACACTTCTGGGATTGATTTTTATAAATGACATTAGATAGGGATCCAGTTTAATTTGGAGAAATATCCAGTAGGCCCAACATCATTTACTGAAAAGGCTACGATTTCTCATTTTCCCATTGCTCTATCACTATTGCATTATTCAAAGGTATATGTATGAATGGGTCTGTCTCTGAGATCTTCACTGTTCCTTTGGTCTATTTGTCTGCCTCTGCGCCACTATCACGCTGTATTCCTAGATTCATAGTAAACCTTGATATCCAGTAGACCAAGCCCTCTTCCTTGGTTTCCCAAAAGTATCCTAGCAATTCTGAGTTCTTTATTTCCACATACACTTTAGTACCAGCTTGTTGGATTCCACCAAAAGAAAAGCATAAAAAAATCCTTGAGATTTTGATTGGAACTGGGTAGAATCTTAGTTCAATCTGGAGAGAATTATCTTTACAATATTGAGTTGTCCAATCAATGAACATAATATATCTCTCCATTTACTTGCATCTTCTAGAATTTCTCTAAATAATGTTCTATAGTTTTCTAAATGAAGTGTATTTGTTAGATTTCTTAACAGATATTTGATTTGTTTATAGTATTATAAGTGATATCTTCAGAGATTTTAGTTTTCTATTTTCTGTTGTATTTTCACAGAAACAATTATTTTTAACATTGATTTGATATTCAGCAACCTTGATAAGCATGCTTATAATAATTTACATGTAGATTGTTTTGGATTTTCTATGTATACAATTATATAATCTGTAAATAATGATAATTTTGTTTCTTCTTTAATAATCCTTTTTCATTTTTTAAAATTTAACCCTCTTTTTTAAAAAAATGTTTATGTATTTTGAGAGAGATGAGCAGGGGAGGGTCATAGAGAGAGGGAGAGAGAATTCCAAGCAGGCTCGGGACTATCAGTACAGAGCCTGATGTAGGGCTCAATCCCACGAACTGTGAGATCATGACCTGAGCTAAAATCAAGAGTCAGATGCTCAACAAGATGAGTCACTTGGGTGCCCCATATAATCCTTATACATTTTAATTCTCTTTCTTGGCTTATTGCATTATCCAGGACCTTTCAGTATGTTGTGAATAGATGTGGTAAGAGTAGACATCTGTGTCATTGCCAATCTCAGAGGGAAAGCCTACAACCTTTCACCATTAAAAATAATGTTTTCTGTAGGCTTTTTGCAGACATTGTTTATAAAATTAAAGACATTTCCTTCTATTCATAGTTTGCTAAGAGTTTTTACTTTGAACGATGTTAAATTTTATCAAAAGCTTTTCTGTATCTATTGAGATAGTCATGTAATTTTCATCTTTATCCTTTTAATACATAAAATTAGGTTGATTTTTCAAAGGCCAAACTAATTTTGCAATTTTGGAGTAACTATAACTTGGTTGGATGTATTAACCTTTCAATTTGTTGCTAGGCTATATGTTCTAACATATTTTTAGAAATTTCACATACACGTTCCTGAGTTAGATTGGCTTGTAACTTTCCTTTCCTGTACTGTCTTTGTTAGGTGTTTGGTATCGAGGTTATTTCAACCTTGTAAACTGTATTGGGTAGCCTTTTGGGGTTCCCAGACCCAACTCTAATGCAGGGATGTAGGGGGCCTCATGTAGAACATCAAGCAATTCTCAGACACCAGCAGGATGTCTGAGAATTCAACTCAATTCTGACAGTATCTACCCGAGAATAGCATCAGATCCAACAGGGTAAGGGTTTAGTCCTACAAGGCTGCCCCCGACCGTTCACTTCAGATGCCAGTCACAAGCCTCACGCTGTTACCTGTGCTTCAGGTGACTGACTATAGGTTGGAGGTTCCAATGACCTTCTTAGGTTTGTCTGGTTTGCTAGAGGGCTCACAGAACTCAGGCAAACACTTACATTTACCAGTTTATGAAAGGCTATGATAAGGGACATGAATCAATAGCTAGATGAGATACATTGGGCAAAGTCCCGCCCAAAGGAGTTTCTGTTCCCAAAGAGCTTGGAGCCCAGCTTGGTGGTATGTGGAAGTGTCCTTGTTCCCCAAGCCTGGAAGCTCTCCAAAAAAGTACCAAAAAGCAGTTCTCTTGGGTTTTTATGGAGACTTTATTACAAAGGCCTGATTGACTTAAGTCATTGACTATCGGCTGATTCAACCTCCAGCTCTTCTCCCCTGCTGCTGCTATAAACAAGTTTGTGCAGGGTTTTATGTGGACATAAGTTTTCAACTCCTTAGGGTAAATCTCCAGGAGTATTATTGCTGGATCATATGGGAAGAGTATGTTTAGTTTTGTGAGAAACTGTCATAAATTAAGAGAGAGAGAGAGAGAAGGAAACTGCCAAGCTGTCTTCAAAGTGACTATACCATTTTGCATTCTCATCAGCAACATGTAAAGATTTCCTGTTTTTACGTATCCTTGTCAATATTTGGTATTGTCACTGCTTTGGCTTTTGGCCATTCTAATAGGTGTGTACTGGTATCTCATTGTTTTAATTCACATTTCTCTGCTGGCACATGATAAAGACCATGTGCTTATTTGCCATCTGTACATCTTTAGTGAGGTGTCTTTTAAGGTTTTTGGTCCATTTAAAAATTTTTTTTTTTTTTTTTTTTTTTTACAAATAGTTTATTGTCAAATTAGTTTCCACATAACACTCAGTGCTCATCCCCACAAGTGCCCTCCTCCATGCCCATCCCCCCTCCCCCCTCCATTTTTTAAAATTTAACATTTTTTTAATTTATTTTCGAGAGACAGACAGAGCATGAGTGGACAGGGAGAAAAAGAATCTGAAGCAGGCTCCAGGCTCTGAGCTGTCAGCACAGAGCCAGACATGGGGCTTGAACCCACAAACCCTGAGATCATGACCTGAGCCGAAGTCAGAGGCCCAACTGACTGAGCCACCCCGGTGCCCCTTGGCCCATTTCTTAATCAGATTTTTAAAAAAATTTTTAATGATTTAATTTATTTTTATTATTATTATTTTTTAAATTTACATCCCATTTGGTTAGCATATAGTGCAATAATGATTTCAGGAGTAGAATCCAATGATTCCTCCCCTACATGTGACACCCAGTGTTCATCCCAGCAAGTGTCCTCTCTACTACCCTTCACCCATTTGGCCCATGCCCTCCCCAGAACCCCTCCAGCAACCCTCTGTCTTCTATATTTGAGTCCCTTATGTTTTGTCCCCCTCCCTGTTCTTATATTATTTTTGTTTCCCTTCCCTTATGTTCATCTGTTTTGTATCTTAAATTCCACATATGAGTGAAGTCATATGATATTTGTCTTTCTCTGAGTGACTAATTTCATGTAACAATACCCTCTACTTCCATCCACATTGTTGCAAATGGCAAGATTTCATTCTTTTTGATTGCCGAGTAATACTCCATTGTATATATATACACCATGTCTTCCTTATAAAGGATTTGTTTTTAAGTGGTCTCTACTCCCAAGGTGGGACTTAAACTCCAACCCTGAGATCAAGAGTCACACACTCCACTGACCACGCCAGCCAGGTGCCCAATTTAATCAGGTTTTTAAAAATTGTTGCTGAGTTGTTTTATTTTTAATTCCCCCAGCTCCCAACCCCTATTTTTGAGTTTTAAGAGTTCTTTATATATTGTGAGCAACAGCCTTTTATCTTACATGTATTTTTTAATGTTTATTTTTTGAGAGAGACAGAGAGAGAGCACAAGCAGGGGAGAGGCAGAGAGAGAGGGAGACACAGAATCTGAAGCAGGCTCCAGGCTCTGAGCTGTCAGCACAGAACCTGATGCGGGGCTCAAACCCACAAACTGTGAGATCATGACCTGAGCCAAAGTTGGACAGTTAACCAACTAAGCCACCCAGACACCCCTATCATATGTGTCTTTTGCAAATAATTTTTCCCAGTCTGTGGTTTGTCTTCTAATTCTCTTGAGCTTGTCTGTTGCAGACCACAGGTTTTTCATTTTAGTGAAGTTCAGCTTATCATTTATTTCTTTTAGAGATCATGTCTTTAGTGTGGGATCTAAAAAGGCATCACCATACAAGGTAATCAAGGTTTTCACTTGTTTTGTCTTCTTGGAGTTTTATAGTTTTGTTTTACATTTTAGTTTATGACTCATTTTGAGTTAATTTTTATGAAGCATATAAGATCTATGTCTGGATTCCTTATTTTTTCTGCATGTGGATGTCCAGTTTTTCCAGAACCATTTGTTGAAGAGATTATCTTTTCTCTCTTGCATTTGCTCCTTTGTCAAAGATCAGTTGATTATGTTTGTATAGGTCTGTTTCTGGGTTCTCTTTTCTGTTCCATTGGTCTATTTATCTATTATTTTGGCAATACCTCACTGTCTTATTACTGTAGCTTTACAGTAATTCTTGAAGTTGAGTAGTATCTATTCTTCAATTTTGTAACTCTCCAGCAAGATAGTGTCAACTATTCTGGGACTTTTGCCTATCCATATGAACTTTGTAATTATGAATGTTGATCCATAAAGTAACTTTATGGGATTACATTGATCTATAAGTCAAGTTGGGAAAAACTGACATCTTGACAATATTGAGTCTTACTATCCATGAGCATGGACTATCTCTACATTTATTTAGTTTTTCTTTGATTTTATTCATTAGAGTTTTATAGTTTTTCTTATATAGATATTGTATGTATTTTGTTAGATTTATATGCTTAAGTATTTCATTCTGGGGAGAGCTAATATAAATAGTATTATGGTTTTTCAGGGGTTTTTTGTTTTTTGTTTTTAATTTTCACTTACTTATTTTTGAGAGAGAATGCGTGTGAGTCAGGGAGAGGCAGAGAGAAAGAGGGAGAGAGAGAATCCCAAGCAGCCTCCACACCATCAGCACAGGGCCCAGTGCAGGGCTCAGTCTCCCAAACCATGAGATCATGACCTGAGCCAAAATCAAGTGGGACGCTTAGCCAACTGACAGCCCAGCCACCCTAATAGTATTATGTTTTTAATTTCAAATTCCACTTGTTCATTGTTAGTATATAGGAAAGCAATGGACTTTTGTACATTAACCTTTTATTCTGCAACTTTGCTAAAATAGTTTATTAGTTTAAAAAATTTTTGTTGATTCTTTCAGATTTTCTACATAGACAATCACATCACTTGCAAACAAAGCCAACTTTATATCTTCTTTCCCAATCTGTATACCTTTTGTTAACTTTTCTTGCCTTATTGCATTAGCAAGGACTTCCAGTATGATGTTGAAAAGGAGTGGTGAGAGGGAATGATAGCCTTGCCTTGTTCCTGATCTTAGTGGAAAAACTTCAGATGTCTAGATTTAAGTAAAAAGTTCACTGTAGGATTTTTGTAAATAACCTTTATCCAGTTGAAAATGTTCTCTGAGAAACTTTTATCCAGTTGAGAAAGTACTGAGAGTTTTTATCAAGAGTAGTAATTGGAGGGGTGCCTGGATGGCTCAGGCAGTTAAGCATCTGACTCTTGTTTTTGGCTCAGGTCATGATCTCACGTTTGTAAGATATAGCCTGGCGTTGGGCTCCGCACTGAGCGTTGAACCTGCTTGGGATTATCTCTCTCCCTTTCTCTCTGCCACTCTCCCTCTTGTGCTTTGCTATAAACAAACAAACAAACATTAAGTTAAAAATAAATAAATAAATAAGTTAAAAAACAGTCCTTGGAAAATAAGTCAGTCAGAGAAAGATAAACACCATTTGATTTCCCTCATGTGGAATTTAAGAAACAAGACAGATGAACATAGGAGAAAATTTTTAAAAATTAAAAAGAGAGAGAGAGAGGGGAGCAAACCGTATAAAGACTCTTAAATATAGAGAACAAACTGAGGATTGCCAGAGGAGAGGTGGACAGCGGAGTGGGTTAAATGGGTGATGGATATTAAGGAGGGCACTTGTGATGAGTACTGGGCATTATATGTAAGTGATGAGTCACTAAATTCTACTCCTAAAACTAGTATCACACTATATGTTAACTAACTGGAATTTAAATAAAGACTTGAAACAAACAAAAAAAATTGATACAAAGAGGCAAACTAGGCAGTAAGAAAGGGTGGTACAGGGATGCCTGGGCAGCTCAGTCAGTTAAGTGACTGAGTTGATTTCAGCTTAGGTCATGATCTCATGGTTCATGAGATTGAGCCTGGCATCTGGCTCTGCACTTACAGTGCAAAGCCTGCTTGGGATTCTCTCTCTCTCTGCCTCTACTCTGTGTACTCTCTCTCTCTCAAAATAAACTTTAAAAAAAAAAAGAGTGGTGCCTGGGTGACTCAGTTGTTTGAGTGTCTGACTTCTGTTCCAATCATGACCTCACAGTTCGTGGGTTCGAGCCCTATAAACAGGCTCTCTGCTGTCAGCTTAGAGCCCACTTCAGATCCTCATCTCCCTCTGTCTCTCTGCCCCTCCTCTGCTCATGCATGTGTGCTCTCTCTCAAAAATAAATATTTGGAAAAAAGAAAGAAAGCATGGTACAGAGAATTTTAGTTTTCTTTTATGAAGTCATAAAATGTTCAACTATATTTCTAAAATGTCAATGAAATAAAAAAAAGGAATAGTTGAAAATAGGAATAGTTATTGAATTTTGTCAAATACTTTTTCTATATCTATTGATATGATCATATGATTTTTCTTTCTGTTGATATGATGGATTACATTAACTGATTTTCAAATGTAGAACCAGCCTTGCATACCTGGAATAAATCCTACTTTGTCATGGTGCATATAATTTTTTTATACACTGTTGGATTTGACTTGCAAATTTTTGTTAAAGATATTTGCATCTATATTCTTGAGAGACCTTGGTCTGTAGTTTTCTTTTCTTATAATATCTGTATCTGGGGTTGGTATTGGGACAATGCTGGCCTCATTGAATGAGTTAAGGAAGTATTCTTTCTGTTTCTATCCTCTGAAAGAAATTGTGGAGAAGGGCGCCTGGGTGGCTTAGTTGGTTAAGCATCAGGTCATGATCTAGTGGTACATGGGATTGAGCCCCACATCAGGCTCTGCTCCAACAGGATAGAGAGAGCAGATTCTTTCTCCTCCCCCCCCCGCCCCATCCATCCTCTGCTCATGCTCTCAATCTCTAGAAATAAATAAAATTTAAAAAACTGTAAAGAGTTGGTATCATTTCTTTCTTAAATATTTGATAGTATTCATCAGTGATTGCATCTGGGCCTGGTGCTTTCTGTTTTGGAAGGTTATTAATTATTCACTCAATTTGTTTAATAGATATTGGCCAATTCAGGTCATCTGTTTCTTCTTGTGTGAGTTTTGGCAGATTGTGTCTTTCAAGGAATTGGTCCTTTTCATCTAGATTATCAGGTTTGTGAGCATAGAGTTTTGTTCATAGTAGTTCTTTATTATTCTTTTAATTTCCATGGCATCTACAGTGACGTCTTCTCTTTCATTTCTGATATCAGTAATCTGTGTCTTTTTTTTTTTTTCTTAGTTAATCTCACTAGAGGCTTGTGAATTTTAATGATATTCTAAAAGATCCAGCTTTGGGTTTAATTGATTTTTTTCTGTTGTTTTCCTGTTTTCCATTTCATTGATTTCTGCTCTAATTCTTATTTCTTTTCCTCTGTTTACTTTGAATTTAATTTGCTCTTCTTTTTTTAGTTTCCTAAGGTAGATATTTAGATGATTGATTTTAGATTTTTCTTCTCCTCTAATATATATGCATTTAATGGTATAAATTTCCCTGTAAGCATTACTTTCACTACATCTGTAAATTTTAATGTTATGTTTTAATTTTCATTTAGTTTAAAATATGTTTAAATTTGTGTTGAGATTTCTTCTTCAACCAATGTGTTATTTAGAAGTGTATTGTTTAGGGACGCCTGGTGGCTCAGTCACTTAAGTGTCCAACTCCTGATGTCAGCTCAGGTCATGATTTCATGGTCATGAGATTGAGCTCCATGTGGGGCTCTGCACTGGGCATGGAGCCTGCATTCTCTCCCCTGCTTGTGTGCATGTGCTCTCTCTCTCAAAAATAAAAAGATAAAGTAGATTTCTTATAGACAACCTACACTTGAGTCTTGTTTATTGGACCCATTCTGATTTTCTATTTTAATCGGTGTATTTTGGGCGTTGTCATTCAAAGTGACTACTGATAGACTTGGATTAATATTTACCACCTCGTTATTGTTTTATATTAGTTGTCTTTGTTTTTTGTTCCTATTTTTCTCTTCCCGCCTTTTCTTGCCTTTTGTTGAATTAAACATTTTATATTATTCCACTTCCGTCCCTTTCCTCCATTTTTTTGGTAACAGTTCACTGAGATATAATTCCTATGACGTACAACTTACTCATCCAGAGTGTACAAAGCAATGGTGTTTATTGTATTCAGAGTTGTGAATATCACCTCACTTGTAGAACATATCTCTTACCCCAAAAGACACACCATACCTATTTCCCTTTCTACAGCACCCCCCATCCCTAGTAACCATTCATTCATTTTCTGTCTATATGGATTTCTAGATATTTCATATCAATGGAATCATACAGTAACTGACTTCTTTCATTTAGCATAATGTTTCCAAGCTCCACCCACCTTGTATCATGTTTCAGTATTGCATTCTTTTTAGAACTACATAATATTCCATTGTATGGATATATCACATTTTATTTATCCATTAACCAGTTGACAGGCATTTGAGTTTTTTTCCACTTTTGGTCTATTATGAATGTGTAACTATGAACATTTGTGTCCAAGTATTTGTGTGGACATATCTTTTCACATCTCTTAAGTAAATACCAAGGAGTAAAATTGTTGAGTCATATGGTAACTCCCTCCTTAACCTTTTGAGGAACTGCCAGACTGTTTTCCAAAGTGGCTGCACCATTTTACATCCCATTAGCAGTTTTTATGGGTTCCAATTTCTTCACATGCTAAACAACACTTGCTATTATCTGTCTTGTGGAATATAGTCATTTTAGTAAATGTGAGATAGTATCCCATTGTTGCTCCACTAGTTTTGATATGTAGTATTTTTGTTACCCAGTTTCTTCCATTGACCCTTTCCTTATTAGAATTAAGTTCCCTTCTTTCTAAACCTCTAAGAATTGTGATTTTGTAGTTGTTACTGAGCTCTAACAAAACTGTGTTGTCATTAAAGAACATATTCTATATAATTTAAATCCTTTAAAATTTGCTGATATGTGGGGCGCCTGGGTGGCTCAGTCGGTTAAGCATCTGACTTTGGGGGCGCCTGGGTGGCTTAGTCGGTTAAGCGTCCGACTTTCGCTTAGGTCATGATCTCGCGGTTCGTGGGTTCGAGCCCCGCGTCGGGCTCTGTGCTGACTGCCAGCTCAGAGCCTGGAGCCTGTTTCAGTCTGTGACTCCCTCTCTCTCTGACCCTCCCCTGTTCACGCTGTCTCTCTCTCTCTCCTAGAAATAAATAAAAATATTAAAAAAAAAAAAAAGCATCTGACTTTGGCTCAGGTCATGATCTCACAGTTCGTGGGTTCGAGCCCCACGTCGGGCTCTGTGCTGACAGCTAGCTCAGAGCCTGGAGCCTGCTTCAGATTCTATGTCTCCCTCTCTCTCTGACCCTCCCCTGCTCATGCTGTCTCTCTCTCTCTCAGAAATAAATAAAACATTAAAAAAAATTTTAAATTAAAAAAATTTGCTGATATGTGCTTTATTGATCATATATGGTCATATTTTGTCATTCTCTGTATGCATGAAGAGTATTTGCAGTGTGGAGTTAAGTGTTGTAGGTATGACAATTAGGCTATAGTAATGTTACTTATATTTTCTATATCATAATGGTTTTTTGTCTGATTTTTCTATTGATTATGAGAAATGGGTTAAAAATTTCCTATCATGATCAAGGATTTATCTATTTCTCCTTATAGTTACATCAATGTTTGTTTTACAAAATACAGGACTGTGTTACAGAATGCACACCGATTTAAAATGATTATAGCCTGGTGAATTGATCCTTTATAGCATTATGGGGTGACCATCTGTATCTGTTGTAATGACGTTGGCCATTTTGTCTGATGGTTCCATAGTTACATCAATTTTCCTTTGGTCGGTGCTTACAAAGTATATATTTGCTTTTTTTTTTTTTTTTACTTTCAACATCCCTGTATGCTTTTCTAACTTTAAAAAAAAAACTATTTATTTACTTTGAGGGTGGGGAAGAGAGAGAGGGAGAGGAAGGAGAGGTAGAAAGATGGGGGGGGGCGGTTTGCAGAGAGAGAGAGAATCCCAAGCAGGCTCCACACTGTCAGTGAGGAGCCCAGTGTGGGTCTTGAAATCACAAACCATGGGATCATGACCTGACCAGAAGTCTGACAATTACCTGACTAAGCCACCCAGGTACTCCAATATCTTTCTGTTTTAGATATTTATCTTATAAACAACATATGGATGGTTTTACCAGTCTGAATTTTTTTTAACTGAAGAGTTTAGTCCATTTATATTACAATTACTAATAAACTTAGATTTAAGTCTCCCACCTTACTATGAACTTTATCTTTATTCTCTGTTCCTCTTGTCCTTTTTTTCATCTTTTAGATTTTCTTAATTTTTAATTCTTTGCATCAAAACACTCTACACTTTTATCTAATACTTGACAAAATATTTTTCTTTCTTTCTTTTTTAAATAAATTCTATGCCCAACAAGGGGCTCAAACTCACAACCTTGAGGTCGGGAGTCACACATGCCTCTGACTAAGCCAGACAAGTGCCCCTAGCAAGATCCTTTTAAACAATCGACTTTGAAAATGTATGTGTTGTGTTGGAGCTTCAACCTTTTCTTTATTACCATTTGCCTAGTTTACAGAATGAAATGATACTTTTTATCATTGCGTGTTTTGCCACTATCAGTTTGAAAGTTACTCTTTATCTTTTTAAATGTTTATTTATTTTTGAGAGACAGAGAGCACGCATGAGCTGGGAAGGGGCAGAGAGAAAGGGATCGGAAGCAGGCTCTGCACTGACAGCAGAGAGACCTATAATAGGCTTGAACTCACAAACTGTGAAATTGTGATCTGAGCCGAAGTTGGACACTTAACCATCTGAGCCACCCAGGCACCTCTATTAACTCTTTTTCTGTTTATTTAGTCATTTCTCGATAACAGTTTTGACCAATTTGCCATCCTGTGATAACTGGGAATGTTCTATATTTATGCTATCTAATGTAGTAGCCACTACTAGCTACTGGTGACTATTGAACATTTGAAATGTGGCTAATAAAACTGAGGAACTTAATTTGAAATTGTCTTTTAGTTTTACCTAATTTAATTTTAAACACCATACGTGGCTTGAGGCTACCATATTGGATAGCACAGTTCTCAAAATTGCAGCACATTACATTCTTTTCAAAGTCTGATACTGGTATTGTTATTACTCTTCTCCCACACAATGCAAAAACCTTAGAACGCTTACTCACTTGTTCCTCCCCCGTCATATATGCTACAGTCAATATTTTAAAATTCTCTCCATATATTTTTCATTTTCTAAAGACACTATTGTTATGATGTTACACTGTGTCCCTTTGTTCAGTCCATTCCTGAGTCACTCTGGTCTTTCTTTCCCTGAATTGTAAGCTCATTTTCACCTCAGAGTCTTTGTACTTGCTGTTCCATCTGCCTAGGCTACCTTCCCCTTACATAGATGTAAGGTTGGCTCTTCCTCATTATTCAGATCCCCACGCAGGTGGATATTCTTATTCTTTTTTCTTTTTAAAGTAGGCTTCACGCCCAGCATAGAGCCCAATGCAGGGCTTGAACTCATGACCCTGAGAACAAGACCTGAGCCGAAACCAAGAGTCAGATGGTCAACAACCGGGCCAACTGGTGCCCCTTGGGTGGATATTCTTAATGAGGCCTTGCCTACACTCTATTGTATAATTTGTTGACTGTCTATCCATATGGTATCACATTCCTAACAGCCTTCATCATTATGCTTCTTCTGAGAGACCCCATATTTCAGCGTAGGTCCTGACTGACAAGCCAATTAGGGTGATCTCTGTCACCTTGCCAATGACTGGTTTAAAGCTTGAGCCTGAGATGTTGCTCTGGTAAATGAGGGAAGTTTTCTGGAGGAATTCTGGGAAAAATTTCCTACTGCCAGGAAGCGATGACCTCTTTAGTGAATGTCATGCCTGCCTGTAATGCCTGGCACTGCAGCAGCCACCTTGAAACTGTGAGGGGCACCAGCCTGAGGACAAGGCTAAGGATAGCCAAACAGAGAGATGGAAAGTGCCTGGTTCTTCAGATATATCACTGAGCATAAGAACCGGCCAGTTCTGGAGCTGTCAAGTCTCCAGGTTTCTGGAAGCCAAAAGCATTTCAACTTTCCCCTTTTCTAATGTGACTCCTCTCTACCACACACACACTCTTCCTATTAGGGTCCTCATAATATTTATCATTATTGGGCACTATTTTTTTTAAATGTTTTATTTATTTCTAGGAGAGAGAGAGACTGTGTGAGCAGGGGAGGGTCAGAGAAAGAGGGAGTCACAGACTGAAACAGGCTCCAGGCTCTGAGCTGGCAGTCAGCACAGAGCCCGACGCGGGGCTCGAACCCACGAACCGCGAGATCATGACCTAAGCAAAAGTCAGACGCTTAACTGACTAAGCCATCCAGGCGCCCCATCTATTTTTATTTTTTAACAAATATTTGTACAGTATTTACTATATGCCATTCACAGTTGGAAGTCCTTTACAAATATTAACTCTTTTAATCCTTGTAACCATGCCATACAATAGATGCTTTTATTATCCCCACTTTCCAGAGAAGAAAGCTGAGGCACGGAAGTTTTAAATAGCTTCCTCTTGGTCAGAAGGTAGAGCTAGAACTGGGATTTGAACCTAGGATTTCTGACTCCAGAGTTAGTGCTCATACCCTCTGTTGCCTCTCTGGGTTTTCTTTATTGGGTACTTGTTTTCTGTGTGAGTTACATGGAACAGTAGTAGTTTCTTGAGAGCAGAGATCCTATCTTGTTCACAACTGTGGTTCCAGGGCACTGCAGGTAAGCAGAAGTCTATTGAATGGATGAGTGAATGATTGAATGGATGCATGAATGATTGAATGGATGAATGAATAGATGAGTGAATGGGTGAGTGAATGAATGAATTGTAGACTCCAGTTCCGTGAGAACAGGGCAGTTTCTTATTTACATCCACAGCCCTGGGCCTGGAATAGGACTGAGCCTTCCTCAGCGTGTATTGATTGGGGCCTGTAGAGTGAACCCATCCCTGAATCCCTGATGACCCCCTATCTTTGGGGGGTTGTGCAGAGAAGCCACAAAAGCACAGCCCTTTGTGTGGCATTGCCTTATTGTTGCTGGGTGCTCCTGAGCTGGCTCCTTCTCATCCCTTCCCTGCAGAGCGAATGGGGCTGGCCTGCTTCTCCCTTGGCACTACATGGCTCATTTGAAGTTCCTGAGGCCAGGCCCAGTGGGCGGCCCACACTGCCATCATTAATCACACAGCCTGAGGCTGCCTGCCCACGCGGCCGGCTTTGAGGGTTGGCCAGAGACTCTGGTGGGAACTGCTCACTGCCCTAATTGGGCCTCTCTTGGGAGGCAGCAGGTCCCACTTCTCACTTGTCTTTACCCTGGCTGCCACTTCAGCCTCTCAAGGAGGACAGCATGCTTCCTGGTCTGGCCGGCTCTGCAGCCAGCCAGGGCAGAAGTTCATCCTTGTTCTACAAATGGAGAAATGGAAACCCTGGGGTAGACTGGGTCCCTGCCCAAGGCCATGACAAGGCCAAGCAAGGTTGCCAGGAGTAACCACCAGAAAGCCAAGTGACTCAGTGCTGTTCCTCACTCTACTGGCAACTGGAATGAGTTCCCACAAGAAAAAAGACCTCCCCTCGGCTCCTGTGGCCACCCAGGCCCTGCCAAGCAGCAGGCATAGGACTCTGTTCTGGCATCCATGCCAGATGTGTTTATGTGAGAATTGCCACTCCCCCCCACCCCCCCAGAGACCCTGCCGAGCCCACAAAAACCAGATGAGATCATGGCCAACAGAAGTAGAGGGCAGGTCCCCTCTGAAGCGTGGTGGGCCAAGCTGGCCTGCTAGGTACTGCTGTGACTTCTCTGCTCTGTGCCTCAAAATGTATCCTTCCTGGAACATAGAAAGAGTTTTCATATGCTTGATGGCAGGACCAGGGGAGGCCTTGTCTGTGAGTGACTTGCAAGGTGCCTTTCATCAGTGAGACTCAGACAGGTCAGGGAAGAGCTTAATTATCGGCTGGTCCTGGTCACCTCTCTGTAGCCTAAATCACCTCTAGAAAAATCCTCCAAGATCAGCAAGAAGGCTCTCACGACATCCCTTCACAGTCCATTTTTCCTCTTCTGCCACCTTCCATGCCTTCTTGCTACATGGGTCATCTCTCTTTTTTTTTTTTAAGTAGGCTCCATGCCCAACATGGGGCTTGAACTCACAACCTTGAGATCAAGAGCTGGATGCTCTACTGGCTGAGCCAGCCAGGCACCCTATTTTCTATTTTCTATTGAGCCTTCTGGCCCCTCTGGCCGTGTCACCTCCTGGTCTTCCTTCTACTCTCTATTCACTTAGAATGAATCAGGAAGCCTCTTTTTGCTCTGATGGTCTTTTCAGGACTCAAGGACAGCCAGAATGCTGTTCCTGAACCTTCTCTTCTCCCAGCTGAATCCCTTCAGACATCTCTCAAATGGAGGATCTCCTGGCCCCCTGGTTTCCCAGGTGCTCTTCTCAGGACATCCTGGGTGGGCCCAAGGGTCTCTGTACTCTAGGTGTGAACCCAGAGGGGACACGTGTCCAGGTTCAACCCAGCACTCACAGGGCCAAGGCTGAAGTACAAATGCAGACCCATGTCTGAAAGTTTACAAGTTATGATTCACGCTAACCATTCAATAAGCTCTACTAGATCTTCGTACCCTCCTAATGTCTTGGAAGGCTAAGCTTGCGTGTAGGTTTCTTAAACTTGGAGTTCTGCCGCAGAGTGTGGCAGAGCCAGGACAGCAGTCCTGTAGCCTGGTCTCCTTCCTTCCTAGGCCTGCCTCCACCTCCAGTGCAAGATATACTAGGAACACGCATGGGGAAACCTGAATCCACATGATCCAGCTTTGTCTATACCCCTCAGCCTCTCCAACCTCATCCCTTAGGGAGAGGCCTGGGGAAGCAGGCTTGGGGCCATTTGGGCAGGAGATTCTGGGGTTCTGGGTATCGAGTGTGGCCCAGAAAAGGAGAGTATGGATCCTGAGCAGGCATGCCCCTTGGCCCTGGGACTCTTCTTGCCTGGGTCTGAGGCCCTCGATGACGTGACTTGTATCCACGCTCCACACCATGCATCACTCTGTTGAGTCATCCTGAACTGATACCCATGCAGTCCCTGAGGCCATTTTCCTGCGGGATGTGACTGCTCTATCTGTTCAGTTGGGTTTGGGGACCTGTGAGCTGGACTTGACCTTTTGTCAAAACTGAGTTTTGTATTTTTAACCTAGTAAGCTTATTCTGAGCACTACAGGTGTGTCCTCCAGAAATACTTAAGCTCTAACCGCTCATATCTTCACCACCCTGTGTTTGCTGAACGTGCCACCAGCACCCCCAACCAAGCCCTTCGTAAGTCATCATGCAGCCTGGGGCCTGGCTTTTCCCCTGGTATCAACTCCTCTCTGGCTTCATCGGTCCCAGGGTGTAGGGTGAGTGGAGCTGAAAGCTAGCTAATGATGGCAGTGGTGATGGCTAACGGGGAGTGTGAACGGAGCTTTGTAAACCGTGATGCTCCCACACGAGCTCTGCTTCCTGGCGGACTTTGCAAGCCTGGCAGCAGGGCTGTAGGCGGCGGGTTACCCAGTGCCGAGCTTCAGGATGTGACAGGGCTCACAGCCTCCGACTCCCAGAGCTCCAGCTGACGCAGGGTCCGCCCGCGGGCCAAGCTTCTAGGCCAGCTTCCCCGTTTCTGTCGTCTCAGCCCTCCCTCCACATAACCTTGTCCTGATGGCCCTTACAGTGCCTCCAGCCCTGTGCCCACCCGCGTCCTGTGTCTGAGCACCACCACCCAGACACTCCCCCAGGAAGAAGCCTGGTCAGCTGCTCAAGGTCACCCCCTTCCCATGGTGCCCCGCCCCACATTCCAACAACTGATCCAAATGGGGGCAAAAACCCTGGCCACCTGGGCCCAATGCCAGACAAATCCTGATGACCCATTTTAGCTCCAGGCCTCCCTGTGGTGGGGTCAGCGGAGGCTGCCATTGGACCTGCATCACATCTAGGCTCCCCTGGCACGGTACAGACAGGATCATGTAGGTGACAGCAGGCTTGATGGGGGAAAATTTGGAAGGTTTCTGCTCAACCCTTGAATAGACATGATATTCCTTCACCATAACCTCGATTCCTTAGGCTACATTGTGATTAGCACACTTACTAAGAGCTGCCCTCGAGCTGGGTACCAGACAGGGTGCTCAGGAGCAGTACTTCATCTGGTTTTCACGACAGTCCTCAGACCTGTGCCAACGTCCCTTTCTCTGTCCTTCAAAAGGAGGAACGTGAGGCTCGGAGAAGTGCATTGAGGATGGGGACACACAGCCATGAGAGAGACATCACACCAGACTGATCTTTCTCCCCCGCCCCCCTCACTTCTTTTAATGTTTATTAGGTTTACCAAATGGGCTTTAGCTTTCTTTCAACTGTGCATTTTCTTCTTAAGAAATCTCAGCTGGGGTGCCTGGCTGGTTTAGTCAGTAGAGCATGCAACTCTTGATATCAGGGTTGTGAGTTTGAGCCCCATGTTGGGCCCAGAGCCTACTTAAAAAAAGAACAAAAAAGAAAAAGAAAACCTTAACTAAGTCACATTATTCTCAAGTACACAATTACAATAATGTCACTCATCTCAACATGATTTTTTAATGTATTTTACTTTTTTTTTTTTTTTTTACCAAGTATACAGAGAGAGGGACATAGAAAATTTAGTAGTATATTTCTACAAGATTTTTTTTTGGACCAGCATCTTTTAATCCCTTAAACTTCTTATAAATTCATTTAAATATCTTTATGCTCTTATTAATCCTTTAGGGAAAGCTATTTTGAAATTTGCATTAAAAAAATCTATCCTATGGGCACAGTACTTATTTTCTGGTTTCTCGGTGAAACAGCTGTCTTCCTCCTTGTGTTTCCCAAGGGGCCCAGGAGAGCTGAGTCCTTGGGGGTTAAAGGAGTCATGAAAGAATTACTGAATGGACCAGCAGGGGTGACAAGTGTATGACTAGTGTCAAGCACAGTGAGAAATCTTTGGAGAGCTATCCGAAACTATCTGAAACTTTCGGCTCTCAGTCGCAGATTTGGGGACCACATTAAGATCCTTTGCAAGATGGGGGCCAAGTGGTTGGGGGTCCCAGCAGGAGATCAGGGCTGTGAGATGCGGGAGAAAGGAAGGGGCTGTTCTTTTGTCCACACCCCACAGAGAGACTTCAGCACTGGCAGCAATTGTTCTAAAACCAGAAATCTAAGCCACGTGGGCTCAGAGCCCCGGGGAAAGAGGAGAAGCTGCAAAGGAAATTGAGGAGCAGTGGAGGGAGTAGCTGGACACACAGGCGAATAAGCCGAAGAACCCGTGTCAGGGCGTGACAGGCTGTGTGAAGGGCTGCTGATGCTCCGTAAGGTGGTGAGCAGTGAGACCTGGCTGTGGGCGAGCCACGTAGGCATCCCTGATGACCGTGACTCGAGCAGGTCTGGGGAGTGGTGCGGATGGAAGCATATTTAGAATGGAGGAGAGGGAGGGGCACCCGAGTGGCTCAGTTGGTTGGGTGTCTGACTTCAGCTAAGGTCATGATCTCACAGTTTGTGGGTTCGAACCCCAAGTCAGGCTCTGTGCTGACAGCTCAGAGCCTGGAGACTGCTTTGGATTCTGCGTCTTCCTCTCAATCTGCTTCTCCCCTGCTCATACTCTCTCTTTCAAAAATGAATAAACATTAAAGACAGACAGACAGACAGACAGAAAGAAAGAAAGAAAGAAAGAATGGAGAAGAGGCAGCTCACAGTGTGCTAGGGGCCCCGTTGCCTGGAGCTTTTCCTGTGGAGGCTGGGGGCACCTGGATTGTTGGGCCCATGCCTGGCTCCCAAGTGCCAGAGAACCCCACCTCTGGCATGCATCACCTCTGGGATAGGCCAAGGCTGACCCTGGCACCCTAGCCAGGAGGGGCCCCACTGCAGCCCTGTCCCGGGCTGCCCCCCTCTATCTGCCACAGAAGAACATCAGGACAGCAGCAGGGTGGGGTCTGCAACCTGCACCTCTGCACATCGCGGTGTGTGACCTCACCTGCCCCCTACTTCCACTCTGGCTTCTAACCTAGGACATCATCGTTCCTGTCTCAGCCCTTCTCCTGGGTTGCTTCTTCTCCCTGACTTGGACTCTGTTCCCAGTTCTTCCCACCCACAAGCCTGAAGTACGTTGAGGGGCCTTTCTTCCAACCAGGTTCCCGGGGCACACAGCATCTGATCCTACCCTTACCAGGGCACGTTAAAATACCTGCCTGTGGCCATGCATCTCTCTCAGCTGCACCTGGTGGGTGGGAGTGTTAGCCTGATGGACTTGGTGGGCAAGATGGTCTGTCCAAGCATAGACCTGAATCATGTCCCACCCTCCTCAGGGCCCTGGGTCTGCTCACAGAGTCTGAAGTGTCTCCACAAACACACTTTCTTTTTTTTTAAGTCTCTTCATTTCATCTTTAAAATTCACATGAAATTTGTGTTTGACTTCATGGCTCTGTTTATTTTAATTTTAAGAGATCGACTATTGTATTGCTTATATGTTAAATTCTTAACTTCTCAGGACGCCTGGTGGCTCAGTCAGTTAAATGTCCAACTTTGGCTCGGGTCATGATCTTGCAGTCTGCAAGTTCAATCCCCGCATCAGGCTCTATGCTGATAGCTCAGGGCCTGGAGCCTGCTTCGGATTCTGTGTCTCCCCCTCTCTCTGACCCCTCCCCACCTGTGCTCTGTCTTTGTCTCTCTCTCTCTCAAAAATAAATAAACATTAAAAAATTAAAAACATTTTTTAAACTTCTCCTCAAACTAAATATTCAAGTAAAACCAATGCCCTGGTTGTGTGACTTCCTGAAGTCCTGCCTCCCTGGAGCACATGTGGCCCATTGCAGGGGCCCAGGCCTCCAGCACAGGTTACATCTTACAGAGTCTTGCGTGGCCATCGCCAGCCGCCCTCCCCACAACCTCAGAATGGGCCCATCCCCTCTTCCCAGCCTGATCCCGGTGACCTGCCCGTCCCCCTTCACTCTTTGAAGTCTGCACAACCTTGCCCAGCCTCCCCGGGGTTGGGCAGGTTGGATGCGCCTGCCTGTGGCCCCACTGCTGCTGTGACACTTCTTGGCTGGTTGGAGGTGTCTGTCCCTCCACTCCTGTGACAGGGACTCCGATTGTGCTTTCTGAAGGGATGGGTGAGCTCAGAGAGACCCTGTGACTATCCAATCAAACCCCCTCCCCCCCCCCCGACCTTACTGCTTGAGGAACAGTCTGGGCCGCAAGGGGAGGGAGGCAGACCCTCGGGTCAGGCCACACTGGGCGAAGTTGGGGCTCTGTAGATCATGGGGCCGGTGGACACTCAGACTCTCCTGGGCTGGCCAGCCCTGACCAGAGCTCACAGTCTGATGGCTCCATCATCAGAGAGCTGAGTGGCGATTACATTCAGCCGTGTAGCTCCTTGGCCTGGGATGCCAGACTGTGCACTGGGACGGGGCTGGCACCAGAGTGTGGGACGAGGGACGGCTGGCAGGGAAATCAGAGCGGTCCTTCTGCCACCGGCTCCGGCTTTCCGTTGCTGACATGTAAGAGGATTAGGGCTCAGAACTCTGGACAAGGGGCTTTTATTCTCAGGGCTGCATTTTCATTGGCTTGCAAAGCCCCAGAGACAGGAACAAAAGCTGAGGGGGCATTGCTGGATCTCTCACCCTCCAAGCTCCATGCTTTGCGGGGGTGCAGGGAGCCCCAGCCCCATTCGAGGTCAGTGCCTGGCATTCAGCCCCATCCAGGTCTGCCTGAGGCTGGAGCTCTAGATCCCAAGAGAGATCTCCTCACCCTGCTTGGGAGGCCTGAGCCACCTGCAGGCTGGCCCAAGGGATTTCCCAAGGGGGCCATGGCTTGCAAGGGAGTCACAGAATCCTGGAATGTCAGGATGGGAGGAAGCATTAGACACCTATTCCAGCCTCTGCTGAAATGCACATGGGGGAAACTGAGTCCCAGAGAGAGGCCATGACTTGCTCAGGGTCGCTCGGTGAAGGAAGGCCCAAGCTGGGACTAGAAGAAAGAATGTGAGACACAGAGGCTGCCTGGTCTTGTCTAAAAGTCAGGCCTTGCCCTTCAGAAAGGCACTGAGGCCTATGTCTTCCCAGCACTGGTCAGTCTTGCCTGCTTTAGAATTGCTTGTAAATGGAATCATCCAGTATGTGCTCTGCTGAATAGGACTTCTTTCTCTCAGCATAATGGTTTTGGGTGTTGACTGTATCAGTATTTTGTTCTTCTTATTGCTGGGAATGCTGCACAGTTTATTCTCCACCTGATGGGCATTTGGTCTGTCCTCATTTATAAAACTTTTTTAAATTTACTGTTTATTTTTGACACAGAGAGAGACAGAGTATGAGCAGGGGAGGGGCAGAGAGAGAGGGAGACATGGAATCTGACACAGGTTCCAGACTCTGAGCTTTCAGCACAGAGCCTGACGCAGGGCTCGAACTCACGAACCGTGAGATCATGATCTGAGTGAAGTTGGATGCTTAAACGACTGATCCACCCAGGAGCCCGGATCTGTCCCAAGTTCTGTCACAAAAGAAGCTGTTATGAACATTCATGTACAAGTCTTATTTTTATAAAAAATGTTTTGTCATGGAAAGGATAGAAAATAATGTGGCAAACTCACTTTTTAATCAAGTGTAAATATCTTGCCATATTTGTTTCTTTGTTTTCTTTCGAGAAGAAAAGACACATATGGTGAAGGGCCCTGATATTTACTTCCCTGGAGATAACCACCATCTAGACTAGCACCAGGATTCCTGTGTACATTGTTGGTCATTTTACTAGGTATAGTCATTCATTCCACTCAACAAATATTGACCACCCACTATGTACAAAGCCCTGATCGGGGCACTAGTGGTACAGCAATGAGCCTGACAGGCGAAAATCCCTGCCCTTGGGAGACACTAAATAATTAAAATATATGATATGTCAGGTAGTGGTAAGTGCTGGGGAGAAAAATCAAAGTTTCTATGTAAGAAATCAGCCCAAACAAGTGGCTTACGCACAAGAATCATTTACCATCTCTCTTGGGTTCTGTGGGTCAGGAATTTGGGAGCCGGGTAGTTCTGAGTCAGGGTGTCTCGTGAGATTGCAGTCAGGGGGTGGATGAGCTGGAGCCATCACCCTGAGGGCTCCTTCACTCACATGTCTGGTGCCTGGTCTGGGTGAGACCCAGAAGCCGCTTCTTTCTCTGTCTCGCCGTGCTATCTCCACTTGCTCTCTCCAGCAGAGCATCTCATGTAGCAGTCAGGGCTCTAGAAGCATGTGAGTGGGAGAGATTTCCAGCTTTGGAAATCAGGATCATTTTTGCCATCACCTTGGCCCAGGCAATTACAGAACTCTGGGTTCAAGGGAAGGGAATACAGACATCATCCACCCCAGCCCCAAAGGAGTGTCGTCATGTTGTAAGAAGATCATGTGGAATGGGATATATCCTGATATGTGAGAGATATCATCTGCCCCAGAAGATAGCATTTGTATGGAGGCCTGAAGGAGGTGAGAGGCAACCAAGTGCAGATCATATAACTGAGGGAAGAGCATTCCAGGCAAAGGGAACCAACAACAGTTGGAACTAACTAACTAACTACCTGGAGTGTTCAAGAACCAGCAAGAAGTCCATTGGGGCGCAGAGGAGTGAGTGATGGGGAGGCTGGTAGAAGAGGTGAGGTCAGAAATGTAACCGAGGCAGTTAGGTCACTGCAAGGGCCCCAGCTTTTCTCAGAATGTGATGGGATCCACAGAGGGATTTATAGCAGAGGGGTGCTGCGGTCTAACTTAGTTTCAAAAGGGTCACTGGGCTGAGGCTGAGGCTGAGGCAGGGCAGGAGGACTGATTAGAGCCTACTGCACTGATCCGAGCACGTGATTCGGGAAGCTCAGAGTGGGCTGGTGGTTGTAGAGCTGGACATATTTTGAAGGTCGAGGCACCAGGTGTTGTTGGTAGATCCAGTGTGCGGTTGAGAGAAAGTGAGGAGTGGAAGAAAACTGGACTTCAACACCAGAAGGTCAGAACTGGGGGAGAAGCAGGTTTGAGGAGATGATTGTGAGTTGGTAGGAGATATCTGTCAGGTGCCCAAGTAGAAATGTCAGTGACACGGCTCGAGAGAGGTGTGGGCTGGAAATGTGAGTCTCTGTTCCCTTGTACTGGAAGTTCTAGCCAGGGTAACTGACAAGAGAATAATATAAAAAGTATCCAGATTGGAAAAGGAAGAAGTAAAATTACATTTAGAGATGACTTGAACTTGTATATGGAAAATCCTAAGGAACGTAGACATACACACAACTATTAGAGCTAATGAATGAGTTTAGCAAGGTTGAAAGATACAATACAAAACCAATATGCAAAAATCAGCTGTATTTCAGTAGCAACGAACTGTCCAACAATGAAATTTAAAATAATGCCATCAATTCTCATCCATTGTTGGTGGGAACGCAAAATGGTATAGGCACTTTGGAAGACAGTTTCGCAGTTTCTGACAAAGCTAACCATCCTCTTACTATATAGCCCAGCCATCTCCCTCCCTGGTATTTACTCAGAGGAATTGAAAACATGTTCACACAAAAACCTGCGTGGGATGTTTATAGCAGCTTTATTTATAACTGCCAAAACTTGAAAGCAACCAAGATGTCCTTCAGTAGGTAAATGGATGTGGTACATTGGGTAATGGAATATTATTCAGTGTTGTGAAAAAGTAAGCCACCTGGGGCACCTGGCTGGCTCTGTTGGTGGAGACTGCAACTCTTTAATCTCAGGGCTGTCAATTTGAGCCCCATGTTGAGTGCAGAGTTTACCTTTAAAAAAAGCCCACACAATTTCATACGTCACCCAGTGCTCATCACAAGTATACTCCTTAATCCCCATCACCTGTTTCACACACACACACCCCCACCCCAACGTTTTCAACAGCTGCCTAGGACCATAAATTGATCCACAGACTGATCTAGGTAAGATGGGGCTCCTTTGAAAGAATCTTTCTCTCTCTTTTATAAAATGTTTATTTTTGAGAGAGAGACAGAGTGTGAGTGTGGAAGGGGCAGAGAGAGAAGGAGACACAGAATCTGAAGCAGGCTTCAGGCTCTGAACTGTCAGTACAGAGTCCAATGCAGGGCTCGAACTCACAAACTGTGAGGTGAGATCATGACCTGAACCGAAGTTGGTCACCTACTGAGCACCCAGGTGGCCCGATTCTTTTTTTTTTTTTTAAGTGTATTTATTTAGAGAGAGAGTGAGTGAGCACAGGAGGGTCAGAGTGAGGGGGAAAGAGAGAGAATCCCAAGCAGGCTTTGCACTCCCAGCACAGAACCCAACAATGCTGGGCTCAAACTCACAAACCATGAGATCATGACCTGAGCTGAAACCAAGAGTCGGATACTCAGCTGACTGAGCCACCCAGGTGCCCCTGAAGGAACATCTCTTAAGAGCTACGTTTGAGATTTGTTCTGACCCAGGGATAGCTCTTCTTGGCGATATCTTTCCCCGGTTCTGTCTGGTAAACGAGCCAACCTACCATTACTGAATCTCCGTAATTGCTTTTCAGCACAACCTGCCTGGTTTCGAGAGCGCTCTTAGGCTGGAACTTCTCCACACTCCGCAGCAAATGAAGTCAATTCCTTTGAGAAGAAATTTGGAGCTCCCTTTGCCTTCTCCTCGCCCCAGGCAAAATCTCTGAGCCCCAGCTCAGGACAACCTTAGGGACAGGGCCCCTCTCTCTCTGAGTGACCCCCTGCTCCAGGAACTGGAAGGAAGAGGCTTCAATTCTTCCTGGCTGGTCTCCACTTTATGAGCCTGGGTGAGGACACTAGGGCCCCAGTGTTCTCAGTGGCACCGAACCCATCTGCAGCCTCTCCTATGCGCGGGACGTGGGCAGACTGAGGGAGTCACTGCCTCAGCCGCACCCACCCAGAACTTAGCACACAGCACCTCACAGACCTTCCTCCATGTCAGCTTTGACTCCCTCTGTGTGCTCAGCCCCTTATCCCAGGCAAAGTCTGCCCAAGGTTCCAGGGTGCAGTGTGTGCTCTCCTAGGCTGACCCTCCACCAGTGAGGATGGAAACTAATAGAAAAGGGTTCCAGTCACCTGTCATGCAGGTGCCCTCTGCATGCTTTTCCCAGCAGACTCCTGCACCTTGACAACACAGCCCTGCCCCAGATCCCTCACTTCTCTCTCTCCCTGCTCTGGGGTTCCCATCCCTGTAAGTGATGTCAGCTCAGCTCAGCTTTTAGGGAGGCCAGGCTAAGAATGCTCCTCCTCCATCTTTTACAGCCTTTCTCTAAAGCACATCGTCCAGCTATGCATACAAACCACAGGTCCTGTCCCATTCATTCATTCATCACATTTATTTAGCATGTACTGTAGGCAGGCACTCTTCTAGGTGCTTCATGAATAAAGAGACAAAAATCCCTGCCCCCACCCAGCCTAGTGAGGAGGGCCCCTGGGTAAGCCAATGAAAGGATGGGGGAGAGCTTGACTGGTACAAAGGCAACAAAGCCTCGGTGGAGAGTTCTGGAGCAAGTTTGGTCTGTCAGGGTGTCCCATCTAGGCTGGAAGGGCCAAGCTGCCTTAGCTTCTGCCTCACTGGGTCACCAGGAAGTCTGTGGCTTCAGGGGAGGCTCTGTGCAGCCCAGCTGGACCCTAAAGGATCTGAGAGCTGGAGGTCTTTTGCTGACGGCTCTTCCTGAAGATCTTTCTGGAGAAGGGGTCTGGCTAGTGCAAGCTCTGTGTCTACCACATGGGCCGAGCTCAGGAAAGGCCTTGTGGAGCAAAGACTTGAAGGAGATCAGGGAGGCAGAGGCTGAGATATGTAGAGGAAGAGTCCTTCCTACAAACAGGGAACAGAGAAGCACACATCCCAGATGTGCTTGCCACTGAGGCCACTGAAGCAGCGTGAGGCTGAAGTGAGTGAGCAGCAGGAGAGGAGGTCAGAGCAGTAGCGGGCCAGCTCCAAGGCCATGTGAAGATTCCCACCTTTACCCTGAACAAGAAGGGCACCGTGGGTAGGCAGAGGGGTAAGGGCAGTGAGGACATTACTCAGGAAGGGTGATCCTGGAGCAGGAGAGCCCGTGAAGAGTCCACTGCCGAGCTTCCAGGGAGGGGAGCTAAAGACCATCAGCACCAGCATCCTAGAAATATTCCTGAATACAGTGGTTTCAGGATTGCCTAGGGCTTGTTTACCCTGCATCTTTAGGCAGTGTCTGCTGCCCTCTGGTGGATGTGCTAGAGATGACCCAAACCCACTTCCAGCTTTGCTTGGCTTTTGCCAGCAGTCTGTGGGGCCTGTGGGTTCACCTTTAACTTGTAGCTATAAAAACTCTCTTGTCACAGATCTGATGGATATGACTGTGGAGGTGTCAGGAAGCACTTTGTGGAAACATTTCATCAGCTTAGACAAAGGAAGGCTAAGGGAAACTGTGGTGTGGATGCTACAGTATTTGGAGTGGGGCTGGGGCAGGGCCAGGGATGTTTCCTACCAGTGATGATCAGAAGCAGGGAGGTGGGGCTGAAAGAGGCATCTAGGGCTGGAGACTGTAGAGCAGGCACTTGTTCCCAGGAGGAGAACAAGGTGAAAACACTGAGGGTGCTTGCCAGAGGCTCTGAGTTCCAGGGCAGTCATGGGATCATGTTGGGAAGGGAAGGGAATGGGGCTGGGAAGTCCCAACTCACAGAAGGGAAGTGGACACTTGAAGGCCTGTAGATCAAAACAGAGCTGGAGATCTGATGGAGAGAGAGTGAGAAAACTACAGACAAAGGGGGAGCAATGGAAGCCATGGATCCACTGGAAGGAAGCATTGCTGTGGGCTTGGCTGCTGCTGGAATGCAGGCACCTGCACTCCCACTGCTCCTGACACTCCCCACCACTGATACAGCCCACAGTCACCCACACTGAGGGTGCCACAAGGAGGGTGGGAGGGAGGAAGGAAGGAAGCAGGAAAGAAGAAAGAAAGAAAAAGAAAAGATGACATATATAAATACATGCAACAACAACTTGAAAGACATTGGACATCAGGCAACAAAGGACAGTGATCCTGGAGAAATGGACATAGAACCAGGTGAGCCATGTGATTGTCCAAGCTGGCTGTCTTGTTTCCAGACAGGGAGGAGGAACTACAGTGTAATACTCCCTGAGTTGAAAAGTTGGAGCTAAGAGCCTGGGGAGACCCAGGCTGCCTGAGTTCATAGATAGGACAGAGTGCCAGCAAGAGAGAGTTGCACAGAGAAAGATCCTTGAGACCTGCAGAGAGTCATCCTCAAGTATTCAGCATGTGACGGAACGCCCGTGGCTGGGGAAAGAAGCATCACAAAGAATAAGAAGACTAACTGCACTAGAAATAGAAGGGAATTTCCTCAACCTGATACAGGGCATCCATGAAAAACCCACAGTTAACACCATACTCAGAAGTGAAAGATTGGATGTTTTCCCACTAACAGCAGGAATAAAACAAGGATGTCTGCCTTCACCTCCCCTATTCCACAGCTTACTGGAGGTTCTGATTAGGGAATTTAGGCAAGAAAATTAAATAAGAGGGATCCAGATTGGAAAGGAAGAAGTAAACATCTCTGTTTGTAGATGACAAGATCTTATACATAGAAAATCCTAAAGAACCCACTAAAAAAAACCTAGAATAAACAATTTCAGCAAGGTTGCAGGATACCAGCTAAATATACATAATCAATTGTATTTTTACACATTTCCAATGAACGACATGAAAAATGAAGAAAAATTTCATTCACAATAGCATACCAAAGAAAAGATGGCAGTAAATTTAACAAAAATACAAAATTTATATTTGGAAAGCTACAAAACATCATTGAAGAAAATTAAAGATCTAAGTAGATATAAAAATTTCCAATGTTCATGAATTAGAAAACCTAACATTGTTAAGATGGCAATACTCTTCAAAGTCATCTATAGATTCAATAAGTTCATATCACAATTCCAGCTAAAGGGATCCTTACCTTACACCATGTACAAAAATGAACTCAAAACAGATCAATGATGTAAGTGTAAGAGCTAAACCTAAAAAATTCTTAGAAGACAACACAAGGGTAAACTTTCATGACCTTGATTTTGCAATGGATTCTTCAATGACACCAAAAGCCCACGTGAACATAGGGGGAAAAAAAGAAGATAAATCAGATATTATCAAAGCTGAAATCCTTTTTGCTTCAAAGGATACTATCAAGAAAGTGAAAAGACAGCCCACTGTTACAGAGAAATATATACACTCATTCCTTCAAAATGTGCACTTACCATATGCCTGGCAATCTTTTAGGCACTGAGGAAATGAGAGTGAAAACAAGAGACAAAAATCCCAGCCCTTCTGCCGTCTGGTGTGAAGATTCAGATAAGGACATTAACCTGTCCAGCTGCTCATCCTTAGCACAGATAAAACCAGCTGTGACCAGAAACAGTATTTCTCTCAAGAAATACCGCAGCTATAGCTATGGTCTGACTGTATCCCATTTCTCTGAGTGACTCCTGCTTTCTTACTGAGAAACTGTTTTCTAAAGTTGAAACTTGCCTGTTTGAAATCATGTCAATTCCTTCCAGGCAACAACCATCAGAAATGTATCTATTGTTGAAAAGTTGGGTTTGCTATTCATTGCTGTGACAGAGAACGCATATCATGGGAAACCATGGGGGGTTATGACTAAGAGTATTAGAACATAATTATAGGATTTGGGCTTGTTAGGTGATTGGGAGGAAGGTTTGGGATTGGATGCTATCAGAAAGTGGGGATAATTCTATGACTGAGCACCTTAAAAGATGTCATCTACAGGGAGGCCAACTAGAGTGAGGCTAAAGCTGGGACTGGTAAAGAAACCATTGTCCTCAGGTCAGGGAGAGGATGTCTAGTAGCCTGTGACTTCGACAATGTTCATGTTTTGTGTTCAACGTAACTACGAGTGGAAGTGAACTAGTTTTTCTTGACCCATCACAATCAGTCTGACGATGTTTTGTGAAATTGTTTATGCTCAACAGGACAACATCAAGAACCAGCTGGTAGCTAGGAGCTGCTTTTCTCTTTCTTATATATCAGTAAGTATAGAACATTCTGTTCTTGTGGAAGATCTAAGTAATTTTGACACAGAGAAGCAGCCTTGATTTCCAGCCCAGGTGGGGAGTTTCAGATAAGTGACTATATACATCTATTTTTTTATTATTATTTTTTAATTTTTTAAAATGTTTTATTTATTTCTAGGAGAGAGAGACAGCGTGAGCAGGGGAGGGTCAGAGAGAGAGGGAGTCACAGACTCTGAAACAGGCTCCAGCCTCTGAGCTGGCAGTCAGCACAGAGCCCGACGCGGGGCTCGAACCCACGAACCGCGAGATCATGACCTAAGCGAAAGTCGGACGCTTTACCGACTAAACCACCCAGGCGCCCCCCTTTTTTTTTTAAGTTTATTTTGAGAGAGAGAGGCAGAGAGAGAGAGAGGAAGAGAGAGAATCCTAAGCAGGCTTCAGGCTGTTAGAGTAGACCCCGATGTGGGGCTTGATTTCATGAACTGTGAGATTACCTGAGCAGAAATCAAGAGTTGAACACTTAACTGAGCCACCCAGGCACCCCCATACACCTATCTTAAAAAAAAAAACCCACACCTTTTAAAAATTGAAGTATATACAATGTTATAATCGTTTTATTATTATTTATACTATTTTTATATAAAAAGTTTATTATATGATGATTCAACAATTTAATACATTTCTCACTGCTCATCAAGGTAAGTGTATTCTTAATTCCCTTTATCTATTTCACCCATCCCCCCACCCCATTCTATAGAATGGTATGCACTGGAAATCTTGGTCTACTTTACAGTCCAGGCCAGATAGTGACCCCTTTACACACAGCTGTGCTCTGCTTCCAGCTTATCAACAAAACACTAATTCATTTAAACCTTATCTGAATTACATCCTTCCCCAAATCCTAAAATAACTCCTTTTCCTTTGCTTGGTGACAGGCCCCAGGATTCCACTGGTATGCTACCTCCCTCATTGCAGTGAGTCAGTACACTGGATTTTGTCGAATTACAGGCCTGTCCCTGGTGATCTGAGGCTGGCTGGGCTACAACAGAACTATACTTAGCAAACTCGATATAAATGCTATGAAAAAAATAAGAGCAGGGGGAAAGGGTAAGAAGTATTGGGGAAAGGGCAGTTTGCAATTTTAACAAGATGGTCAGAGAAGGCCTCGAAGATAGTGACATCTGAGCAAAAGAAATAAGTGGAGGATTTTTTTAATCGTCTCAACATCTGGGGAAACAGCAATCCAGGAAAGAGGAACAGTTGGTGCAAAAGTCCCGGGCAAGAGCATGGGTGTGTTCCAATCATATTTTCATAGTGAGCCCATCCTACAACCTCTTTAATTATAAAAGCTACCCCTACCCTACCGGTACTCCCTCATTCTGCTTTTGCTTTTTTCCAAGAACTTTCCAATATACAAGTCTGCGTTCATTGCCTTTGTTTTCTGCTTTGCGAGCAAGGGGAGGCGTCCTCACTCATCTATATAGCCCTAGTGTCGAGCGGTGGGGGACACACAGCAGGTATTCGACAGACATGTGTGGAGCAAAGCCCAGTGTTGGGGAGAGAGCGAGGCCAAGGAAAGGAGCAAAGCACCCCTCAGACCCTTATGACCAACGTCGCAACACGCGTACACTCCACCACCCCGGCAGGATGCCCGCCCTCGCGCATGCGCCGGCCGCGGCCCAGGTCCAGGCGCCCGCCTGATTGGCTGCGGCGGTGCCTCGGAGCGGCGTTGCGCGTGCGCGCTTTCTTCGCGCGGACTCGAGTGGTGTGTAGCTCTCCGTACAGGAGCAGTCCAGCTCCCTGTCCGGGAAGGCTCGTCCCCCGTAGCTCGGAATGTTCCCGGAACTCAATAACCTTCTCAACACCACTCCTGACAGGGCGGAGCAGGTAAGACGTCGCGCAGTGGGAAGGTGGCGGGTCCCGGAACGTGGCGGAAGACCTCATCCCCGGGTGAACCGCACGCAGACTTGTGGGCACCGGGGCGCTTGGGAGTTGTAGTCCAGGGGTGGCCGACTCGGAGACTGGGCTGCCCGCTGGGGCCTGCGGAAGCTGGGGGTCTTTTCAAAGGCCGTGTGTACTTTGGAAAACGCCCAGGAAGCTTGGCCGACTGTGCGTCGGCTTGCGTTCACAGACGTGTGCCGGGGGGCCCTGTGCGTTCTCACTGGGGTGGGGGACCCGGTGTCAGAGGAGGTTGCCTGAGAATCGTGAGTTCGATTCTCCTCCCTTCACTTGAGAACAGCTTCTTAACGCCCTCAGCCTCTCTCTGGCCCCTCAGTGCTCCGCAGTGAACGCTGCCCCTCCTTTACCTTTTACCCTTCTTGGTCTTTAATAATGCTATCCCAAGCCGCTCTCAGCCTACTTGGGCTTGTATCAAGTCTGCCTGAGGCATAGCAGCCTCGCCACTCTTCTCTCCCCCTTCTTCCCGCACTTTGGGGCATCTCGAAACTTTTGACATTTTGACCCTGGGGTTACTTCTTTCAGGAACGTACCTGGTTTATTTTATAACCTTTGTCTTCCTAAAGAAATGGTAAACTCCAGACAGCCAAGACACCATGTATCAGACTTGCTTGCTTATTTATATTTATGAAAAAATGTAAATGTTTATTTATTTTAGAGAAAGAGCTAGAGTGTGAGTGGGGGGATGGGCGGGGCGGGGGGGGGGCGGTGAGGGGAGGGACCGAAGAATCCTAAGCAGGCTCCAGGCTCTGAGCTATCAAAACAGAGAAGATGCGGGGCTCAAACTCACAGACGGGTAGATGGTGACCTGAGCTGACATTGGATGCTTAACCCACTGAGCCACCCAGGCGGCCCTCAATCAGGCCTTTTTATGACCCCACAGTGTCAGGCAAATTATAGTTTTCAGTAGACCCTTGTGGGTTTCAGTTGCTCAAGCCTGAAGATATCACTGGGGGCCTTGTTAATTACTAGTGGGACCACCAAAATGCTTAGCCCAAGGCCAGAGTGAAGGAATGGATGGTCAAAGTGGGCACCAGGAAATTACAGCGCTGAAGGTAACCCTCAAGGTCTGATAGTGCAGTCTTTCATATTTTATAAGTGAAAAAAGTCACAACAGCACAGAAGTGTTGTGTCTGATACCGCTTGATTGCGACCTTCCCTATCACTGACAAGGAACTAGAGGTGGCTAGAGCAAGATAGCCAGCCACTGTGGAGACCACCTTTAGAGGTCTTTCCAGAACCCTCCATGATCAAAGCTCTTTCAGAAGCAGTGTCCAGTGCCATTGGGATGAGAATTTTGTTACTGGAGTTCTCTGTCAACAACTACTCTTCCCTCTCTTCCACTCTATTGGACAGATTTGGTATCAGAATTAAAAATAGGGAGGCACGTGGGTGGCTCATTTGGTTAAGCCTGCCACTCTTGATTTTGGCTCAGGTCACAATCTCACCAATAGTGAGTTCAAGCCCCTCATTGAGCTCAGTGCTGATAGCTCCAAAGCCTGCTTGGGATTCCTTCTCTCTTCCTCTCTCTGCCCCTCCACTGCTCGTGCTTGCTTTTTCTCTCTCAAAAAGAAATAAACTTTAAAAAAAAAATAGGAAGGACATTGGTCTTAGCAGGCTGTGATTTTTGTTGTATTCTAACGGTAAAAGCTTCTTTTGTTCAGGATCTAGATCTCCTCCAGACTGGTCCCTGAGTTACCAAGGCGAATGAGACAGAGGAGGGATTTTATTCTCTCTTTGCCTTGGTAAAGTGGAAGCTGAGATATGCTGGTCCATGAGTGACTTTATTAACAATCACTTTAATTGTCGGTTTTGCCACAGTTTTGACTTTTTTTCTTTCTGGTTGTGTGTGTGTGTGTGTGTGTGGATACTGACCTCTTTCTAGGGAGTCTAATTCACCTTTTTGTGTTCCTCTTAACTTGTAGGGGAAACTGACTCTGCTCTGTGATGCCAACACAGATGGCAGCTTCCTTGTGCATCACTTTCTCTCCTTCTACCTCAAAGGTATTGGACTCGATGCAATAGAAAAAGAAACCTAAGGCTAAAAGCAATGGGAATAGTATTAACTAACTAGGTCTTTGGTATTTGGGTAGCCAAATGGCTGTTTATTAGGTAACAGGTTACTTGACTGTCTTGTTCCCTGCTCATCCCTGCCCAAGGGTGGTTGGTATATGCTCTCTATCCATGTCCTATCTTCTCCACCCAGTGTGCAGGCACGATCTCACTGAGATCCTCGTGTGGATTCTGATTTAGTTGCTCCTCAGTCCTTGTGTATCTTGAGGTCTTTGAGCCCGGGACTCATTGACATGTTGCCCTGGCAGTAGATGCTTCCTGAAGAACATAGGAAAACTGCAGGGCCACTGCAATTTACATATGAAAATAGATTAGAAGAAGAAAATAGCCAAATGAAAAAAAAGTCTCATTTATCAATCTCCTTGACCCCTACTGAGCCAGGCCAGGATAGAGGGTAGACCTTTGGCACTCTTAGTCATAATCATTTACAGCTTTGAGAGTTTTTTCTTTTCCAGATGATGTTATTGTCAGCATTGAAAGAACGAGAGAATCTAGAGATAAAAACTTATGTTCAGTAAGGTAGCTAGAGCTTCTTTGTGTTCCCCTTATAACTTCTTGGATACAATACCAGTTTAAAAAAAAATCAGTTGTTAAAAAAAGTTGTATTTCTGTACAAACAGAAAAATGTTATTTTTTTAAAACCACAGTTTATTTACAATAGAACAAAACTAAGTACCTAGTAGTACACATAACTGAAGAAGTACATCTCAGGATCAATGAAATAGATAAAATTATTGTATATGAAAAAAAGCACATCTTAGAATCAAATTGGGGATGTCAGGTTGCAAGACCTCTTGGGTCTGTAGACCTGCCTCACAGCTTTATTTTCCAGAGGTAGGAAGTATATGAGACTGATTATAAGTAGAGACTTTATTAAAAATCTATTTATTTTGTTTTCTAGCTAATTGTAAAGTCTGCTTTGTGGCACTGATCCAGTCCTTCAGTCACTACAATATCGTGGGACAGAAGTTGGTAAATATTGTAGAGCTCCATGGTGCGGAGTATGTGGGTCATGCAGGTGTGAGTGGAGCCGGGGCTGGGCTCCCCTATTGGGGCTGTAGAGAACTCAGCAAGGGAGGGACTGAGTCAATCATGGAGTCCTGAAACCCTTATGTGAAAGGCTAAGGCAGGGGCGCCTGGGTGGCTCAGTCGGTTGAGCATCCGACTTCAGCTCAGGTCATGATCTTGCCGTTCGTGGGTTCGAGCCCTACCTCGGGCTCTGTGCTGACAGCTAGCTCAGAGCCTGGAGGCTGCTTCAGATTCTGTGTCTCCCTCTCTCTCTGACCCTCCTCTGCTCATGCTATCTCTCAGAAATAAATAAAACATTGAAAAAAAAATGAAAGGCTAAGGCAGCATCTCAACCTGTTTTACTCATTTAGAGCTTATAGAACCAAATTAGTTGTTAATTAGTCAAACCTAGCTCTGCTGACACTGGACCAGTTAAGATTTTCTCCTTACTGTGAGCTTTAATCATAGTCCTGCTGAGTTGGAGACCACAGCTTGGTCTGCCATCAAATTGAGTGCCTCCTACTGTCTCTCCCTAAGTCTACGGCTTAGGACCCAAAGGTGGAGAGAAGTGTTTTTGTGACCTGCTCCTTACCTCATCTCAGCCTGCCCTTCATTTTATCAGATGTAGGCAGGCAAGAGTAAGATGGCCAAGAGTCTGGTGAACCTTCTGGCCTAGCTTAGGCCATCACCTATGACCTGTGATGAGGTGAGCTTACTGGTTTTTGTTTGTTTGTTTTGTTTTTATTTATTATTATTTAAACAAAAATTTTTAAAGTTTTTATTTATTTATTTTTGAGAAAGAGACGGAGAGAACAGGGGAGGGGCAGAGAGACAAAGGCAGAGAGAGAGAACCCCGAGCAGGCTCCGCACTGTCGGCGCAGAGCCTGATGTGGGACTCGAACTTACGAACCATGAGATCATGACCTCAGCCGAAACCAGGAGTCAGACGCTTAACCAACTGAGCCACCCAGGCACCTCTTGTTTTGTTTTTAATTTTTCTTAATTTATTTATTTCTGAGAGAGAGACTGCATGAGCAGGGGAGGGTCAGAGAGAGAGGGAGATACAAAATCCGAAGCAGGCACCAGGCTCTGAGGTTAGCTGTCAGCACAGAGCCCGACACAGGGCTCAAACCCACCAACCGTGAGATCATGACCTGAGCCGAAGTCGGATGCTTAACCGACTGAGCCACTCAGGTGCCCCTCTTGTTTTGATTTTAATAGGCCGGCCTCAGAGACGGAAAGAACCAGGCCACCCATTAGCAGTGACCATTGAAATACTAGTCTTCCTATTGGGCCATGACACTGCCTGATGTCACTGATGGGGAGAAACAATTGAGAGAATGGGAAGAGGGTAGACTCTTTCCCATCCTTTGCAGAGAAGGAGGAGTTCCTGCCAGAGCATGAGCTCAGGGAGAGCAGTCATGCCAAGAACACACGTTGCATTCCAGGTCTATGAACCATGTCCCTGTGGCCCTAGCATCAGTGTCTCTGGATGAGAAAGCTGTATACTCATGTTCGGATTGGCTCCTTTTTCTGTTACCTTTGAATCATCATCAGCACAGCAGGAATGGCACACATGGTACTGGGCACATGAAGTCCCTGAGCGTGAGCCTCCCTACTCTTGGTGTATTGTTGAACTGCCATTGGTAGAATGGTCATGAGCAAGAGCAAAGGTGAACAGGAGTCTTTCTGCCAGGAGTGGCTGTGGAGCTACTGGTGCTGCATAGTGGAGGACACTGGGGTATAAATGAGCAATTGAGTCTAGGGGCATGAGGAGTCTAAAGAGTTCCATGTGACCTATTCTGCACAGAGAGCAGTGAGTTGCAGATTTAGATTGTGTCTCTACTTGGGTGTTTGTTGAAATGCAGATTCTTGGGCCTTGTCTGCAGAGCTTCTGGTTCTGGAGGTTTGGAGCGGCGCTCAAGGATCTGCATTTTAACTGGGTGTCTCACAAGAGTCTTAATTGGGTAGTTGATGAAGAGCCATATTGAGAAGTTCTGGCCTAGAGGCGCCTAGTGGCACAGTTGGTTAAGTGTCAGACTCTTGGTTTCAGCCCAGGTCATGATCTCACAATTTGTGAGATTGAGCCCCGCATCAGGCTCTGTGCTGACGGTGTGCAGCCCGCTTGGGATTCTCTCTCTCACCCTCTCTCTGTGCCCCTCCCCTGTTCATGCATTCTCTCAAAATAAATAAACTTTAAAGATTTTCTAGAAAATAAATAAATAAACATAATATAAAAGCTCTAGTCTAGAGCAGGGCTAGACAGACCGCAGCCACTGCCATTTGTTTATGAATCCTCTGTGGCTGCTCTCACTCCACAGAGGAGAGTATTGCAGCATAGATTGTATGATCTGCAAAACCTGTCTTGCTCTTTGCAGAAAACGTTTGCTGAGCTCTGAACTAGTGTATCAAGAGCTCATATTATCCTAACTCATGGGAGTGCTTCCTCAGAGGAAGAGGGAAGAGAAGGAGAACTTGCTGGTAATGAGGTCTTCCTGTGTTCTAGGCAGCCTGGCAGCTAGAATCTGTGTTGGGTTATGTGAAAGCCCCAGAGCAACTCTGAGGTCCCGGGCCACTGATGTGTAAACAAGAGGGTTTGTGAAATTCAAAGCCAAAATCTGGCCCTCTTTCCTCTACCAGCATTTTTCAGACCTTGGTCATTTTCCCACCATCTTATTGTCATTATTATTGTTTGTAAATGTGCTTAATTTTATAAATGTGTGTGTTTATAATACTACTGCAGATTAAAACCAAGTATTGAGTAATTCTAAAAATGAACATATAAGCAAAAATGTCAGTTTTTTATTTTTTTATTTTTTTATTTTTTTTTTTTTTTTTTTACAAATAGTTTATTGTCAAATTAGTTTCTACATAACACTCAGTGCTCATCCCCAAAGTGCCCTCCTTCATGCCCATCCCCCCCCCCCCCCCACATCCATCAGTCCTCAGTTTTTGTCAGCATTCAAGAGTCTCTCATGGTTTGCCTCTCTCCCTTTCCCCCACCATTTCCGCCCTTCTTCTCCCCCTTGGTCCTCCGTCAAGTTCCTCCTAATCCTCCTATACGTGCAAACATATGGTATTTGTCCTTCTCTGCCTGACTTATTTCGCTCAGCATAACACCCTCAAGGTCCATCCATGTTGCTACACATGGCCAGATTTCATTGTTTCTCATTGCCATGTAGTATTCCATGGTATAGATAAACCACATCTTCTTGATCCATTCATCTGTTGATGGACACTTAGGCTCTTTCCATGTTTTAGCTATTGTGGAGAGTGCTGCTATGAACATTGGGGTCCATGTGCTCCTATGCCTCAGCATTTCTGTATCCCTTGGGTAAATTCCTAGCAGTGCTATTGCTGGGTCATAAGGGAGTTCTATTGTTAGTTTCCTGAGGAACCTCCACACTGTTTTCCAGAGGGGCTGTACCAGTTTACATTCCCACCAACAGTGCAGGAGGGTGCCTAGATGCTGGCGAGGATGTGGAAAAATGTCAGTTTTTTAAAAAGTGATGAATGTAGAGGTTCACCTCAAAACCATGAGGATTGTGGGTTGGGAACACGCAGTGGAAAGAAGGCATGGGCCCCATACAAGGTGGACAGGTACACATTCTAAGCAGGGCTTAGAATGTGTCCTGTACACTTTAGTGAGCTGGAGTCTAGCCTCTGTGAGGGGTTCCCCTGCAGGGCACCATAATTCACTCTCCTCTGTGTTGTGTTTAGGGTGTCAGCCTGACTGCGGCACGGGAGTGCGGGCAGCTTGTGTTCCTAGAAGGTCTTAAGTCTTCAGTGGATGTTTTCTTTCGGACTCAGGCCGAGCCACACCCCTTGCAGTTCCTCAGGTCAGTTAGCCTGCAGCCTGGCCCAGAAGTGCATGCCTGGCAGGTGGGCCCAGACCAGGTTTGCTGGGTGATTCCTCCGGTGTGTGGGTGGGAGGACAGAGCTGGCTTTAGGAGGTGGCCACTTCCCTGGTGTTGCAGCATTATCGGAAAGCCCTTGCTTTTACCACTTTTACCACGGGCCAGAGGATATATGGCTGACGCAGAAGCCACAGAAAGTGTTATCTGCTGGGAGTATGGCAGAATAGTATGTTTTTCTAGCCCTCGCTCAGAGCCCTAGCACACACCTTTATTCTGGTTTTGGGTCGATACAAGGGTTGGCACACTATGGGCCATGGGCCAGCTACCTGTTTTTTTAAATAAAGTTTTATTGGAATAGCTGCATTCATTTGTTCACATGTCGTCCCTGTCTGTTCTGCGCTCCCACAGCACAGTTGAGTAGTTGAGACAGAGACCATATGACCCACAAGCCTAGGATATTACTATTGGCCTTTTAAGAAAAAGTTTGTTGATCCTGGTTTGCTATTTTGAGATTGGCTTTCCTGTTTCTTGTCCCTTATGAGTCTTAGCTACAAATATAGCTCTGTGCAGACTCTCCACCTGGCTGCTGTTCTTCCTTCACCACAGAGGAGTCCGTATGGGAACGCTCCCTGCTGCCCCCTCTCAGATGCCACTTTTTGCAGTGGCTGAAAGGCATTGTGGAGTCAGAAGGCCCTGTGCCCCGACCCTGTGTGTGTGATCTCACACACACAGCTTTTAGGATCTCTGAACCTGGGTGCCTTCGTCTGAATGATGGGCCTGCTGACACCTGAACCCGGTTGTGGGAAGTTGTTGTCTTTGCTGTTCGAGGGGCACAGACCAGGAGTGCAGGCAGGTGCCTGGGCCCTGTACTCTGTACGTTTTGAGCCTCTGTTGCTGGGAGGTGACTGCCAAGGGTAGTCATTGGGGAGGTGGAGGTAGCTGGGCCAGCTTCTTCAGAAATAGGTGTAATCTGTTAGGTACCCAAACAGGCCTTAGACCTTGGCCCCTCACCGCCAGGTCACCTAAATTGCTATTCAGCTGTTTGTACCCATTATGACCTCTTGGGAAGACCTCTCCTGCTGCCTAATCCAAATTAATCTTCCAATACCTTAAGCTTTTGGGTTGAGGGGCTGCACGATGTCTTTTAAGGGCCCAAGAGGCTGTTTATTTTTGTGTACCCAGTTTCTAGCACAGTGCTTTGTACCTACTAGGCTTCAAAGAATATTTGAAGTACAGCTTGCTTGTGTATGCACGCATGCCTTTTCTTCCCAACCAGATCAGGAACCCCTTAGTGCCGAGAACTGTGACCTAGTTCTCTGCCTCCCCCCAGCCCTTTCCTGTGGTGCTACTTGGTTCCAGGTAAACATTTGTCGACAGAGTAAACTCTCGGGTGACTCTTGCTTGATGTTCCAGGGAGGCCAATGCTGAGAACCTGCAGCCACTGTATGAGTTTGTGAGGGAGGCTCTGAAGCCTGCAGATGATGGAGAGGCTGCGTGGAGGTGCCCGGTGCTGCTGGTGGACGACCTCAGTGTGCTGCTGAGCCTGGGCATGGGGGCAGTGGCTGTGTTGGACTTCATCCATTACTGCAGGGCCACCGTGTGCTGGGAATGGAAGGTACCTGTCCACAGGCTCTCCGTGTTCCTGCCTGTGACCTCCATGGGCCCAGACAGGCCCACCTCTTCCTTGCTTGCAGTGATCTTTTTTGTTTATTTGCTTAGGGGTTTGGCTTTTTCCTGGTAGGCCCAGAAATCTTTAGGTCTGCCATCCTTCCCTCCCCTACTTGCCACTGCTAAAAAAAATAAAGCCCTCAAATTAAAAAGTTGACCAGTACTGTATGGAACAGGGCCAGTCGTGTGTGGTACTGCAGCAGCCCTAACTCTGCCATCCATTCCCTTGTGTCCTGGGACAAGTCATTATCACTCTGGGTGTGTTTTGAAGATCAGTTGACATTTAAACTGCATTAAAAATTGTGAAATGCAGTACAAGTATAGGATGTAACTTTTACTGTCAAATTATGAGGCAAAAATGGGGATTTTACCATAATAGTTAAACAATGATGGTAGACTCGCCTTGCAGGCACCCAGCTGCAAGACTTAAGTGACATGAAGCTTGCAACACTCCCACACAGCGTCTGGTTCACAGTGCCCGCTCTTCAACGTGCAGTGGCGCCGCTGGGAGGGACCTGCGGCCCTCAGCACAGTGTGGTCAGACCAAGGGTGCTAGGCGGCGGTTGGGGTGAGCCAGTGGAGTCGGCTGGGGAGCATATAGCCAGCACCCCATGCTGAGTACCTCCCATGTGCAAGAGCCTCCTTGGCAGCTGTGTTTAGGAGAGCTCCTGGGGCTGTGTGGCTACACTCACAGGGCTGGGAACCAGGTGATGGGGAGAGAATGGGAGGAGGAGGGAGTGGAAAGGGTGTGGAGGGCATGGCTCAGCAACAGTGAATTGGCCACAGTTCCTACAGCTTAGCCTGCTTTGTGGCCCACTACCACCCTCATTTGGTAAAAATATCTTTACTAGCTGAAAAAGCAAAATGGGAATAGTTCAAAAAAGAAAAAATAAGTAGCATAAAGAATACTTTAGTGAAAAGTAATGATTTCTTTCCTAATATGTATATTCTGCCGTGTGCATTCAATTATGAACATGTTTTATGTGTATGTGTCTCTCTGCATTTTTCTTCACGTTACTGGTAGCCTGCCTTGCACACTGTGTGGCACTGTTTTCTCATTTCATAATGCACGGTGTATTTTGGTGTCCATTGCCCAAAACCAGAACAGACAGATCTGCTTCATTGTTTTTAACAATTGGACAGTATTCCTTTGAAAGGACTTATTCAAGGTGTCTCCTTCAGTGGGTTGGCCTTCCCCTCCAGTTCTGGTTGGCTAACTCCTATTTGCCCTTCTGACTCAGCTCAGGCGTGTACACCTCCTCACCCTCTCCTCCGGGCCAGACATGATGCCTCTTCCCTGAGCTACCCTAGCCACCCGTGCTCCCCTTTCTCCTGGCTTTGTATCCTGTGTTGTGAGTATCTTTCTGTCTCCAGGGCCCACACCACTCTCTTATCCTCACTGTGGGGTGTGACACATGCTCTGCACTCAGAAACTGTTGACTAGATGAATGGGTGCCCAGCAGAAAGGTGGTGCTTCTTGCTAACGTTGAGGACCACAGGCTGAGCAGAGCTTGGTTTAAGAGGGATTGAGCTGGCAGTATGGGTTGGATGTGCTGGTGAGACTGTCCAGCAGGTGGTTGGAATTAGGGTCCCAGAGCACAGCAAGGGATGGTTGCAGCAGCGGCCAGAGGCTGCACTGGGTGAAGACATGCAGGGGAGTGGAGGCCCAGAAAGCCCATTGCTCCCTGGTGGCCCTGCCTGGAGGAAAGGTTTTCATCTTCGATCTCTGTTGCAGGGAAACATAGTGGCCCTGGTGCACGACAGTGGAGACACCGAGGACGAGGAGAACAACATCCTTTTGAACAGCCTTAGTCACCAGAGCCACCTGATCCTGCGGGCCGAGGGGCTGGCCACAGGCTTCTGCAGGGACGTGCATGGGCAGGTGCGCAGGGGCTCCCAGGGCAATGGCTGCCTGCCTCTGTGCCTGAGCCTGGACTGTGTGTGGGATAGTTTCGGGCCCTGGGGGTTGTCTGGTTGGGGCATTCCTCTGGTGGAAGGAAAACCTCAGAAGTTGTGAGAATGCAAGTCAGAGTCTGTTCCAGATGGTGCTGGCCTCATGCACCTATGCAGGTGTTCCATGGTGGTCCCGTTTGTGACTAAAGTGGAGCTCCTAAAAAGGAGACCATCTTCTGGAACAGAATGCAGGGGCCCTGCTATGAATGCCTCTGCAGGACCACAGCAGGCTTTGTATACTCAGGTCAATGCTGTTCCTTTTATTTTTTATTTCACTTTTATTTATTTGTTTGATGTTTATTTATTTTGAGAGAGAGAGAGAGTAGGTATTTGGGTGAGGGCAGAGAGAGGAAGAGAAGAGCAAATCCCAGGTAGGCACCTCCTTATCAGCATGGAGCCCAATGTGGGGCTTGAACTCATGAACCTCAAGATCATGACCTGAGCTGAATTCAGACACTTAACCAACTGAGCCACCCAGGTGCCCCAATGCTGCTCCTTTTAAAATACAAACGTGGGGGCACCTGGGTGGCTCAGTTGGTTAAGCGTCCAACTTTGGCTCAGGTCATGATCTCAGAGTTTGTGAATTCAGGCCCCAGTAGCCTGCTTCAGATTCTGTGTCTCCCTCTCTCTCTGTGCCTCCCCTGCTTACACTCTGTTTCTCTCTCTAAAAAATAAATAAAGTAAACATGTGGGGGTACTGTACGCATGGCTGGGGTTGTTGCTGCCTCCACTGTTGACTCTGACCAGAATATCTGAGAACTCAGGCAGAAGCCGAGATTCCTGCCTTAGAGGAAGTTCAGGTTCTACCCATCCCAAGGGGCTACCACGCTTCTGTGCCTTCTGAAACTTGTTTTTTTTTTTTTTAATGTATAATTTATTTTGAGAGAGAGAAAATGGGAGCAGGGGAGGGACAGAGACAGTGGAAGAGAGAGAATCTCAAGCAGGCTCTGTGCTATCAGCACAGACCCCAATGTGAGGCTTGATCCCATGAACTGTGAGATCATGACCTGAGCCAAAATCCAGAGTCGGACGCTTAACTGACTGAGTCACCCAGGGGCCCCTGGAACTTCTCTTTTGGAATCATCCTCCCAACTCCCATGGCTTCCAGGTTAACTTGATATTGACCACTCTTGGCCCATTAGGGGTGGGTGGGAGTTTCGCCCCAAAGTCATTCAGGGGTAGGTGTAGAAAAGAAAACAAAGGCACAAGCTCAGAAATGCTGTGTTGGTGGTGTCCGTGTGCACAGCCTGAGGGGAGGGTCCTGCCAGGCAGCCTGTGGCCTGGCTCTGAGGCCAGCTCCCCAAGCAGTCTAGCACGTCTGGCAGTGAGATATCCTCAGAATAAACGTCTAGCCTTCCTGAGCCTCTGAATTGAATGTACTGATTTTAATGAGTTGATTTTCCCAGTTATTATAGCCAACAGATACAAAACCATGCATAGAAGAGAGCAAAAGGGAACACAAAAATACTTAAATGCTTTTTCTCTGGGTGGCTTTTTTTTCTTTTTCTTTTTCTTTCACACTTTTTGTGATGAGCAAATATCACTACTGTAATGAAGAGGAACCTTCAGTTCTAGTTAGCTGGTAATAAGCTTCGTTTTGGAAGCCACCCAGGCTGCGTGGCACATGCCTGTGACCTCACTTAGGGGCCTCGGTGGCAGGTTAACAGAGGAGGCCGGTAGGGTTCACAGTGGACCAGATACTTAGGAGCTGCTTCTCTCTCATTCTTGCCGTCACTGTAGCTAAGGATCCTCTGGAGGACACCATCACAGCCCACAGCCCAGCGAGATCGGAGCCTCACTTACCAGTACAAGATCCAGGACAAGAGCGTGTCCTTTTTTGCCAAAGGAATGTCTCCTGCTGTTCTATGACCTGATTGAGGGGCAAATGTAGCTACCTTGGACTGCTTTCAGATGTGAAAGATAAAGCAACGAGTAGGAGTGGATCTGCACGCCTTTGAAGTGGTGTTTCGGCCTGGATTGGGAGCTCCACTGTGACCTGGTGCAGTGGAATGGCGCTGTGATGGTACGCCTTTGTTCTCCTGGGCCCTGCACATAAGAAATCACAACCCAGCCTCTGCTGAGAGAGATGCCACATATTGAAACCGGGTGACAGTCATCCCGGGAGCCTTTCATTAAATACACTTTAGCCTCAACTGCCCGTTTTTGGCTGTCATGCCTTTCAGGGCCAGAGCAGGTATGAATGTGTCAGCCAGGGCACAGTCCTGGATGGCAGGCATTCAGGTGACAACTTGGATAATTACGGCTGTAGTAGGGAGTCCTACATCATGGCTTCCTCATGATGGATTGTCTCATTTTTCACCTTCATCCAGCAAAGGTGTTTTCCCTTTAGTTCAGTAAGAAAACCAGCCTAAAGAGGTTTGGAAGGATGCTCATAGTTATAGAGAAGGCTGTAGATAGCGGAGCCTGACTCTGAAGTCCGCACTTGCTGACTGACCCCATGGAACCCAGGGGCAGGCTCCCCATCCAGTTCACAGCCTCACTTCCTCCTGGGTGTGTGGTCCCTGGCCCAGGTGCTCATGAAACCACAGCCTTGGTCACGTGAGGCTTCATGGCTTTGGTGAGAGGTAAGGAGTGTTCTTGCCACCGGGCGGGATGGGGCATTGGCAAGTTGCTGCCTCCCTCACCTGTGAAGACTGAAGAGGTGAGCTCTTGCCCCTGCGTCCCACAGATGCCAGCTTGTCACCCTCAGCCCATCTGTCAGGATCACCTCAGGAGGCACTGAGGGTATTCCCTCAAACTGGGTACATTGTGTTGTTGTACCACAATGAATTTGCTTTTAAAACCAAATAAAATGAAAAAAGAAAATAACACTGCAGGGACTAAAGAAATTTCATACCTGTTGTTTAATTGTAACTTTTTCACATTTTGTAGTCTTCATAAGAGGAAACAACTTCTCACTCCTCCCCTCAGATTATACTATTGTGTTGGTTACCCCACTGATAACCAGTAATAGTAGCTGCTTTTCTTCCCAAAATATTGCAGGCCAGGTAGAATATTTGAAAATTGTGAATGTAACTAACCTAAGGGAAAGTGGTTACTGAAGAATCTAATGATTTTTTTTATTAGTACTTCAATATTTATGTCAGCTTCACATGAGCTACAGTTCTGAATGGGCAAGACACCACGAAACATCTCTTAGGGTATGAATGTTGTGTTATGTTTCTCCACTTAATTTATAATTGAGTTTACTAAATTCTTAATGTTGAATGCCTCCTGAACATTTTATGGTGTCATTTTGATTTGCTTAGCTATTCTCTGAGTGTGTAGGCTCTAGGTTTTGTAATTATAAATCATGTTGTTATGAACTTTACATATTATACCTGTTTTGAGGTGGGGGCAAATACTTGTGTCCTTAGAACATTCATTCATTCACTCAACAAATACTGAGCACCTTAAAAAATTTTTTTTCTAAAGTTTATTTTTGAAAGAGAGAGAGCATGTGGGGAAGGGGCAGAGAGAGAAGGAGGCACAGAATCCAAAGCAGGCTTTAGGCTCTGAACTGAGACAGGGCTCAAACTCACCAATGGTAAGATCATGACCTGAGCCGAAGTCGATTGCTTAATCGACTAAGCCACCCAGGTGGGTGACAAATCGACTTTTTAATGTTTTAAAAAAACTAAAAAAAAATTTTTTTTTAATGTTTATTTATTTTGAGGGAGAGCTGGAGCAGGGGAGGGGCAGAGAGAGAATCCCAAGCAGGCTTTGCACCATCAGTGCAGAGCCTTACAGGGGGCTCAGTCTCACAAATCATGAGATCATGACCTGAGCTGAAATCAAGAGTTGGACACTTAACCAACTGAGCGACCCAGGTGTCCCCGGAGCACCTTTTATATGGTAGGCAGCTATGACCATGACAAAGCAGGTCCTTGCCTACACCAAATTGAGATGTAATCTATGTAGAGTTAGATGGTGGTAAGTGCTAAAAATAAAGCAGGGCACCTGACTGGCTCGTTTGGAAGAGCATGTGACTCTTGATCTGAGGGCTGTGAGTTCAAGCCCCACATTGGATGCAGAGACAAAACAAAAAACAAACAAACAAAAAAACACCAAAAAACCCCAACTTGAAACAATAAGAAAATAGGGGCCCCTGGGTGGCTCAGTCAAGCATCTGACTTCAGCTCAGTCATGATCTCATGGTTCAGGAGTTCAAGCCCTGCATCAGGCTCCTTGCTGACAGTGCAGTGCCTGCTTGGGATTCTATTCTCTCTCTCTTTCCCTCTTTGTCTTTTCCTTCCCCACTTGCACTTTCTCTCTCTCTCTCTCTGTCTTTCAATATAAATAAACTTAAAAAAAAAAAAAAAAAAAGCAAGGAAAGGGCCTAGGAAAGTGAGGAATAAGGAAATTTTAGTTTTTTCCCTGCAGTGGAATTTCTGAATTAAAGCCTGGATCGCCCTCACATGGTATCAGATTGTTCTTCAGAATGATGGAGCCAGTTAACAGTGATCTCTAAGTTTCCTCCACCAATGTTGGATTTAATTTATTTTTTACTAACTTAATAGTTGTGCAAAGTTTGTAAAAATGGATTTTTCTTTAATAACTAGGATATAATTTTTTCTCTGTATTTTCCCGTGTATCGCAAATATATTCCTCATCCTTTATCACTTATCAATTAGAATGTGGTGTCAACTTTGTTTTCTCAGTACTTTGTAATATTTTGGAAAGGATTTTATCATTGTCTTTGTTCATGTATATTTTTTCTACACTTGGGTTTTTAGAAATACTTTATCTTGGGGCACCTAGTTGGCTCAGTCAGTTTGTGAGTTCTAGCCCTGCATCAGGCTCTGTGCTGACAGCTCAGAGCCTGGAGCCTGCTTCAGATTCTGTGTCTCCCTCTCTCAACCCCTCCCTCATTCATTCTCTCTCTCTCTCTCTCTCTCTCCCTCCCTCCCTCTCCCCTCTCAAAAATAAACATTAAAAAAATTGTTTTCTATGCAGATATGCATTAGTTCAAGTTTTTGTGGAGTTCCTGTTTTATATAAGGGACCCTTAAGATGAAGACAGTCCTAAAGTCACCTGCTGTACTGTGAGAGGCGCTGGGGAACAGGCACTTAAATAACATGCAGCGACAGAGAAGGTGATGAGGGCCACAGAAACAACTCAAGTAGTAGGTGGAGACAGGTTGGTGGTCACAGGAAGGAGTAATTATTTCCCCATCACGTTTTTGTTTTTGTTGTTTTGTTTTTGTTTTGTTGTTGAAGGGAGCAAAGAACTGGGGAAGAATTTATTGAGGCAATACTATTTGAACAAGAACTTGGAATGTTCCTATTTTGTCACTGATAGTACCTGTGTCCTTCAGGATTCAGGAAGGACATTCCTGAATGGAATGAAGGTCCTGTTCTTTGTTGTTGTTTCTAGTTTAAAATAATTTTTAAAAATTCTTTAGAATTTGCTACAGTATATTAATTTGTCTCCCTGCTGATAACTAAATAGCCCAACAGTATTTACAGTATTTACTGAAAAGTAGTGATCCTTTCTCCTTATGTAGTTTGGCTTTATTTATATGTGAAGTTCTTAAAGCTGAGCTTTTCTGAAATTTATCTTTTTTTTTTTAATGTTTATTTTTGAGAGAGCACGCACATACATGTGAGTGGGTGAGGGGCAAAGAGGATGTGAAGTGGGCTCTGGGGCTCAAACTCACAAACTGTGAGATCATAACCTGAGCCAAAGTCAGACCTCAGCTTAACCAACTGAGCCACCAAGGTGCCCCTAAAATTTGTCTTTAATTGATACTGAAAGGTTATCATGTCTGCTCTTGAGAGTCTTTAATAAAAGGATATCATGCCCTCTTGTTTATCCAGATGAATTTCACCAGCACTTTATCAAGCTCTAGGCAGTATTATATAAGGACTTTTTCTCTTGTCTTTAAAATTGTAGTTGTATAACATCATTTAAAAAAACTAGTGAAGAAATTAATACCCTCATATTAAATGTTTTTTTTTATTGTTGACAAAAAAAGATCTAATTTTTGTGGGTTTTTCTGTAGTGTCTTTGACATAGGGATGTAGTTGACTTCTTAAAATTTATAGCTTATCCTACAATCTTTCTAAACTATTCTAATAATTTTCTGATTGAGATTCCTGAATTTTTAGGTATTTTTTCCTGTTTTCCTTTTTTCAGATATTAACATCTGCAAATAATGCCACCCTTGCTTATTTTTCTTTTAAATAGGGAACTTTTTTTTTTAATTGAAGTTGACATACAATATTAGTTTCAGGTGTACAACATAGTGATTCGACAGTTACATACATTCTGAAATATTCACCAGATACAAGTATTGGTAATTAGCATCTGTCACCATACAAAGTTATTACAATATTATTAACTGTATTTCCTATGCCATACTTTGTATCCCTGTGACTTATGTATTTCATAACTGGAAGTTTGTACATCTTAATCTCCATCTATTTTGCCTATCCTCCTACCCCCATCCCCTCTGACAATTATCAGTTCTGTGTAGGGGCGCCTGGGTGGCTTAGTCGGTTGAGCGTCCGACTTTCGCTTAGGTCATGATCTCGCGGTTCGTGGGTTCGAGCCCCGCATCGGGCTCTGTGCTGACTGCCGGCTCAGAGCCTGGAGCCTGTTTCAGTCTTTGACTCCCTCTCTCTCTGACCCTCCCCTGCTCACGCTGTCTCTCTCTCTCTCTCTCTCTCTCCTAGAAATAAATAAAACATTAAAAAAAAAATTTTTTTTTAAATTATCAGTTCTGTGTATTTATGAATCTTTTTTGTTGTTGTTTTTAAGTTCCACATATAAGTAAAGTCATGTGGTATTTGTCTTTCTCTGCCTGACTTATTTCATTTAGCATAATACCCTCTTAGTCTATCGTGTTGTCACCAATGGCAACAGAATCTTTTTTATAACTGAGTAATATTCCATGTGTGTAAGAGAAAGAGAGAGAGTGTAAGACATCTTTATCCATCTATCAATGGACACTTGAGTTGCTTTTATATCTTGGCTCTTGTAAATAATGCTGCTGTAAACATAGGCATGCAGTATCTTTTTGAATTAGTGTTTTTCTTTTCTTTGAGTAAATAACCCACATATAGAATTACAGGGTCATGTAGTATTTCTGTTTTTAATTTTTTGAGGCACCTCCATACTGTTTTCCACAGTGGCTGCATCAATTTATATTCCCGCCTACAGTGTATGGGGTTTCCTTTTTCTCCACATCCTCCCCAGCACTTGTTATTTCTTGTGTTTTTGATTCTAGTCATTCTTACCAATGTGAACTGATAGTTCACTGTAGTTTTGGTTTGCATTTCTTTGATGGTTAATGATGTTGAACAACTTTTCATGTGTCTGCTGGCTTTGTGGATGTCTTCTGAAAAATGCCTATTTGGGTGCCTGGGTGGCTCAGTCAGTTAAGCATCTGCTCTTGACTTTGGCTCAGGTCATGATCTCACAGTTCGTGAGTTCAAGCCTCATGTCAGGCTCTGCACTGAAAGTGTGAAGGCTGTTTGGGATTCTCTCTCTCCCCTTCTCTCTGCCCCTCCCCTGCTCATGTGCTCTATCTCTGTCAAAATAAATAAACTTAAAGAAAAGTGCCTATTTATGTCTTCTGCCCATTTTTTAATTGGATCTTTTTTGGGTGTAGAATTGTATGAATTTTTTATGTATTTGATTTGATTTTTTAATTTTTTAAAAGTTTTTACTTTTGAGAGAGAGAGAGAGAGTGCATACACAAGCAGGGGAGGGGCGGGGGGGGGGAGGGACAAAGGATCTGAAGCGGGCTCTGCGTGCAGAGTAGAGAGCCTGATATGGGGCTCCAACTCGTGAACCATGAGATCATGACCTGAACCGAAAGCGGAGGCCTAACTGACTGAGCCACCCAGGTGCCCCAATTTGATTTTTTTTACGTGGGCGTCACACCCAGCATGGAGCCCAATGTGGGGCTTGAACTCCTGACCCTGAGATTAAGACCTGAGCTGAGATCGAGTGAGACACTTAACTGACTGAGCCACCCAGGTGCCCCCTTTTATGTATTTTAGATATTAATCCCTATCACATATATCATTTGCAAATCTCTTCTCCCATTCAATCAGTTGTCTTTTCATTTTGTTAATGATTTTCTTTGCTGTGCAAAAGTTTTTTAGTTCAACATTGCTCCAGTAGTTGTGAAATTTGTTAAGAGTGATGTGAAGTGGGGCACCTGGGTGGCTCAGTCAGTTAAGTATTTGATTCTTGATCTCAGCTCAGATCACGATCTCATGGTTTGTGAGTTCGAGCCCCTTGTCAGGCTCTGCACTGTTAGTGCAGAGACAGATCTCTGTCTCTGTCCAAATGCTTGGGATTCTGTCTCTCCCTCTCTCTGCCCCTTCCCTACTTGGGCTCACTCAGTCAGTTATGTGTCCAACTCTTGGTTTTGGCTCAAGTCATGATCTCACCATCCTGAGATGAAGCCCTGCATTGGGCTCAGAGGGGAGCTTAGAGTCTGCTTGGGATTTGTCTCCCTCTCTCTCTCCCTTCCCCCATTTGTGCTTACTTGCTCACTCTCTCTCTCTCAAAGTAAATAAACTTATATAGTTTGTCATTATTATTGATGCTATCATGGCCTCTGTAATGACACTACCATATTGCCTATAATGTTCTATGTAAAGGTGTGCACAAAGACAGCTTCTCTAGGGCAGGGAATTAACATCTTCTATACCTGGCTTCTGATAACATGGCAAAAACTTGATAGGTAATAAAGGCATTGAATGAGTATCAACACAACTTGGAGATTTTAAATATTTTTAATGGCTGTATCATGATTATGGATACCATAAATGTATTAGAAGTAGAATGGCTACTGTTTATTAGAGTCTTAGCATTTTATATGGGTTCATGTTGATTTAATGTTTCTGCAAGCCACAGAGGTTGGTATTTTTGGTCACATCTTGGAACCAGACTTGTGAGTCAAAGTTGTGAGGTTAATTTCCCAAGCCACAGGACAGCCACTGCTGTTCCGTGTAAGGACCAAGATTCAAATCAAGAAGTCTGGGGTGCTTGGGTGGCTCAATTGGTTAAGCATCCAGCTTTGGCTCAGGTCATGATCTCGTGGCTCGTTGGTTTGAGCCCTGAGTCGGGCTCTGTGCTGACAGCTCAGAGCCTAGAGCCTGCTTCAGATTCTGTGTCTCTCCCTCCCTCTCTGCCCCTCCGCTGCTCATACTCTTTCTCTCAAAAATAAATAAACATAAAACAAAATAATAAGTAACAAATCCAAGGAATCTGGTCCTGAAACAGCCATGCTTTCCACTTTACCATGCTGCCAGCTGTTATCACTAATGCTTAATTCATGGTGGGCATGGTCATGAGTGCAAATGATTGCAAAGACTGACCTAGGTCATAATAAAACACCATTTTCCGTGTTCATGACAGGTAGAGGTAGCTGGACAGAGGGCTGAGAACCCAGAGTCCTGGGTCTTAGCCTGTGACCACCTGGTCAGTTATCAGAGTGACCTTGGGCAAACTTTCTGTAGAAGTTTTCTTCATTTGTAAAATAGACCAAGCCATAAGTTTTAAGATTGTCATGAAGACTAGCCCAGCATGGAAGCTCAGGTATGGGGGATTGTTTTCACTTCTTGATAATTTCTCTGCTCCATTTAGTTTTTATTTTATTTATTTATTTATTTGTTTATTTATGTTTTATTTATTTCTAGGAGATTGAGAGAGACAGTGTGAGCAGGGAAGGGTCAGAGAGAGAGGGAGTCACAGACTGAAACAGCCTCCAGGCTCTGAGCTGGCAGTCAGCACAGAGCCCGACGCGGGGCTCGAACCCACGAACCGCGAGATCATGACCTAAGTGAAAGTCGGACGCTTAACCGACTAAGCCACCCAGGCGCCCCTCCATTTAGTTTTTAAAGCTTTTGGATTTATCATTCACAGGGGGAACAATCTGAAGTAAAGTTGAGCTTTGGCTAGTTAGGGCTAAATGAAGCTGTTCCACTTGAATGATACTTAAAATTGAAGTCATGAGGTGCCTGGGTGGCTCAGTTGGTTAAGTGTCTGACTTCAGGTCATGATCTCATAGTTCGTGGATTCAAGCCCCACATTAGGGTCTCTGCTGTCAGTGCAGAGCCTGCTTTGGCTCCTCTGTCTCCCTCTCTCCTGCTTTCAAAAATAAATAAACATTAAAAACAAAAAGCTGAAGTTGTATTTGCAACTTCCCTGGAAATGCATAAGAAATTTGATGGATTGCTGGGTGGAAAAAGGAAGAGAAGTTTTTTTGTTGTCTTTTTAGATAGGTATGAGATACTAAGCAAAACATCAACAGCTCTAGGGTATATAGTTGTTAACTGTGTGGTTCTTTCCACTTTTTCTCTGTTTTCATAATAAAATGTTGGAGGAGCCCAAGAATCATGACCACTCCATTCCGCTCCTAAGGAGCCGCTTCACCAGGGGCCCACAAACCTCAGCTCCCGGCCATGAAGGACTCTTGGCAGTGGGTGCTACAAGGCACAGAGGTGCTTAGTTAAGTGCTCATCTGTTTTGGAGGCTCTTGTTTTTGGAGGCAGTGTCCAGACCTTGCCAAGAGTCAGTCCCTTGCAGACGCAGTGTTGGTGGAGTGGTTGGGTGGGGAGGGTTTGGTGAATAGGATGAGGGGGACAGCAGTGCCCAAAAGACAGTCTTAAGTCTCTGGAATGGGGGTTGTGAAAAGGGAGGCTCCTCCCCCTTTCTGAAGTGGACTCTGATCAGTGTACCAAGGGTAGGGCTCAGGAAAAGGGATTTAACTTTAAATACTCCCCAGGTGATTCTGCTGTAAGGCAAGTTTGGAACCACATTCTTTGTAGAAACTTGGCAGTAAAAGGAAAGGATTGGGACTCAGTCATGCAGGGTCATGGTAGCTTCATCCAGAAAACTAAAAACAAAACAAAACAAAACAAAACTGGATAGACTTTATATTTGCCAAAAGGAACGAGGCAGTGGAGAGAGAGAAGGAACTGCTGAAGGATAAATGAGATCCCTCTTGCCCAAAGTTTCTGAGGGGCCAGATGTAGGGAGTGATCTGAGGATGGATGAGGGATATAGGTAAGGCTCTCCATGCTGCTGCCCACTGTTGCCTCTAATTTATTTGTTCTTAAATTGTTCTTTTTAATTATTTATTTTTGAGAGAGAGCATGAGTGGAGAGGGGCAGAGAGAGAGGGGGACAGAAGATCCGAAGCTGGCTCTGTGGTGACAGCAGTGAGCCCATGTGGGGCTTGAACTCACGAACTGTGAGATCATGACCTGAGCCAAAGTCAGGTGCTCAACCAATTGAGCCACCCAGGTGCCCCCCTGTCTCTCTAAAAACGAGACACGTTTCCCTACACCTTTTCCCTTGGTCTGGGGCACTCGTGGAAGCAGGACCAGTAAGGGACCTTCACTTAATAAAAAATAAATAAAAATGTAAACAAAAACAAATTCTTCCTTCATATAATAAAAACTCCCATCTAATGTTTTGATGTTTGTGGTCAGCGTTTTAATATTTGTAATTTGTTGTCATTGCAAGTAAATACGCACTTTTGCTCCTAATTGTAAAAAAAAAAAAAAAAAAAAATCCCATCTAAAACCAGAAGCCAATCCTGAAGACCGGGCAAAATCTTCAACGTCACTTTAGGCCAAGGCCACTCGTCCTCACTATTGTTTAATTTCCCTGTGACAATAGTGTGGTGGGCAGGGAAGGAGGCAAGACTTGTGCGGCCTTAGAGAGGTGGTTCAGAGTCCAGTGGAGATGAATGGGTGTGTGGGAGGGGGTATGACTCTTCGAAGAAGGCTTAGGAGGGGCTGGGGGCTGGAGTCTCACCTTGCATTGTGGCTACATCTGCACCTTATGCCAAACCCAGGGCTTCCGCTCCTGAGGGCTGGTCTGCCCTGGGGTGGGTGCGGCTGAGCGTGCCTAGGGCAGCAGGGTGGGGTGCGGGGCTGATCTCTGGCACTCGAGGGCGAAAGGGGTGTGATCCAGGTCCCCCGGCCCGGGGCCCCTGGCAGTCAGCACACAGCATCCTGGGATGGTCAGCCCTGGGCTGTGTCCCCAGCGCGGGCGAAGCCCCTACTTCAGGGCTTCAGGACGCTCCGATGAACGCTCAGCTCAGCATACCCCACAGAGTAAAAAACTCAGTGGACGCAGCTGTGGGGTTCCAACAAAGACACACAGTCTGTGTAAAAACGGTTAAATGTTCCTTGGCGAATAGAAAAGCCCAACACTCTCAATCCGCCCGCCGCTCAGACATAGCCAACCACCATACATCAACAGCACCCAGGCCCTTCCTTCTCCGTGGATGACTTTTAACAGATCGTCCTGTACAGCTCATTTTGAACCATCTTTCAAGAACAGGTTTCAGCATCAGTAATATTCATAAAACTTATCCTTTTAAAAGGCTGTAGGGAAACCTGTCTTGTAGACAGAAGTTATCCCACCCATATGTATTTGTTGTGTATCTGCATGGTTGTTTTTAAAGTTTCTTTCCCCCAAACGGGGACATAGGCATCTTGTGCACGTTCTTGATAATTCTTTGGAAGGTGCTGTCTGTCAAAAGCCCTGGTGCAGTCCTCAAGGCCCTGCCCCATTTTCACGCCCGGCCCCGCCCCGCCCCGCCGAAGACGGCCTCCTCTCCCTCCCTCCGTGTGTTGTGGCGGGCGTCCGCCAGGGGGCAGGCGGGAGCCGCGGGCGGGGCTCAACTACGCATGTGCGCGCCTCTGGAGCACGTGCGGAGGGCGGTGAGGGCGGGAGGGGAAAGGTAGGAGGTGAGAGGTGAAGGGGCGGAGAGCTGCGCGAGCGCCGGGCGGCCGGGAGAGAGAGGGCGGGCGCCACGCACCGGACCGCGGGCCGGGAGCGCGCACGCCGCGCCCCGCCCCCGCCGCCGCTGCCGCCGCTGCCGCCGCCGCCTGGGAGCTGCTGCGGCCACAGGTACCGCCGCGCGTGTCCCCACGGCCCCTGTCCACGGGCCCGGGCTCGGGCCTCCTGCCGCGCGGTTCCGGGAGGTCGGGGGTGGGGACCGCGGGGGGCACTGGCGCGCGGGCGTGGGCGCTGTCCAGCAGCCGTGCGGGCCGGGAGACCGCAGCCCGGAGAGGGGGCCGGGCCGCCGCGTCCCCACCCCCACCCGGGCCGCGCCCCCGCCTGCACGCCCGTGTCCCCACCCAGCCCGTCGCCCCGCGTGACCACTACCGGGAGAGGGGTCGCGCCGTTGCGACCCCTGGCCCGCGGTCCCCGGGAAGCCGCCGCTTCTAGAACCTGCTTTGGGGCTGTCTGGGTTTTCCAGAGTGCGGGGGAGAGCATGCTGTCCACTCCTGCCTCTTTTTGGCTCTCTGGTTTTGAGGCAACACGTAGCTTCTTTGCTGGGTTTTGCTTGGCTTCTAGTTTTCTGTTTTGCCCAAGCCCAAACTTTGCTCACTCACGTTGCCTCTGTTTACCGTGTTGCCTCGTGTTTATTATTATCTCAGTATATCATACAGGATTATAATGTCACGGTTGAAGGGAGCCTGGACCGTTTGAATCGCAGAAAGTTGTACAGGTGGAAATGCTGTTGGCCGGAGGAGGCGGCGGGTCCAGGGGGGTGGGTTCTGGCAGGGGTTTCTCCTCGGTCAGGCTTCTTGCTGTCCCATCTCCTATAGTGACAGAGCTGCGTGATTAAATTTTCTCTGGGGATTTTGTAATAGTTCTTGTGAAGAAGACCTAGGAAAGGTTTCCTTAATGATGTTAGGTTTGTGTTTCTTTTATCCGCCCAGACCTTTTGTGGAGTTTGGTATACCGTATACGGTGCCTTATTGGTGTGCTGCTGTCTCAGGATATCGTGTTAAAGATTGAAAGCTGGGGTCAAGGATGTCTGGTTAGTGCGGAACACACCCTAGTGTTCTGAATGATGCCTAAATGAGGAACTATTTTTTTTTTAAATATTTTTATTTATTTCTAGGAGAGAGAGACAGCGTGAGCAGGGGAGGGTCAGAGGGAGAGGGAGACACAGACTCCGAAAAAGGCTCCAGGCTCTGAGCTGGCAGTCAGCACAGAGCCCGACGCGGGGCTCGAACCCACGAACCGCGAGATCATGACCTAAGAGAAAGTCGGACGCTTAACCGACTAAGCCACCCAGGCGCCCCAATGAGGAACTATTTCTTTTCCTTTTTTTTTTTTTTTTTGTAGTGCCACATTTTAAAATAATATTTTGGAGTATAGTTGACATACAATGTTACATTATTTTCAGGTGTACAACAGTGATTGAACTTTCTACGTTTTGCTCACAAGAGTAGTTGCCATCTGATCTGTATCTTTTTTTTTTTAAACATTTATTCATTTTTGAGAGAGAGAGAGAGAGAGAGAGAGACACCCAGAGACCAAAGCAGGCCCCAACATGGAGCTTGAACTCACTAACTGGGAGATCATGACCTGAGCTGAAGTCAGATGCTTAACCAGCTGAGCCACCCAGGTGCCCCTGACCTGTATCTTTCTAAGTGAATGTTAATATAGTTTGGTTTTAGGTGTTTTTACACATTTGCAGCATTCCTACTAGGCACATGATGTAAAAAACAAAATATAAATGTATCTTTGTATTCATTCCTTTGGTCATAAATTGAAAGAATTACTTTTCATTTATTATGAGCTAATCAGGTGTTTGAGAGCTCTCTCTTTTCTTTTGCTGTTGTGCAAAAGCAGCATATCCCCTGAGGTCCCCATGTGCTTTATAATCATTGGTTCACCCCCTGCCCTGGCCCCCCGGCCCAATAATCTAGGCTAGTTTATGATTGTGAGGTGGATAAAAAGTCCACTCCTAGTTTATGACTAGAAGATGGAGACAGAGAGATTATGAGTTGCCTGGGGTTATATATGAGCAAGTAAACTGTCCGTTTGAGAAGCAAACCATGCCTCTGGGGATCAGTACTCATGCATTTATTAATGTCTGGCAGCAGACTCTAGGAATGCTTACTCTCTTAATATCTAGCCAAGCACACGGATGTGTCCTAAGGACCCTGGAATGACACTTAGGTTTATGTGCTGTTTGTTTACCCTCACCATCAGTAGCTGTTTGCTGTTGCCGGAGTTAGTTATATTGGCTCTGATGAGTACTTTGTATACAGTTTATATCATCACTTCCACTTGAGCCCATGAGAAGGTTGCCTCTCTTAGAGAAACTGGGTTTCCAGGGTCACCCAGCTTGTAAGTGGTAGACCACTTCAGACCAGGTCTGCCAGACAGTGCTACTTGACCTACTTCCACTGTAACTTGCAACCTTCCTGAGTTGGCTGATGAAACAAAGTGCAGGCAGCTTTTTGCCCCCCTGCCTGAAGTAGTAATTTTGAGTGAAATATTTATTGAACACGTGTACTGTGTAGGTACTGTGCTAGGTGCTCTAATAATAGCTTATCTCACTTAATCATCAGTAACCAGGTGAGATGATACTGTTATCACCCCCTTTAATGATGAGTTTTACAGATGTTATCTGCCTGGCCCCGGGTCACCTGCTGAGTTAGAGGCAGAGCCCAGGTGCAAACCTAGGTTTGCCTGAGAACAGAGGCTGTACTTTTATGCTCTTCTTGTGCCTGCTGGCTTCACAGTCTCCTTTCTTGCCCATTGGCAGGTGAGAGGTAGCAGAAGAAAGTGAGGGAGTGAAGGGTAGAAGCCAGTATCACAGACCCAAGTCTCAGATGTGGAACTCAGCAGGAAGGAGAGACAGCAGTTCGGCCGTGCATTTGACAGCCACTTGAGTGGTCAGGGGCACTGCCGAAGAATGCTTGCACGGTTTCTGGCCTGTATGTGAGCTTTGGAGTGGAGTCCAAGGATGGGGGTATTTGCATCAAAGGTGCACAAGGGTCTTGGGGGGGGGGGGAATCAAAACTGACCTTTGTGTTTATTTTAGCTTTACTTAATTTTTATTATGTTGTTTTATAATGTACATATATATTATAGGAGTACATACGTATGACATACACATATACATATATTGGGATGTTTACTCAAATTCTTGTTAGGGTTTCATAATCAAAAACATTTGGAAACCACTGGTTTGATATTTAGCATTGGAATCAAATATGTAAGGTGTTGTGCTAACCATTTGTTCCTGAGTTGGAAGGTTAGTGAAGTTCACTGTGATTCCACATAAACAGAATCATATTTCATATAAATTATTTTCAAGAATGCAGTCACAATTTTGTGAAAGAGGATCTGTTTATTTTAATTGTCTTTGTCTCAAATATAGCAGCAGTCTTAAGTTTGAAGCTATAGTGACTGAGATAGCCCTTTAGAAATTAAAATTTTGTTGAACCTCTTCTATTTTAAGCCTGTTAATGTCAGAACTGAGAGGCACTAAAATAATCAGTTAACGTGAATGTGGCAGTTGTAATGGCGTAGCTGTTCCGCAACTTCAGAGTATTTGCAAATTTTAGATGATAGATATATTGAAATTCCAGATATGTTGATTCCTTGCAACTTTTTACGAACTAGATTTGATTTTCTTCAGGTCACTCCACTGCAGTGGTTAGTACATTATATTAAAACAAACAACGCCAGAATTCTACCTAATTTAAAAAATATCTTTAAGTTACTTCCATCTTATTTCACAACTGAATAGATAAGTGCTTGTTTAGGAGTTCAGGTTAAAATAGCAAAGGGGAGGGGCGCCTGGGTGGCTTAGTCGGTTAAGCGTCCGACTTTCGCTTGGGTCATGATCTCGCGGTTCGTGGGTTCGAGCCCCGCGTCGGGCTCTGTGCTGACTGCCGGCTCAGAGCCTGGAGCCTGTTTCAGTCTGTGACTCCCTCTCTCTCTGACCCTCTCCTGCTCATGCTGTCTCTCTCTCTCTCCTAGAAATAAATAAAACATTAAAAAAATAAAATAAAATAACAAAGGGGTTTGAGAAAAAGTGTATTTCCTTGGCTAGACAAGCTTCCCCCCCCCCCCCCCCCCCCCCCCCCCCCCCCCCCCCGCCAATCCAGGTGGGACATTATTCATACCATTGGTTCTTAAACTTTAGTGTGAATCAGAGTCACCTAAGGGCTTGTTTTAACCCCACTTCACTACAGTCCCTGACTCTGTAGGTTAGAGCTAGGCCTCGGAATTTGAATTTCAAACAAGTTACCAGGTGCTACAGCTGCTGCTGCTGGTCTAGGGAACTATACTTTGAGAGCCATGGCTCCATACAGTGCACCTAAAACCAGAGCAGGAGGCCAGTACTTACGTGTTTCTCATCATCATTTAATTCATATACTATAGTTTTGCCAAGTACATAACTGGCTTTTTTTCTTAGCCAGTTTTCTCATTGTTTTTAGATGATGTCATTCTCAATTCTCAATTGAAAAAATAAGAATAGCAATATAATTGAGAATTTCATTCCTAGATTTCTAAATTTCTTGAGGGATTAGAGGTGTTTTTTAAAAAATACAAGTCATCTGTGTTGGAGAACAATTAATAGGCAGGTGTGCACGTGCACAGGTTTTTTTTCCTGTAATCCCAGTGGTAGTCTCTAGCAGGCTTCATTCTTGCTCATTGTCTTGTTTTCGCTTTTTATGATGGGATCATACTGTATTGTATCCATTTTTGTTATTGTGTGAACATGTTTTTATGTAAAACTATTCTACAACCTTTAAAGCACGCGCATGTTTGCGTGCGTGTGGGGGGGAGGGGCAGAGAGAGAGGGAGACCCAGAATCTGAAGCAGGCTCCAGACTCCACACTGTCAGCACAGAGCCCGATGTGGGGCTCATACTCACAGACTGCAAGATCATGACCTGAGCTGAAGTCCAAGGCTTAACCAACTGAGTCAGCCAGGTGCTCCCATTTTTGTTTTGTTTTTTTAATTTAAAATCTTACTTATTTTTACGTTTCCCAGTAACTTTCAACTTTGAGCAGCTTGCTGTGTTTGGCTGTGGGCTGGGGTTACACCTTTCAGAAGACCTGCACTGCCGCTCAAAGTCTCCAATCGTGGTCCTCTTCAACAGTCTTCAGTAGCTCCATGCTCTCATGATCTTCCCCAGATTGACCTACTCAACCTTTCTTCCTACCAGCTCATGTTGATACTACCTCATCTCCATAGGGTGATTAGGTCCCGTCATCCCGGCAACAGTGACTGTTGAAAACATCAAGACCTGTCTTTAGCAAGCAACAGAGAATGTTGCATCTCATATTCTTGTCAGGGAAGATAATCTTGAATTTTTCACTTTCCAAATGCCATCCCATGCACAACTGTGAGAAAACATTCATGAGACTATGGTGGAAGGTGTTTCAGTGCACACATTCCAGGCAGTGTTGTCTTTGGGTGAAGCCAGATCATTAGGAGGCAACATAATTCTGGCCCCTCTTCCAGTGGTTTATGTTTCCAGTGACTTTGCACAGTCCCATCAGCTGGCGTTGAGATCTGTGTGAGAAGTCCCTGGGAGAATCTGTGAGGCCAAGTGGAATTTCCTTGAGGTTCATTGCCTGGAATGACTGTGCCTCTTCTAAGCCACTGGTTTGATTTTGTCTAAAGTATAATGTGAACTGTGTCAATAATGTTTCCCTCTTTACGCTGGCTATTAGTGAGCTCAGAGTCCCATTTGCACTCAGAGTTCTATGGTTTGTGTTATCTGTATTAAGCTTACTTTTGGCTTATAATGTTCTTTTTAATGGCTTGTTGTTTTGCTCTTTTAGTTTTACCATAAAATACCTAACAGGTTTCTTCCCTGTTCTGAACATTACTGTAAACTATATTGTAGCCAAATCTGTGTTCCCATCCTCTTTCCTTTCCTTCTAATACACTTGAGTCCCTCCTAGTCCTGTCTTCCCCCACCCCCTCCTCTGTGCTCCTTCTTTTTTGTTGTTTAATTTTTTTTATTGTAAATACACATAACATAAAACTTACCATCTTAATCACTTTAAGTGTACAGTTCAGTGGTATCAAATACTTTCATAATGTGCAACCATCACTATGTCCATCTCCCATTTCTTTTCATTTTGGAAAACCAAGACTCTGTACCCATTAAACAGAGTCCCATTCCCTTCTTAGCATTCCCATATTCGCATTCCCTTCTTCCCCAGGCCCCTGGCAGCCACCATTCTACTTCCGGATTTTGTCTACTCTGAGTACATCAATAAGTGGAATCATATACTATTTATCTTTTTGTGACTGGCCTATTTCATTTAGCATGATGTCCTCATGATTCATTCATGTTGTAGCATGTGTTAAAATGGAGTTTATATATCACATTTTGTTTACCCATATATCCGTTGATGGACATTTGGATTGTTTCTACCTTTTGTGTATTGTGAATAATACTGTTATAGACATGGATATACAAATATTTGTTCAAGTTCCTGTTTTGAGTATATACATAAGTGGAGTTGCTGGATCATATGGCAATTCTTTGATTTTTTTTTTAATTTTTAAAATGTGTTTATTTCTGAGAGAGAGAGAGACAGACAGCATGAGCAAGAGAAGGTCAGAGAGAGAGGGAGACACAGAATATGAAACAGGCTCAAGGCTCTGAGCTAGCTGTCAGCATAGAGCCCAACGCGGGGCTTGAACTCACAAACTGTGAGATCATGACCTGAGCCGAAGTCAGATACTTAACTGACTGAGCCACCCAGACACCCCTGATTAATTTTTTAAGGAACTACCATACAGTTTTCCACAGTGGCTGTACCATTTTACATTATCACTAGCAATGCACAAGGTTTCCAGTTTCTCTGCATTCTTGACAGCACTTGTTATCTTCTGGGTTTTTGTTTTGTTTAAATGGTAGCCGTCCTAGTGGATGTGAGGTGATATCTCATTGTAGTTTTGATTTACATTTCCCTAATGGTTAGTGATGTTGAGCATCTTTTCATGTGCTTATTAAACATTGGTGTATCTTCTTTGGAGAAATGTTTATTCAGGTCCTTTGCCCAGTTTTACATCATATTGCTTGCTTTTTGTTGTTGAGTTTTAGGAGTTCTCTATGTATGTTGGATAGTAATCCCTTATCAGGTACTTGATTTGTAAATATTTTCTCCCATTCTGTGTGCTGCCTTTTTACTCTGTTGATAGTGTATTTTGATGCATACAATGTAAACATTTTTAGGAAGTCCAATCTGTTTTTGTTGTTGTTGTTGCTTGTATCCTTGTATCCAAGAAATCATTGCCAAGTCCAGTGTCATGAAGCTTTTGCCTTGGTGTGTGTGTGTAAGTTATCTTTACACCCATCATGGGGCTTGAACTCATGACTGTGAGATCAACTGAGCCAGCCAGGTGCCCCCTGATGTAGGTTTTCTTGTAAGAATTTTTAAGGATGCCTGGGTGGCTCAGTTGAGTGTCCAACTCTTGATTTCTGCCCAAATCATGATCTCTCGGTTGTGGGATTGTGTGCATGGGATTCTCTCTCTCTGTAAATAAATAAATAAAGTATAAAAAATAATTTTATAGTTTTAGGTCTTAAGCTTAGGTATTTGAACCTTTTTTTTAAGTTTATTTATTTACTTTTTAATAATCTCTTCCCACTGTGGGGCCTGAACTCACAACCCTGAGATCAAGAGTCGCATGCTCTTCCAGCTGAGCTAGCCAGGTGCCCCAAGTCTTTGAACCTTGTGTATTCATTCTTGCTAAATTTTGTAAGGGGGTAAATTCTAAAAACATTTTGTACATTACAGAGGACTTTCTTGTTAATGTTTATTATGGTAAAATTCAAATATATACAAAAGCAGAGAGCAGTGAGCTTTTGTGTGCCTATTAGTTATATCTGTCATTTACTAATTAACTCAGGGCACTTTTGCTTCATCTGTATCTTCCATTCTTCCCCTTTTTATATTTTCATTTTTTTCTTTCTAAATTATTGTTTTATTTTTAACATTTTAATTTTTTTACAATTAAAAAAAAATTTTTTTGAGAGAGAGTGCACATACATGCATGTGAGCAAGGGAGCAAAGAGAATCCCAAGCAGGCTCCACACATAGCATGGAACCCAACATGGGGCTTGATCTCATAACCATGAGATCATGACCTGAATCAAAATTAAGAGTTGGATGCTTAACTGACTGAGCCACCCAGGCATCCCCTTTCTAAATTATTTAATGAGTTTTTTTATTGTGATAAAATACGCATAACATTAAATTTATCATTTTAATCATTAAAAAACTTTCTTAATGTTTATTTTTGAGGGAGAGAGAAACGGAGTGTGAACAGGGGATGGGCAGAGAGAGAGGGAGACACAGAATCTGAAGCAGGCTCCAGGCTCTGAGCTGTCAGCACAGATTCTGACGTGGGGCCCGAGTTCATGAACTGTGAGATCATGACCTGAGCTGAAGTTGGACGCTTAACGGACTGAGCCACCCAGGAGTCCCTAATCGTCTTTCTTTGTAAATACATGGAATGCTTCATAAATTTGTGTGTCATCCTTGCACAAGGGCTATGCTAATCTTCTCTGTGTCATTTTAACATTAGTATATGTACTATTGAAGCACCATTTTACCATTTTTAAGTGTACCATTCAGTGGCATCAGATATATTCACAGTATTGTACAACCAGCCGAAGCACCGTTTTAACCATTTTTTAAAGTGTATCATTCATTGACATCAGATATATTCACAGTGTTGTACAACCATCACCACTGTCCATTTCCAGAACTTTTTCATCATTCCAAACACAAACTCTGTACTCATTAAACAACTTCCCATTCTCCCCTCCTCCTACCCGTGGCAACCACTATTCTACTTTTTGTCTCTTTGAATTTGCCCATTCTAGATTCCTCATATAAGTGGAATCCTACTGTGTTTGTCCTTTTGTATGTGGCTTATTTCACTTAACATAGTGTTTCAGTGATAATCCATGTTGTAGCATAAATCAGAATTTCATTCCCTTTTCAGGCCAAATATTCTCTTGTATGTATATCCACATTTTATTTATCTCTTCATCTGTCAGCAAACATTTGGGCCATTTCTCCCTTTTGCCTATTGTGAATAATGCTGTTATAAACATGACTGTACA
>NW_024080662.1:2797562-2851718 GCF_003009895.1 Hyaena hyaena
AAATTATTGTTTTATTTTTAACATTTTAATTTTTTTACAATTAAAAAAAAATTTTTTTGAGAGAGAGTGCACATACATGCATGTGAGCAAGGGAGCAAAGAGAATCCCAAGCAGGCTCCACACATAGCATGGAACCCAACATGGGGCTTGATCTCATAACCATGAGATCATGACCTGAATCAAAATTAAGAGTTGGATGCTTAACTGACTGAGCCACCCAGGCATCCCCTTTCTAAATTATTTAATGAGTTTTTTTATTGTGATAAAATACGCATAACATTAAATTTATCATTTTAATCATTAAAAAACTTTCTTAATGTTTATTTTTGAGGGAGAGAGAAACGGAGTGTGAACAGGGGATGGGCAGAGAGAGAGGGAGACACAGAATCTGAAGCAGGCTCCAGGCTCTGAGCTGTCAGCACAGATTCTGACGTGGGGCCCGAGTTCATGAACTGTGAGATCATGACCTGAGCTGAAGTTGGACGCTTAACGGACTGAGCCACCCAGGAGTCCCTAATCGTCTTTCTTTGTAAATACATGGAATGCTTCATAAATTTGTGTGTCATCCTTGCACAAGGGCTATGCTAATCTTCTCTGTGTCATTTTAACATTAGTATATGTACTATTGAAGCACCATTTTACCATTTTTAAGTGTACCATTCAGTGGCATCAGATATATTCACAGTATTGTACAACCAGCCGAAGCACCGTTTTAACCATTTTTTAAAGTGTATCATTCATTGACATCAGATATATTCACAGTGTTGTACAACCATCACCACTGTCCATTTCCAGAACTTTTTCATCATTCCAAACACAAACTCTGTACTCATTAAACAACTTCCCATTCTCCCCTCCTCCTACCCGTGGCAACCACTATTCTACTTTTTGTCTCTTTGAATTTGCCCATTCTAGATTCCTCATATAAGTGGAATCCTACTGTGTTTGTCCTTTTGTATGTGGCTTATTTCACTTAACATAGTGTTTCAGTGATAATCCATGTTGTAGCATAAATCAGAATTTCATTCCCTTTTCAGGCCAAATATTCTCTTGTATGTATATCCACATTTTATTTATCTCTTCATCTGTCAGCAAACATTTGGGCCATTTCTCCCTTTTGCCTATTGTGAATAATGCTGTTATAAACATGACTGTACAGATATCTGTTCGAATCCCTACTTTCAGTTCTTCGGATATATACCCAGGGGAGGAATTGCTGGAACATATGGTAATTCTGTATTTAACTTTTTGAGGAACTGCTAGACTATTTTCTATAGCAGCTGCCCCATTTTACTTTATACGAGTAATGCACAAGGGTTCCCAGTTGCTCCACATTCTTGTCATTGTTATTTTCCATTTTTGTCTTTTTATTTATTATTTTTTAAAAGATTTTTTAATGTTTATTTTTGAGAGAGAGAGCATGCAGGGGAGGGGCAGACAGACCAGGGGGAGAAAGAATCCCAAACAAGCTCCGCACTGTCCATGCAGAGCCTGACACAGTGCTCGAACCCACGAATGACCAGATCATTACTTGAGCTGAGATCAGAGTCGACTGAGCCACGCAGGCACGCCTGTTTTTATTTTTTAACAAGAGCTATGCTTGTGGATGTGAAGTGATATCTCATTATGGTTTTAATTTGCATTTCTTTAATAATTAGTAATGTTGGGCATCTTTTCATGTGCCGGTTGGCCGTTTATATATCTTGTCTAGAGAAATGTTTTTGTCCCATTTTTGTTTTTTTGTTTTTTTAATGTTTTATTTATTTCTAGGAGAGAGAGAGAGAGAGAGAGAGAGAGAGAGAGAGACAGCGTGAGCAGGGGAGGGTCAGAGAGAGAGGGAGACACAGACTGAAACAGGCTCCAGGCTCTGAGCCGGCAGTCAGCACAGAGCCCGACGCGGGGCTCAAACCCACGAACCACGAGATCAGGACCTAAGCGAAAGTTGGACGCTTAACCGACTAAGCCACCCAGGCGCCCCATATTTTTGTCCCATTTTTGAATAGGGTTTTTTGTATTTTTGTTGCCAAGTTATAAAAGTTTTTTTTATGTGTTCTAGATATTAATTCCCTTTCAGATATGATTTGCAAATGCTTTTTCCCACTTGGTAAAAGCTATCACTCGATAGCTTCTTTAATGAACAAAAATTAAGTTTTTTAGGTCCAGTTTTTTGTTTTCTTTTTTGGCCTGTGCTTTTGGTATCATAGTTAAGAAGTTTTTGCTAAATCCAGTATCCTGAAGCTTTTACTTTGCTTTCTTTTAAGAGTTTTCCAGTTTTATCTCTTTGTTTAGGTCTTTGATGAATTTTGAATTTTTATATGTGATGTAAGGGTCCAGTCTAACTATTTTGCATCGGGGTATTCAGTTTTCCCAGCACCATGTTTTGAAAATGCTGTATCAAGGAGAAGGGCTCTAGGTGAACTTCATCTCCTGGCTCTCTTCATTGTAGTTCTTCCCCCACAATGCTTTTGCAGATTTGTGTTGGGAATGGAAGCATTTTCTGTGTAGCATTTAAAAGCTTTTGTGACAGTAACCAAAAAGAGACTCTTTACACCCTCACTTTAGGGTAAGCTATCAAGAACCATACTGCCCTTCAGCAGGCCACACTTCTGTCAGGAAACCAGGCACGGGGCCTCCGTCCTGCGTGGATATGGTTAAGCCTGCCCACATGTAGCTGGGAGCAGACGGCTGGTCCTAGGCACGCACCTGACAGCACCTGCTGGGACTGACACTGAGGGCACCCTCCCCCTCAGCCAGAAGTCTTATGAAATGACTAGGCTGCCCCATTGGGCTCCTGGATTGCTTCTAGGTTTAAAAGAAATTCTTTGCCCACATTCTTAGCAGGGGTCAGTTCAGTCCCTTTGTTAGTTGTTCCTGACCAGGTCAGAAGGGAGTAAGAATGTGGTAGCTGGCACTGTGGAAGAAAATCTGTATTATATGTTGATATCCAATTGTGAAGAGGGTCGGCATCATGTATGTGGTCACTTGTGACGACCATCACAACCAGTTAATATAATTTTGTTTCCCCTTCAATCTGGGTGTTGCTGTGCCATCCCAACAATTATTCTAACTGTGGCAGTAATCATCCTCTTGAATATATGTATTTTCAGGCTTCACGTTCTCTGAAATCAGCTTTCATTCACGAACTAAAACTCCTTTCTCTGTTCAGTACTTTTAACTTGGTCTGCTGAGAATTCTCTGGCTTGTTTGGCTAGTTTTGATGTGTTCAGAAGCAGAATTTCCTGTCCTAATCATTAGTCCACTTTACAAAGCAACTTTCAGAGAAATCTTCTTTCCCCCAAGGATGAATTGTTTGCACCAGTGGACTAGTTTAGCACAGTGAACAGACTTGCAGTGACTTTCCGTTTGGCACAAAATGGGGTACTGGGTGCTCTAGGGAACACAAAGGTGATTGAGCTGTGATCTTCCCAAAGGGACCACAATCAATCAGAGGAGTATGAGAGAGTCAGAACTAACACAGGCATGGGGGAAATACACAGTGACTGAAATTCAGGGAACACTGCTGCTTCTACAGGAACGCATTCATTATTTTTAATTTTAGTTTTTCAGTGCAATAATGCATTCACATGGTACAAAATTCAAAAGGAACAACAGAGTATACACAGGAAAGTTTCCCTTCCATTTTGCACTGGCCACCGCATCCTCTCCCTAGAGTCAGCCAGTGTTACCGGTTCTGGAGTATCCGTGCAGGGGTGTTTTTTGCATAATATAGACAAATACACAGAGAGCTCTTTTACACGAAAAGTAGCCCACTATATCCCTTGCTTTTTTTCTCTCTTTGTGATCGTTCATTATCAATACATAAGAGCTTTGTCATTGTCTTTTACAGCTGGATAATATTCCATTGTCAGGATATACCTTTAATTAGCCAGAGCTCTATTGATGGACATATAAGGTGTTGTCAATTTTGCTAGTGCAGAAACACTTCTGTATGCGTTATTTGATGCGCGGCCAAGTGCATCTGTCTGGTCACTTACCAGAGGTAGGATTGCTGGGTTAGTGAGTATGTGCTTTTGCAATTTTGATAGCTCTTACCAGATAAACTTCCACAGAGGCTTTGTCCATGTGTGCTCTTAAGCTGTGTGTGGCGGCGCCTTCACCAGCACCATGACAGCACACAGTTTGATCTTTGCCAGTTTGATAGGTGAAAAAGTTGTTTCTATGTGTATATTTTTTCTTCCAAAATTTAGTTCAATCTTTAGAAAAGTTAAAAGAGTAGTAGAGTGAACACTCCTATCGGGTAGTTTTGATGTATCTCTCCTGTTGTTGTAAGGTTGAAGGACCGTTTCCATTTTCTTTTTTCCTGTCAACAAGCTGTTTATATCCTTTGCCCATTTTTCTATTGGGCTTTGGTGCATTTATTATTATTATTTTTTTGAAGCTTATTTATTTATCTGTAGAGAGCATGAGCGGGGGAAGGGCAAATAGGGGGAGAGAGAGAATCCCAAGCAGGCTCCATACTCTCAGTGCGGAGCCTGATGTGGGGCTTGAACTTACAAACCATGAGATTGTGGCCTGAGCCAAAACTGAGTCAGGCACTTAATTGAGCCACCCAGCACCCTAGGCTTTGGTGTTTTTAAAATTGATTTTGTAAAAATTTTTGGCATATGAAGGAACTTAGCGCCTTGCCGGTGATATAAATTGCAGTCATATTTTTCCAGATTGTTATTTATCTTCTTATTCAGGATTCTTTTGTCATGAAGAAAAATTTTAATTTAAATTCACATTAGTAAACATACAGTGTAGTCTTGGCTTCAGGAGTATAACCCAGCAACTCATCTCTTACATATATGACATGCAGTGCTCATCCTGAAAAGTGCCCTTCTTAATGCCCATCACCCATTGAACTCATCCCCACACACCTTCCCTCCACCAACTCTGAGTTCTCTTTATTTAAGAATCTCTTATGGTTTGCCTCCTTCTCTGCTTTGATCTTATTTTTCCTTCTCTTCCCCTGTCGAGTTTCTCAAATTCCACATACAAGTGAAATCGTATGATATCTTTTCTGACTGACTTATTTTTCTTGGCATGAATACCCTGTAGTTCCTAATTGGGTCATATTTGTTGGACTTGTCAGGCTTCTAGGTTCTCTGTCATACCTAGAAAGATCTTCCCTAGTTGAAGAGTATGAAAAATTATCCTGTGGTTTAACCTTAAAGTACTTTTAGAATTTCATTCTTTACTTTTAAAGCTTTTATCCATTTGGAATTTATTTTGGTGAAAACTGTGGGTCCAACTTAATTTTTCCCAAATGGCCACCCATTTGTTACAATGCCTTGTATTGAATTCATCTTTCTCGCACTTGTTCAAATATCCTTTACTATATATGATATACTTTGCCACATACCATATACATTTGGCTGTATTTCTGGACTTTCAGTTCTGTACACCAATCTGTGTATTTATGTTTTAGTATACATTATTTTAATTATTCTAGCTTTAGAGAATGTTTTGATATTTGGTAAAGTGAATTATCATTCATTACCTTTAATTTTCAGAATTTTCCTGGCTATGTTTGTTTTTCTATATGAACTTTAAGATAAATTTGCCTCTTTCAAAAAAATCTTTTTTTTATTGGCACTGTGTTCATTTTTAGGTTAACGTAGGAAGAGTGACATTTAGGCGATGAGTCTTTCCTGCTGAGAAGATTGTATGCCTTTCTCTCTGCTCAAGTCTCTTTTATGTCCCTCAGAGTCTGAGAGGTTTCTTGGCATTTCTCGTTAAGTTTATTCTCAGGTCATTTTCTTTGTTTTTGGTGGTGTTGAAGCATTTTATCTTCTACCTTCTTGTTGATGGTGTGTGTGAAGGCATTGTTTTCTCTATATTAATTTTCACCATCTTACCTGATTGTAAAACTGTAAAGGTTTTTAGTTGATTCTCTAGGTATATGACAATATCATCTGCAAATAATGATCATTTTACTTTTTCTTTTCCAGTTGCATCCCTGCGTTTTCCTTCTGTCACCTAATTGTGATAGCTAGTACCTCCACAACAATAGTAAATGGCATAGGCTTGTTTGGCCTTTGACTTTGATGGAAATTATTCTTATGTGTTCTCATTGGACCTGATTTTAGCTTTAGAGTTGAAAAGGATATAAATATGTAGTTGAAGTTTGTATCTGTGTGTGTGTATAATGTAAATGACAGGATTTCCTTCTTATGGCTGGATAATATTCCATTGTATATATGTACCACATCATATTTATCCACTTCTCTGTTCACAGTTAGGTTGTTTCCATATCTTGGCTCTTGTGAATAATGTTGCACTGAACATGAGGATGCAGATAGCTCTTTAAGATGATTTTGTTTCCTTTGGATACCCAGAAGTAGGATTGCTAGATTATAAGATAGTTTGGTTTTGAATTTTTTGTGGAACTTTCATACTGTTTTCCATAATGACTATACCAGTTTACATTTCCACCAAAAGTGTACAAGGATTCCCTTTGCTCCAAATCTTTCCCAACATGTTTTCTGTTGTCTTTTTAAATAAAAGCCAACCTAACTGGTGTGAGATGATAATTTGTGGTTTTGATTTGCATTTCCCTGATTATTAGGGATGTTGAGCACCTTTCAATGTACCTCTTGGCCATTTATATTTTTTAAAATCTATTAATAAATTATTTGAGCTACAGTTATTAATAGTTTTGCCTTTTAACCTTTATATTAGAGTTAAGTGATTAACAAACCACCATATTCAGTATTAGAGTATTCTGAATTTGATGGTATACTTGCCTTTACCTAGGGTATGTTTTCATGTTCCTGATTAGTATCCTTTCATGTCGGCTGAAGAACTGCTTTCAGCATCCTTTGTAAGTCAGATCTAGTGATCTCTCTGAGCTTTTGTTTATCCATGGAAGTCTTTTATCTCTCCTTCATTTCTGAAAGACACCTTTGCTGGGTAAATTATTCTTGGTTGGCAGTTTTCTCTTGCAGTACTTTGTGGGTTTTTGTTATTGTTGTGTTATTGTTTTTAAGTTTTTATCTGAATCACCCGGTACTCATCACAACAAGTGCACTTCTTAATCCCCATCACTTATTTCACCCCTCTTCCCATCCCCTCCCCTCTGGTAACCATCCATTTGTTCTCTAGTTAAGAGTCTGTTTCTTGGTTTGTCTCTCTCTTTTTCACTTCTTTTCTTGTTTGTTTTGCTTCTTAAATTACACATATAAGTGAAGTCATATGATTCTCTTATTTCACTTAGTATTCTCTAGCTCTCTTCATGTTATTGCAGATGACAAGATTTTATTCTTTATGGCTGACTATTCCATTGTGTTTATAAATCACATCTTTTATCTGTTCATCTATCAATAGGCACTTGCCTACTTTCATATCTTGCTATTCTAAATAATGCTGCTGTAAACATAAGGGTGCATGTATCTCTTCGAATTAGTGTTTTTGTATTCATTGAGTAAATGGATAGGAGTGCAATTACTGGATTGTAGGGTAGTTCTATTTTTAATTTTTTGAGGAACCTCCATACTCTTTTCCAGAGTGGCTGCACCAGTTTGCATTCCCACCAACACTGTAAGAGGGTTCCTTTTTCTCCATATCCTTGCCAAACCTGTTGTTTCTTGTGTTTTTGATTTTAGCCATTCTGACAGGTGTAAGATGATATTTCATTGTAGTTTTGATTTGCATTTCCTTGATAAGTGATAATGAGAATTTTTTTATGTTAGCCTGTTGGTCTGTTGGCCATCTGGATATCTTCTTTGGAAATGTGCCTGTTCATGTCTTCAGCCCATTTTTAAATTGGATTTGTTGTTTTTGCGTGTTGAGTTTTATAAGTTCTTAATATATTTTGGATACTAACCCTTTAACAGATATGTCATTTGTAAATATTTTCTCCCATCCTGTAGGTTGTGTTTTAGTTTTGTTGATTGTTTCCTTTCCTGTGCAGAGCTTTTTATTTTGACGTTGTCCCAATAGTTTAGTTTTGCTTTCCTTGCCCCAGGGGTCATATCAAAAAAAAGCTGCTATAGCTAATATTAGATTAATTACTGCCTGTGCTCTTTTGTAAGATTTTTTTTTTTAATGTTTTATTTATTTCTAGGAGAGAGAGAGAGAGACAGCGTGAGCAGGGGAGGGTCAGAGAGAGAGGGAGTCACAGACTGAAACAGGCTCCAGGCTCTCAGCTCTCAGAACAGAGTCAGATGTGGGGCTCAAACCCATGAGCCATGGGATCATGATCTGAGCTGAAGTTGGATGCTCAACCGACTGAGCCACCCAGGTGCCCCTCCATGATCATTACTTTAAATTCTCTATCATGCATGTTTTTCTATTTTGCTCAAGTCTCCAGTTGTGGTCTTGTCCTTTTCTTTAATTTGGGACAAATTCCTCTGTTTAATCATTTTGTTTAAGTCTCTGTGCCTGTTTATCTGTGTTAGGAAAGTCAGTTATGTCTCCTGTTCTTGAGGATAATAGCTTTATGAAGAAGAGGCCCTCTGCTGCCCTGCAGTGTAGTGTCCCCTGTTCCCAGGGCCTGGTACTTCTGGGACTGTCTCCAGTGTATACTGTTGTGCAGTCTGCTGTGTCCTGGCCATTTTATCCTTTAGGCCAGTTGTCTGCAGAGGCTTTCTTTGCCTCTTGTGGGCACTGTTTTATAGTCTTTTTTTTTTCTTTAATTTTTTTTTTAATGTTTTTATTTATTTCTAGGATGGAGAGAGAGACAGCGTGAGCAGAGAGGGTCAGAGAGAGAGGGAGTCACAGACTCTGAAACAGGCTCCAGGCTCTGGGCTGGCAGTCAGCACAGAGCCCGATGCGGGGCTCGAACCCACGAACCGTGAGATCATGACCTAAGCGAAAGTTGGACGCTTAACCGACTAAGCCACCCAGGCGCCCCTTTTTCTTTAATTTTTATTTCTAGGAGAGAGAGAGAGAGACAGCGTGAGCAGGGGAGGGTCAGAGAGAGAGGGAGACACAGAATCCAAAGCAGGCTCCAGGCTCTGAGCTGGCAGTCAGCACAGAGCCCGATGCGGGGCTCGAACCCACGAACCGAGAGATCATGACCTAAGCGAAAGTTGGACGCTTAACCGACTAAGCCACCCAGGCGCCCCTTTTTCTTTAATTTTTATTTCTAGGAGAGAGAGAGAGAGACAGCGTGAGCAGGGGAGGGTCAGAGAGAGAGGGAGACACAGAATCCAAAGCAGGCTCCAGGCTCTGAGCTGGCAGTCAGCACAGAGCCCGCCGTGGGGCTTGAACCCATGAACCGCGAGATCACGACCTAAGCGAAAGTCGGACGCTCAACCAACTAAGCCACCGAGGCGTTGTGGGCACTGTTTAATCTCTGGCTTGAATATGGCACGTTTTAACTGGTGAGCTCTGGCCTACTTGTGAAATGAGACCTGTCGCTGCTGCCACCAGAACCGAGGCCTCACAAAACTCCTGGGTTGGGAGACATGGTGTACTCAAGGGTTTGAGCCAGTTTTCTGGGTGAATGAACATCTCCTCCCCTCCCCTGAGCTAGGACTGAGGCAAGTATGACTAAGAAGGGCAGTTCACCTGAGTGCTGGGTAGAGGTGAGGAGGCTTGGTGTAAGGAACTTTGGTAGGGAATGTGGGCACTGTGCTGCTTCCTGGTGATGGCTCTGTGTTCATGCTGACAGGTGGAGGAGGGAAATGATGCTGGCCAGTTCCTTTGTTCCCAGAATGGTCTCTCTGGGACATGCTTCCAGATGAACAACTAACCTTCCTTTTGTGTACCCTAGGCACTCTTCAGATCACTATTTCTATGCTCTATGTCTGTGGGCTGTTTGCCCTGCCTTTTCTCCATGAGCAACCCCTGTGTCCTCTGAGCTCTCCCAGAGCCAAGCACAGTGACCTTTAAAACCTTAGGCTTTAAGCCCCACTGGTTGCAAGAACTCAGGAAATTCGGGCCTTCTCTCTTTCCAAGATAATTGCTATAGGGATTTGTTTCCCCATGCACTCTTTTGTGTGGCAATCTGCCTCTTCTCGCTCTTCTTGACTGGCTTCCTCCCATGGCAGTGGCTACTATCCATGTCTCTCCCAAACTGCATCTCTGCATTCTTACCTTCTTTGATGTGGCCTCCTCTCTACCTTAGTTATGGAGTGTTCTTCTCTCTCTCTTTTTGTTATTTTCTCTTTTGCTCTCTTCTGGATAATTTCAAGTGACCTATAAATTCACAGATTCTTTCTTCTGCTTTGATCACATCTACTGGTGGTATTCTCTACTGCATTTTTTCATTTCATTCATTGCATTCTTCACTTCTGGGGTTTCTGTTTGGATCTTTTTAATAATTTCTTTTTTTAATGTTTATTTATTTTTGAGAGAGAGAGACAGAGTGCAAGCAGGGGAGGGGCAGAGAGGGGGAGACACAGAATCTGAAACAGGCTCCAGACTGGCAGCACAGAGCCTGAAGTGGGGCCCGAACCCCCAAACTGTGAGATCATGACCTGAGCTGAAGTTGGAAGCTTAACCAACTGAGCCACCCAGTGCCCCTCTTTTTTTTTTTTTTTAATAGTTTCTGTCTCTCTGTTAAGCTTCTTGTTTTGTCTGTGCTTTATTTCTCAATTTCACTGAATAGTCTTTCTGTGTTTCTCTGTAGCTCACTAAGATCGATTCTTTATTAGGCAGATTACAAATCTCCATTTCCTTGGGGTCAGTTATTGGGAAATTACTGTGTTCCTTTGGTGTGTCTTGTTTCCTCGAGTTCATGTTCCTGGATGTCTTGTGTTGCTGTCTTCAAATTGAAGAAGCAGTTGCCTTCTCCAGTCTTTACTGACTGGCCTTGGGAGAGAAATACTTTCTTTTGTTAGTCAGCTGGGGATTCTGAGGCTTTCCCACTGTATGATATTCCAGATGCTTTTTTTTTTTAATTAAAAAACTTTTTTAATGTTTTATTTATTTCTGAGAGAGAGAGAGGCAGCGTGAGCAGGGGAGTGTCAGAGAGAGAGAGGGAGACAAAGAATCCGAAGCTGACCCCAGGCTCTGAGCTAGCTGTCAGCACAGAGCCCAATGCAAGGCTCAAACCCACGAACTGTGAGATCTTGACCTGAGCTGAAGTCTGATGCTTAACCGCTTAACCGACTGAGTCCCCCAGGCGCCCCTCCAGATGCTTTTTAAATGGTTATCAAGTTTTAGAATCAACCTATACAAAATGTACTGGAGATTTTTACAACAGTTTAAGAAGTAAATATAAACATTTACGGGGCGCCTGGGTGGCTTAGTCGGTTAAGCGTCCGACTTTCGCTTAGGTCATGATCTCGCGGTTCGTGGGTTCGAGCCCCGCGTCGGGCTCTGTGCTGACTGCCAGCTCAGAGCCTGGAGCCTGTTTCAGTCTGTGACTCCCTCTCTCTCTGACCCTCCCTGCTCACGCTGTCTCTCTCTCTCTCTTCTAGAAATAAAAAAAAAAAAAAAAGTTTACAACATATGAAGAGATAAGCATCACAGTAACTAAAATCAGAAATGCATTCCAGTAAGGGACCTACCTGGGTGGGTCAGTCGATTCAGTGTCTGACTCTGACTCAGGTCATGATCTCACGGTTCAAGGGTTGGAGCCCTGCATCAGGCTCTGTGCTCACTGCTCAGAACCTGGATCCTGCTTTGGATTCTGTGTCTCCCTCTCTTTTTGCCCCCCCCCTCCACTCACACTCTGTTTCTCTCTCTCAAAAATAAACATTTAAAAAAAATTAAAAAAAATATGTTCCAGTACTGTTTATATAAATGGATATGTACTACTTTTGTAATTGAAAAACAGTCACTATTGTGGCTGGTAATGAGGAACTTTTGGGTAATAGTCTACTTCTTGATGTGAGTGGTGTTTAAGTTAAATGACTATGTTTACTTTCATGGAGCTGTATGCTTATAATTTGTATACTTTTCTGTAATATTTTATGCTAAATTTAAAAAGTTTAAGATGATAAATGCAGTACTGATAAAAAATGTAGAAGTACAAAACGCTGACTTAAAATGTCTCTCCACATACTCCTACCACATGGAGATCAGCAACCAGTACTAACATTTTCTTCCATTCTCCTGATGTACATTTTTTGCCTATAACCTTTATTTCATTATTTCAGATTGTAAAAGCAATACATGCCCTGTGTAGAAAACTTGTTAAACACAGTAAGACATTACCTACTTCTCACAGTGGAATGATATGATTGACAGAAAGATGCCAACAGATATAGTATAACCTTATAAACTTAAGAAACCATTAAGCTTCTCTAATGACAAAAAAATCTAGGATTTTGTGAAGATATTTACATTAAAAAATGAAAGGGTTCAGCGGTGCCTGAGTAGTTCAGTCAGTTAAGCGTCTGACTCTTGATCTCAGCTCAGGTCTTGATCTTAAGGTTGTGCGTTCAAGCCCCATGTTGGGCTCTATGCTGGGTGTGGAGCCTACTTAAAAAAAATGGGGGCATCTGGGTGGCTCAGTCAGTTAGGCACCTGATTTCGGCTCAGGTAAGGATCTCATGGTTCGTTGGTTCGAGCTCCATGTAGGGGGCTCTGTGCTGATGGCTCAGAGCCTGGAGCCCGCTTTGGATTCTGTGTCTCCCTCTCTCTCTGCCCCTCCCCCACTTGCCCTTTGCTTCTTTCTCTCAAAAATAAACAAAAATTTAAAAAAATTAAAATGTAGAGTTCTTACTTTCGTCAGGATGTAGTAGGCACATTCTATCCTTTCTCTCTGACTGAATACAACTAAAATCTGTGGACATATTGCATGGATCAGTTGAGTACCCTGAAAGATCATGGTAGCAGGTGGTTTGGGGAAGGAAACTGTCTTTGTTTCTTGTCTCTGTAGAATACCTTCCAGTCTTGGGGCACCTGGATGGCTTAGTTGGTTAAGCATCTGACTTTAGCTCGGGTTCAGATCATGATCTCACCGTTCATGGGTTCGAGCCCTGCATCCAGCTCTTTGCTGTAAGTGCAGAGCCTGCTTGGGATCCTCTGTCCTTCTCTCTCTATGCTCCTCTCCCATGCAAGTGCTCTCTCCCTCTGTCAAAAATAAATGAACATTTAGAATATCTTCCAGCCTAGACTCAAAAGGTAGTGGAAAACCTGGAACTAGGTGCGTACAGAATAAGATCCAAGAGAATCCCTGTCTTTCTAGTCTCAGGAGCAGGAGTGAGTCAGAGAGTAAAGATGGATGAAGAATATCTTTTAGTTGTTGTTGTTCATATTCTGCCCCCTCCCCCATTTTCTCCTGCCCTGGCCCCCATGAAATTCTGTAGCAGCAGAGGCAGCAGTGACATTGGCAGCCAGATGGGAGAGGAGTCCTTTTATTTATAGGTATTATGGTCCCAAGAGCATGGAGACATTCACTGATTCTGTTTTCTCTGTCCTGTCACGACTTTACCGTAGGGGCAATTGCAGTAGTGGGAGATACTCAGCAGAAAAACTAAAGCCTTTCCTTTTTAGCCAGAAGACCAGGAAAGGGGCCCCTGAGAGCTGAAAAGTGTCAGGAAGATTGCAGAGAGGAAGGAACTCAACAAAATGAACCCATAGTATTGTGTACGAACTCCTGAGCTCTCCTTTGGAATAGCATGCATGCATCTGACCCCTAGACAGCATACCGAGAGCTTTGAGGACTCAGCTGTGGAATAGACTCCTGTCTGAGTCCTGTGCTGTCCAGTGCATGGTATACATGGGACAGATCAAAATAGTACTACAGGGGCTGTGAAAACTAAACTGACATTGGAACACAGCCCACAAAAGATGGTTAGGAACTCATGGGTTAGACCTAATCAGTGATAGTTACTGTTAAAACAAACAAAAATCCACTGTTTTCCATTGTACCTAAACAAGATTCGGAGTAACATAGTATAATATCCAGAAATTCAAAATTGTCTCATGTATGAAGAGCTGGAAAAATTTTACTGTCTCTTAAGGAGAAAGGACAGTCAATAGATGGTAACTGTGACATGTTATAGATGTTGGAATTATCAAGGAATTTAAGGCAAAAAGCATAATTAGAATATAATTAAAACTTCAAGAAGTGAAGGTGAACACCCTTGAAACAAATGGAAAATTAGACATTTAAATTTAAAATTGGAAAATTTATACCTAAAATTAAGTTAAAACGTTATTAGAGGGACTCAGTAACAGAGTGGAGATAAGAGTCAGTTAACGTGAAGATAGAACAGTGAAAATTATCTGGTCTGACCCAATAGGAATTAAACTGAAGAAAAGTGAACAGAGCTTCAGGGAATTATGGGACAGTAACAGAAGGTTTAGCTTTCATGTTACTGAAGTCCCAAAAGGAGAGGAGATGGAGTAGTCTGAAGAAATTATGGAAAGGAAGAAATAAATGTATCCCTATTTGAAGATGACATGCTAATCCACTTAGAAAATCCCAAGGAATCTACAAAAAGTAGTCTAGATAAAACAGTTTTGAATGGGAGGAATCAGAGTACTCATTTCAAGACTTTTTTTTTATAGGTACAGTAATCAAGAGTAGTATTGGTGGAGGGATAGACACACAGATCACTGAAACAGAAGGAAACCCAGAAATACACCCACGCAAGTACAGCCAACTGCTTTTTGAATGTTTGTGACCCTTCCCAAATTCACATGTTAAAATCCTAACCCCAGTGTGATGATATTAGGAAGTGGAGGACTTTGGGAGCTGATTAGGTTATGGGGGTGGAGCCCTCAAGAATGGGATCAGTGCCGGGGCTCCTGGGTGGCTCAGTCCATCAAGCATCTCAGGCTCAGGTCGTGATCTTGCAGTTCATGGGTTTGAGCCCCGCATTGAGCCCTGTGTCGGGCTCTGTGCTGACAGCTTAGAATTCTGTGTCTCTCTCTCTGCCCTTCCTCTGCTCCTGCTCCATCTCTCTCTCAAAAATAAATAAGTAAACATTTAAAAAAAATTTTATAAAAAATGGATCAGTGCCCTTATAAAAGAGACCCTAGAGAGCTCTTACTCTCTTTCTGTTTTGTGAGGACACAGAAGATGGCCATTTGTGAACCAGGAAGTGGGTCTTCCCCAGAAATGTAATCTGCTAGTGGCTTGGTCTTGGATTTCCCAGCCTCCAGAACTGTGAGGAATAAATATGTTGTTTAAGCCACCCAGTGCATGATATTTATGTTGTAGTAGTCTGTTTAGACTAAAATGTGCCAGAACAGTTCAATGGAAGAAGGGTAATCTTTTCAACATTTGGTGCTGGAACAATTGGATATCCATAGGGTGGTCAGAGGAGAACAACCTAGGCCTAAGCTTCACAGCATATAAAAAAAGTAACTCAAATGGATCACAGATTTAAATGTAAAACTATAACAAATGTTAGGAGAAGACATCAGAGAAAATTTTCAGAAGCATAGCGGGGTGAAGAATTCTTATACATGGCAAATAAAGCATGATCCATAAAAGAGAAAAAAAGGGTAAAGGAGACTTCATCTAAATTAGAAACTTTGGCTATGTCAAAAGTTTGTGAAAAGAATAAAAAAAGAGACAAGCTACAGAATGAGAGAAAATGTTTCCAAACAGCATATCAGACAAAGACTCATATTGAAAAAATACAAGATCTCACCCAGTAGATCAAAGAAGAAAGCACAAAAGAAGTGAGACAATACTTTGAGATTAATGGAAACAAAAATCACAAATATGTAAACTTACAGGATGCAGGTAAAGTAGTGTTTAGAGGGAAATTTTTAGCCGTCAATGCCTGTATTAAGAAAGGAGGAAGAGGGGCACCTGAGTGGCTCAGTCTGATAAGCATCTGACTTTGGCTCAGGTCATGATCTCACAGTTCATGAGTTCGAGCCCTGCATTAGGCCCTGCGCTGACTGCTCAGAGCCTGGAGCCTGCTTCAGATTCTGTGTATCCTTCTCTGTCTCTGTCCCTCCCCTGTTTGTGCTTTCTGTCTCCCCCTCAAAAGCAAATAAATAAGTATTAAAAGAAAGGAGGAAGATATCAAGCTAGTGACCTCAACTATTAACTACTTTAAGAAACTAGAACAAGAAGAGTGAAATAAACCCAAGGCAAACAGAAGGAAAAAAATTAGAAAGACTAGAATGGAAACAAGTGAATAGAAAATAGGAAAATAATAGAGTAAGTAAAACCAAAAGTTGATTCTTTTAAAAGATCAACAAAATTGGCAAGCCTTTAGCTAAAATGACCAAGAAAATAAGATTCAAATTACTAGAATTATTAGTGAAAGTGGGGACATTACCACCCACCTTCCAGAAGACGATTGTAAGGATACACTATGAACAGTAAAATGATGCCAGTAAATTAGTTAACCTGGATAGAATGGACAGATCCTGAAACAAACTAGGAAAACTTACTAAACAAATAGAAAAACTAAATAGCAGGAACAAGGAAAGAGTTAATAATTTTAAAATGTTCCACTAAAAAAGAAACAAAAAACTTCCCACTAATAAAAGCCCATTATTTGGTGGCTTTACTAGTGAATTATGTCAAATGTTTAAAAATTTATCATGAACTCTTCAAAAACTAAGAAGGGAACACTTCCACATTATCCTGTGAGGCCAGCATTACCATAATACCAAACACTAGACAAAGATGTCATAAAAAGAAAATGCAGGGCAGTATCCCTCATGAATACAGACTGTAGCCCTCAACAAAATATTAGCAAATCTCGTCTACCAACATTTAGAAGTAACGCAGTCTTTGTAATATGCCTTATTAGGTATAACACACACAAGATGAATAACAAACACAAGATTATCTCAAAAAACACACAAAAACAATACTCTTTAATGAGTTTTTAAAAAAAATGTTTCAAACTGGAAATAGAGACCTATTAAAGGCATTTATGAAAAACTTCCATGTAATGTCATATTTAATGGTGAAGGACTGAATGTTTTCTTCCTGAGCTCAGGAATAAGATGAGGATTCATTCTCATCACTGCAATTCAGCATTGTACTAGAAAGTCTAGCCAAGACCGTTTTAGAAGAAAAACACATAAAAAGCATCCAGATTAGAAAAGAAACAAACTAACTGTATTTGCAAATGACACGATCTCACACATATAACATCCTGAAGCGCACACACACAGACACATGGCACACATGCATGTGTTCAGTGTCACTGGTCATCAGGAAAGTGTAATTTAGGACCCAATTAACTATCAGTACACCCCTTGTGGCACAGCTAAAAAAGTAGTGGAAATACTGAATGATGGTTGATGAGAAGAAACAGTCTCATATGCTGCTGAGGGCGATGTAAAGTGGAATAGGCACTCTGCAAAATATTTTGGCAGTTTCTTAGAAAATGTAAACATACCATACTATATCTAGCTGTTTGACTTCTAGGCGTTTATTCCAGAGAACTGGGACGGTTCGTAAACCTTTGTGGTAAGAACAAGCGTGACGGGTCCAGTGTAGCCGAAGCTTGGGGGAGATGGTATTTTCAACAAACAATCCTGGAAAGCTGTGGGACAGAGCCTGTGGTCTATATAGGTTTTTACGTCTTTTGTTTCCTATTCCTCCACCTCCCTTGGCAAGCCTTTGGCACATTTATTTTTCTTGGTTGATTCTTAATGTGTGAGTTGGTTGAAGAGAATTTTAAATGTTGAGTGGTGAATATTGGCACCAAGAGACCATCATCTTTAAAAAAAAAAATAGTGTTGGGGCGCCTGGGTGGCTCAGTCAGTTGAGCGTCTGGCTTCGGCTCAGGTCGTGATCTCACAGTTCGTGGGTTCGAGCCCCGTGTCGGGTTCTGTGCTGACAGCCAGCTCAGAGCCTGGAGCCTGTCTTCGACCTCTGTGTCTCCCTCTCTCTCTGACCCTCCCCTGCTCATGCTGTCTGTCTCTCTCAAAAATGAATAAAACAAAAAATAGTGTCTTATGTTAATATAACATGTATGTGTGGATTTATTTTTCTGAAACTTTCACATGTATTTTCATAATCTGGCACCAGTTCAGAACTGTGGGGACCTCAAGCAAGCTCACAGCAAAGTGAGATGAGCCTGCCTCCCCCCAGCCTGTCCTCATAGACTTATTCCATTTCTAGTGCCCTTTATTTTCTGAGCCAGAGTGACTGGCTTGATCTACACTTGTTCCTCTATAGAATTCCTCAGGGCTGTTCTGACTGGTCCTAGGAGTTTTTCCTTCATGTGCACAGCTCTGTTATTTAGGTGTCTCATAACAAACTCCTTTGTTCTTGCTTATAGTGGGGTCTCCCACAGAGACAGGTGGCAGGGTTGCTTATGTTTTTATGTAATGTGGTCCACTCAGGCCTCCTGGGGCTACATCCTTTGCGCATGTTGTGTCTCTTTAAATTCAGGAAGCAGAGCCATAGATTTTGATCTGAAGAAACCTATGAGTATGGGGCAATGTAAGAAAAACAGGTTTTTGGATCAGGTTGGGTAAATTTTGCTTTGGAGTAGCTTTGCATTAAAATGTGTACAGTGGAGTAGAGATGAATAATGTCTCCTCTTGGTAGGTTCAGGTAGGTTGGCTGGGTAATGAACTAGAATTTTTTTTTTTTTTTGCTTTGTTTTCCAGGTGCTGTGAAAATTAAATCTTAGTATAACTAATAAAGGTCAGTGGGAGGTTACATTAAGATCATGTCAGAAAGAGTTGCATTTGCTGCAAACTGGAAGTGAATTGGATAGTTTTTTTCTCTTGTCTGTAGTTCTGCTTGTAAGAGCTGGACTGCAGGGGTGGGACCTCTCCCCCTCCTGTATCGCCTGTGTGTGCAGAGGAGGCCGAGAAAGGGATTGGGGTTACAAAATCAGAATTTCCTGAAGGGCTTGGTTTTGCGACACTTCAGGAAAGTGATGTGAGACTTGTCAGGACAGTGGTTGGAAAAGCTAGTTTATGGCCTTCAGTTTTCAGGGATCCTCTTGATAGTGTCTCTCCACAGGTATATGTCTCAGCAGGGCTTGTTTCCCCACCCCCACCCCGGGGGCAGAATGGGGGGCCAGTGGCACAGGAGCAGTAACATTGCTTCCCAGAGTCCTTGTTTACACTGGGTGGTGAGCACTCTTGCAGGTCGCCTGCTGTGGTGCAGTGCTAGAGAGTTCTTTGACCTGTCATACTCCAGGTGAGCCTTATGAATGGTTGAGTTGCTGTGAATATGTCTGCCACTTGGGCCAGCAGCTGCTACCTGCTGGCCCCTCTTTCCATTGCCTATTGAATTGACCCACAGAGGATTCTTTGTATTTCCTTAGAGGGTTGCTAGACTGGAAAATTGCATGTGCGCTTAAGGCTTGTGTTTCTAGGAAGGTGGAAAGAGTGGTAGCTGTTTGTCTTCTTGTGAATTGGCTGTGGCGTGACTCCGGTTTGCTTATGGTTTCTGATCTTGACACTGCTGAAGAGTCACTTTTTTTTTTTTAATGTTTTTATTTATTTCTAGGAGAGAGAGAGAGACAGCGTGAGCAGGAGAGGGTCAGAGAGAGAGAGAAACAAAAACTGAAACAGGCTCCAGGCTCCGAGCTGGCAGTCAGCACAGAGCCAGACGCGGGGCTCAAACCCACAAACCGCGAGATCATGACCCAAGCGAAAGTCGGACGCTTAACCGACTAAGCCACCCAGGCGCCCCTGAAGAGTCACTTCTTTTGGCCTCGGTTTCCATCAGTGAGCCTGATCAAGCCAAGACACAAGTCCCAGCAGGTTCCCTGTAGCACAGACCAAAGAAAACAGCAACATGGAACAGGAGAAGTAGGTTTATTCTAGGGTAACATTGGAGAGCTACGGGAGTAAGGGAGGGAATTCTAGATTCCTGGCCCTTCTGCTGGAGTTTTCTATTCTGATTTTATTGGTTTAAGGTTTTCTGTTTGGAAGCAGCAGAAGTTAATTTTGATTCATACAAGCAGAAAGAGGAAGGATATGGGATGGCTCACAGACTGGACACAAAAGCTGTGGAGCCTCGTCTTCAGAAAGGGCTGGTGTCAGAGGAGCCGTGATCTTGGGAGTGGGAACCTCTTGGGGTTGAATAAGCATCACCACATCCAGTTCCTGCTGCTTTCTGCTCAAAAGTCAAAGTCCAGGGACAAAGGCCCAACCACCTTGGTGTGGGTCAGGGAGGGGCACCTTGACTGACAGTCTGTCCGGGCCCAGTCCTGTGGAGGGAGGTGGATCCCCTGTGCCACAAAGAAGACAGCTGCTGGCCAGGCAGGAACAGGACTGTGTCCCAGGAACAACTGCCTCACCAGGAGCAGCAGCTTCCATCTGGTGTTGCAGCCACAGTGAAATTTGTTTTCTGTCAGGAGCCTGGGTTTTTGGTGTTTTTATGTTAAAGCCTGACTTCACTGCACATTTAAAAAAAATTTTTTTAATGTTTTTACTTATTTGTGTGTGAGAGAAAGAGAGACAGTATGAGCAGGAGAGGGTCAGAAAGAGAGGGAGAGGGGCGCCTGGGTGGCTCAGTCGGTTAAGGATCTGACTTCGGCTCAGGTCTTGATCTCACGGTCCGTGGGTTCGAGTCTCACATCGGGCTTTGTGCTGACTGCCAGCTCAGAGCCTGGAGCCTGCTTTGGATTCTGTGTCTCCCTCTCTCTCTGACCCTCCCCTACTCACGCTGTGTGTCTGTCTCTCTCTCAGAAAGAAATAAAACATTAAGAAAATTAAAAAAAAAAAAAAGAAAAAGAAAGAGAGGGAGGTACAGAATCTGAAGCAGGCTCCAGGCTCTGAGCTAGCTGTCAACAAAGAGCCTGGTGCAGGGCTCGAACCCACAAACTGTGAAATCATGACCTGAGCTGAAGTTGGACGTTTAACCGACTGAGCCACCCAGGCACCCCCCCGTTTTGTTTGTTTTTTTTTTTTTTGAGAGAGCCAGTGTGCGGGGAGGGGTAGAGAGAGAGGGAGAAAGAGAGAGAATCTCAAGCTGGCTCCACACTGCCAGCGCAGAGCCTGATGTTGGGCTCAAACTCACAAACCATGAGATCATGACCTGAGCCAAAACCAAGAGTTGGATGCTTAAGTGACTGAGCCACCCAGGTGTCCCTCCACTGAACATTCTTTACCAGTGGAACACACAAGTATATATTTTCTGAGGGGTCACCCCAGTGTGAAGTTTTCCCCTAAGGATTTCTGTCAATTTGGCCTGTGCCAGAGAAAGGTGGGGAGGGTGTCCAGAATGCCCCTCTGTCAGAGGGCAGCTGAAGGTGATGTCTGTTATTCAGCTAGGCTTTCTCGTGCCACCTATGAGAACAGTGCCCTTTCTGGGGAGTGGTCTTTTTTTTTTTTTTTTTAGAGAGAGGGAGAGCGCACGTGTGTGTGCATGCAAACAGGGGAGAGGCAGAGGGAGAAAGAATCCCAAGCAGGCTCCACAGTCAGCTCAGGGGCTTGATTCCACAACCCTGGGATCACGACGTGAGCCGAAATTAAGAGTGAGTCAAGACTCGACTAAGTCACCCAGACGTCCCTGGGGAGTGGTCTTTTAGAAATGCCTACTATGGAAGAGGGTTGAGAGTTTGTTATCAGAGCCAGAGGGGCAGTTTTTTGGCTTCTTTGGTTAGACTGCCTTAGAAACTGCCCACAGTCACTACGAGCTGACGAGAGGTGTGTATGTGCGTGCACATGTGTGTTGGGATTGAGGTCTCCAGACCTTGCCTGTAGGTAGGCATCCTGAAACAGGTCTCCGGCCACATCACAGCTGCCTCCCCCAGCAGCCTGAGTGTGTAGAATCAGTACTCACTATTAAGGTTACTTTTTCCCCTTCTTACCAGGTACCTGCAGATGGTGTCCATTGTCAGTGCTGTCCAGCGTGCACCAGGCTGATCCATGGTCACTTTCCGGGATGGCAGCAAGGTGACTGCAGCTGAGGATGACCCTGACTGAAAGGCTGCGTGAGAAGATATCTCAGGCCTTCTACAACCATGGGCTGCTCTGTGCATCCTACCCCATCCCTATCATCCTCTTCACGGGGCTCTGCATCTTAGCCTGCTGGTATGTTTCTGAGTTGTCCTGGGTATAGTGGGCCACTATGTTGGGACGGTGGGTTTCCTAATCCTGGCTGCTTGGGAGCCCTTGGACTGTGTATACTTTCCACACAGTGAACTGGAGGCTCGTTGAAGCTGCTGGGTAGAGAGGTCTAGTCCTGGGGTGTTTAGCCACTAGACTGAAACAGTCCAGGTTGGCTCTGATGTAGGGATTCCCCAGATTTGTTCAAAATTATTTCAGAATAATGTTTAGATGCTTCTAAGAAACCGCAAGATGATTGAAAGGCATGATCTTTTGATTTTCCTTCTCAACAGTGACAGTTTCATTTTGGTACATTTTGGTACCAGGTTGAGAGCAGGAGCATTCGAGTGTTGCAAAATCAAGTCCATTTGAACAATTCCTTGTACACTTCGTGCAGCCTCACCCAGAGACTTGGTTCTCTGCTCTCTAGTCATTTTCTTGTGGTCATGAGGAGCCTCTTTCTGATCTCTTGCTGATTCTCAAGGCCAGCTGTGGTCACCAAGGACTGTTGTGGCAGCTGCCTTCCATCCACATCTATCTTTCTATCACAGGGCCTCACAGAATCCGAAGGCTATGGCTTATGATGACATTGTAAAAGGATAGGCTTGGTGTAAGAGGATATCTGATGGCCTTTTTGGCTCCAAAACACTGACAGCCATGAAAAGAACCCAGTGTATGATCCTTGCCTCTGGAAAGAATCCTGTTTTCCATATTCATCATATATCTAACGTTTGTTAGATGTAGTCATTGCTGTGCTGGAAGGAGGGTGGCTCAGGATTGAGCTCACTGTTCAGTTGTTAATGATCGCAAGCTCTTTTCTAATTAAGACTAAGAAAGATGAGCATCTTTCATTGAGAATTTCCTGCCAAGTGCTTCAGGCATATAATTAATCTCATCAGTCCTCATAATAATCTTGGGAAGTGATCAAGTTATATTTCCATTTAAACAAAGAGGGGTGGAGGATTGGAGACTTGCATGGTCTGTACAGTTAATAATCAGAGACCCTGGGATTTAAATCTAAGCCTAGGGATTCTAGTGCCGGCACCTATGACACTCTGTCCCTCTCATTGTTCTCGTTCTGAATGTGTATTTGTACCGATGTTTACATTTTGTTAAATTGTGTTGTACAGGATACTTATGGCTATATCCTATAGGACATAAATTGGTAGAACACAACTCTTGGATTTGTTTTTTTCCCTCTAAGTTAATTATTTCTTTCAGAATCTCCTTCAAGATCATACTTTTCAAAAATCCTCTTCTCTCCTTCAAAGCCATACTTTCCTAGACCTGGCCTATGTGGTAAGTCCGTGACTCTCAAACCTGAACTAGCAACAGAATCACCCGGAGGGCATGCTAAACACAGATTGCCGAGCACTACTCCAGAGTTTCCCATTCATCAGGTCTGGGCCCAAGAATTTACATCTCTAAGTTCCCAGTGCTGGGGACCACGTGCTGAGAACCACTAGACTGTGTCTTTCTAGAAAATTTCTCTGAGGTTCTACCACCCCTCAGTGAAAAGAGTTTTCTCTATTATTCTGATTTCTGGAGCAACAGTTTGTGGGGACCCTCATGGTTATTATCACTGATGTTGCTTTCTGTGGAGGGTGGTAGAACTTAGCTTCACCTCCACTAAATTCTCAGCTCCTTGATGGCCTCTTTACACATGCCTCAGCACCTGGGAAGGCAGTAAGAAATACTTGATGGATGAGTACATTGGATTAAACTTGTCTGTTGGGTGAGCAGTTTGAGTTGAGGAGGTGGTAGTTGTTATTCCCCTTCCACAAACCCAGTTCTGGCTACAGGAAACAGGAGTGTTTCCTCTTTGCTGTTCATCTTCTGGAGATTGGGTGTAGCCAGCTTCTGGACAGGGAATGTAGGATATGTATAGCAGCTGCTTGGGTGCAGTTGGGCCTTGTGTTTGAATGAATAATATGATATTACACAAATGTTTCACAACAGACAGTCCTTGGATTTATGATATGGGGCCTCTGGTATGAAAACCTTAGGAGACAGCTAACATGTCAAGTTTGGAGGAGTCCCTCTTGACTCAGGGTGAATTAGAATAGGATGGAAGGTTGAGGAAGAGGCAGATGTGATAAAAACAATATTTAAAAACCATTACAGCCCAGATGCTGCCAAGCCTGCCTTATATTTCACAGGTGCTCCTGGCTGAACATCAGTCCAGTGAAAGAGGCGTGTGAGGCTTGGGGTAGGACTAGGCTGATGGTGAGGAAAGGAAGACTGGTCTTCATTGACCCCTGGCTTTGTAAGTCCTTTGATGCTTTTCCTTTCACATACACAGTTACATTTGGTGCCTGACATCCTTGGAGGGGATGGTTGTGTCCTAGGTTTTTTTAAAAGGTGATGAAACTAGTGTGGTAAGCTGATAAGTGGTAAGTGTTACAACTAGCAGATCCCTGTAGAAAGCCCTATACTTTCTCTACATCACCAAAGTGACGGGAACTTTTTGAAGAATACTGTTTGGTGTTAATAGCTTTTATTGAAGGAAGTTTGCTCTCTGAAAAGAAGCGTGAGAGAGAGGGTCTCAGCTGCAGTAGGCCAGGATTATGGCCTGGCAGGATTTGCATAGACAGAGAACAGAGAGACTTTTTGAGGCAGTAGCCCTATATAATGGAAGTTTAGGAGAGAGCACAAAATTGGGTTTTATAGCATCTCCATAAAGATAGCTTGAAAAAAAAAATGGCCATAATAATATGCTAAGCACTATGCCAGACCAGTGACGCACACATCATTCCTCTTCTACGAAGTGCACAGTCTGGGTCCAAGACATTGGATATTGTGGCCAGCAGATGTGACCTGGCGTTGGTGCAAAGGGGGACAGTGTCAGGGAGAGCCTCTGAGCCTAACCCTCAGGAAGAATAAGTGACGTCTTCACCATTTAAGGTAATCAGGCAGCTCACTCAGCAAATGGTCAGGGAAGGGAGTACCCTGGCGAGCCCCTCTGAGAACCTGCTGTCTCCTCTGGTCCCGCCATCTGATGGCACTACAGTTTTCTCGTGTTTTTGCAGTGCGAGGTTTTTCTTTGAAGAGAAAAAGCAGCCTTGTACTCTCCTGTTCTTAGTGCTGTGTACTTACTTTCCCAAACCAACATCTTTGTTGAGTTATCTCAGAGGAGTTTTTTAATAACTTTTCTTAAAATCTGATTGGTTTAGGAAACATTTTCTAAGGCTATATGAAGTCTCTTAGCCTCCAAAAATGATAAAGTTTGTATTAGAGAATCCACGGGTTGTGGGCCTTTTGGGTCAGGAGACCAGATATTGTGAACCCAGGGCACCAGCCTCCGTGTCCTCTTCTGACCTGGGAAGCTTCCTTGTGCAGAGCAGGTTTCCACTTCTGTTCAGAGCCTCAGGTTGCCTACAGAAAACAGGGTGTGGGTAATAGACAGCTTTTAGTAGTTTGCTGGATATGTAGGTTCTGTTGGTTGCTCATCTTGTATTGCTCTGGAATGGATCCCTTGTGCAGCTTGAACTCAAAGGGTCCCTTCACTTGATGTCCCTGTTCTGATCTGGCAGCCACCTGAGCTGTAGACTCCATTCTTCAGCTCTGGATCACCCTGGGAGCAGTGAATGCTTTTTCCTCTGGGAAAATCTGATGAAACTTACAGTATGCAGGTACTGTGGCAAGAGATGTCCTCAGATTTCCTAGAGGTTAGGCCATCAGGACCTGAAGATGTGACCCAGCAGCAGCCCAGCAAGGCAGAGGACAGTTTCTCCCATCCTGCCCTGGGATGTGGTGGGTGTACTGTTGTGTGAAGAGAGAGTGCTTGAGTGCCAGGCTAGTAGATTGCCTGTGTGCAGGTCAGGGATCAGCCTGAGGGTCATTGGGTCACTTGTTGATTTTATAGCCTGCTGCTCATGGCTAGAGATGGTGATTTTAACTTGGAGAGCAAGTTAAATCACAGTGAGGCCATTCTAAACCTCATGAAGAACGGTAATCCTGCAGACTATGTAGGTATTCCAGAGCAGGGTTGACCCCTTTCCTTGTCCATTTTCTCTGGCAGAATGCAGCACCTTTGGACTGAGGCTGCACATCTCAGCTGCATGGTCTCTGCTTGTCTGCATCTGCCTACATCTCGAGTTTCCCCAGATCACCAAGACCCCTTGGGAGGTGTGCACACAGGGGCCTGTGTTAAAGGTTCCTTCTTTCTACGCCGATGTGGTCACTCTAGACACACTTATGTTCTCTTCGTGATCAAGAAAGAAATCTAAGTAACCAAAGCCCTATGTGAAACCGTGCTTTGGAGAGCCAGCTGGGTAGCTGAGAATGAGTCCCAGAGCACCTCTCAGCTCTGCCCTGAAGCCTGTACTTGAGAGCCTAAGGGGCCGGCTCCTACAGCTGTTCCAGGATGCTGACCTGTTCAGCATGTCAGAGCCAAAGCCTCCCCCAAGCAGAAGTTACTCCTGGCCTCACAAACAGGCTCTGGAAAAGCTCTGAAATGCCTGTTGGAGATCAAAAGCTCCTTTACCATCCCAAACTTCCTCGAACAGGAGAGGGCAGGAGATCTCAGAAATACCGCCTTCTAGTCTTTCATTACCCCACCCCTAGTCCTGTCATGTTCTCCCCTGAGAAGGGAAGAGAGAAAACATCTCCTACCCTGATGCCTCCAGACAAGTGCCTCCTGCAGCATCTCTGAGTGTAATTTCTGTGGTTGCTGTTTCCATCTGTCCTCAGCATCTCCTGAACCCCCATCCTGGATGACTAGGAGTGAGGAGGAGATGAGACTAGAGCCAGTAGCATCCATGTAATTGTGGGATGCAGGGCACCAGGACAATGCAGGGGTGCTTGGTCAAGAAGCAGGGGAAAGGACCATTAAAGGTCTGAAGTATACTTGCATGGCAGTGGGTTAAAGGTCCCTTCCCCCATCCGAAAGCCATCTGGCCCAGGGGATGGCCGTTGCCTCACCCTGCCCCAAGAGACAACAGGATATGCACATCTGACCCAAACCCCCCTTGTTTTTACATTCAGCCCCCTACTGGGAGTGGCAGCAAAGGGGATATGTGGACAGGGAGGACAGGGGTGTGAGAGGGCACAGGAGCTGGTGGTTAAGAACCTGTCCCAGGGAGGAGGGACCATGGGTGAGCCTACAGTCCATGCCCTCAGCACATTCTGTGTCGTGATGGACTTCACTTCAAAACACAAGTTTAAAGATAAATTTATTAAGAATTTCCATACCAAAGGAGACATCCACATGGCAAACACACACATGAAAAGATGTTCAACATCGTTTATCATCAGGGAAATATAAATCAAAACCACAATGAGATACCACCTTACACTGGTTAGAGTGGCTAAAATTAATAACTCTGTAAACAATAGATGTTGGTGAGGATGTGGAGAAAGGGAAACCCTCTTGCACTGTTGATGGGGTACAGCCACTCTGGAAAACAGTGTGGAGGTTCCTCAAAAAGTTAAAAATAGAATTACCCTATGACCCAGCAATTGCACTACTAGGAATTCATCTGAAGGATATAGAAATGCTGATTTAAAGGGGCACATGCACCCCCATATTTATAGCAGCACTATCAACAATAGCCAAATTCTGTAAAGAGCCCATATGTCCATCAACTGACAAATGGATTAAGAAGATGTGGTATGGGGCGCCTGGGTGGCTTAGTCGGTTAAGCGTCCAACTTTCGCTTAGGTCATGACCTCACGGTCCGTGGGTTCGAGCCCCGCATCGGGCTCTGTGCTGACTGCCAGCTCAGAGCCTGGAGCCTGTTTCAGTCTGTGACTCCCTCTCTCTCTCTGACCCTCCCCTGCTCACGCTGTCTCTCTCTCTCTCAGTCTCTCCTAGAAATAAATAAAACATAAAAAAAAAAAAAGATGTATGTACACATACACACATGTACGTACAATGGAATACTACTTGGAGATGAAAAAGAATGAAATCTTGCCATTTGCAACAATGTGGTTGGAACTGGAGGGAATTATGCTAAGTGAAATAAGAGAAAGATACATGATTTCACTCATATATGGAATTTCAACATGATCATAGGGGAAGGGAAGGAAAAAGTAAGATAAGATAAAAACAGAGGGAGGCAAACCATAAGAGACTCTTAAATACAGAGAATAAACTGAGGGCCGATGGGCATGGGGAGTGGGGAAAATGGGTGATGGGCATTAAGGAGGGCACTTGTTGGGATGAGCACTGGGTGTTCTATGTAAGAGATGAATCACTGGATTCTACTCCTGAAGCCAAGACTGCACTGTGTGTTAACTAACTTGAGAAATAATTAAGCAAGTAAAATAAGTAAATATTTCCATAGAGCTACTGCGAAGCATTAATCCCCATCAAATATGGAGCCCCATCAAATATGGAGCCCCATCAAATGTGGAGCATTAATCCCCATGTTCTGGGACCTTCTGAGCATGGGGTCCTGTGCGGCCATATGGGTTATGAAACCAGCCTTGTGTGGAATATCTGGTAGATAAATAATCCTGAGTATTTTCTGAACCTCTTCCATGTGGATGATATTAGGGATGCAGAAGTTAAAATGGCATGGACCCTCCCTGCACATTTCTTATATTAATCATGAAGATGAGAAGACTCTAGGATCAGTGTTTACAGGCTGCCACGGAAAACAGAGGACACGTGCCTACCTGCCTGGGGACAGAGGAGTAGAGAGGCTATGTCGCCTTTTGAAGGATAAGTAGGAATTTGGCTGGCCTTGGGGGGAACAAGGGGAGCATTTCATTTTGGGCTCCCCTAAGACAAGGATTTGAGTACATACGTGTAGCTTATGTGTGAGATGAAGTGAGCGCTGGTAGGAAGGTGGAAAGGTAAAAGAGGAAGGAGCATCTTTCAACAATTTACCACCACAGGGAGCTGTATAATCTCACTGGGGAACACCGAGAAATAGTGCAGGACGCCCACCTCAGAGCTCCTCAGGTGGGTGTGGGGGAGCCAGACTGCCAGGGTCAGCAGACTCTTCCCTAAAGGGCCAGGTAGTAAGGCCACATATAGTCTCTGTCATGTAGTTTTGTTTTGTTTTAAGTAACCCTATAAACGTGTAAAAACCATTCTTAGCTCATGGGCCACACAAAAACAGGCCATGGGCTATAGTTTCCCACCCCCTGATCTATACAACGACATCAGCCAATGGTTGAGGGCTGCCTCCAGCCAGTATCAGTTCCCATCTCTTAGAGGGACCTCCAGTGGCAACAGAACAGTCTCAGGCGAGAGATACAAGCACTAACAGTTGGAGGTTGAGCCAGCATGCCCAGAAGTAGGATCCGAGGAGAAGAGGAGGGCATCAGCAGCTTCTGGGGATGTGTTGGGTGGCCAGATGTGGTCACCAGGCCATACAGGTGTGGTAGCAGGAAGTGTGTAGGTTGAGTAGTGGGGGAGATTGGGGATTTTAGTTCCATATTTGATTAAGAGATAAGTGATTTCAGGGGTAGAAGCAGAGAGTCTTGCTGGGCTAGTGCATTCATTGCTCCAGGTAAGTTGATGGTTGTTGAGTCTAAGCTGAAGGCCTGGAGGTGGTGAGATGTAGTGTCTGGATATATTTTGAAGGTAGGGCCCTCGGGATTGTCTGAAGACCAGATGTGGAGTATGAGAAAAAGAGGATCAAGATCAAAGTGCTTGGCCTGAGCAGCTGGATGGGTGGAGCTGAGACAGGAAAGGCCAGGGAGGTTTTAGAGACCTGGTTCATTTCCTTTGCTCCTGTAAGATCAGGCTAAACTAAGATATAATCTGGTCTTAGAAATGAGTTTTGCGGAAGCAGCATGGGGGTGGTTGTAGAAATCTCCAGATAGTTTTTTTTCTTTAAATGTCTGTTTTCTAACCTTGGAAAGGTGAGTGTTTTCACTTCTGAAAATTGCCTGACAGTTTTCTTCCAAGTTTTCCTTTTGGCTAGAATTTGGTAGCCATGGATGTGATTATTCTCTTGCATTTTGCAATTTTGTAGAATCTTTCTTGGTGTTTTTCTTTTGCCTATGTTAAAAGGAATATATGGTCGTTCAAGTTTTATAACAAAACAGAAATGCAATACAATATATTAGAGTGTGATGTTAGGAGCACAGACTCTGATGCCTGTGCTGACATCCTGGTTTTGTCACTTTTTAGTGAAGATACAGCTTCTGCCTGTCACACTGGGTTGTGCTGAGGCTTAAATGAGCAGATAGATGGAAGGCACTTGGATTGGTGCCTGGCACATAGTAGGTGCTCAGTGAGAGGAACCATGACTAGTACAGAGACAGAAACAGGCAGGTCCATTGCCAATGGTAAGAACCATGTTGGGGTGAGTAGAGCGTACTTTGGTAGCTCCCAGGAGGAGGGGCCCCAGCCCAGACTTTGGGGAAAGACTTCCTGCGGCAAGTGGTACTGCAAGTGAGGCCGCCAGGATGGGTTATCTAGGAGAAGAATAGGCAAGTGTGTTCCAGCAGGGGCAGAGCCTCAGAAGCAAGAGAGCAGTTGTGTGGCTCCAAGGCAAGGTTGGGGAATGGCTGTGAGCCTTTTAAAGAACTTCAAGGCCTGTGGACTTTATCCTGAGAAAGTTTGATACTCTGGAGTGTGCTGCCCTTGTTTTTCTTCCTGCTACAATGGTTAGACTCCTGGAATTCACAGATATTTTTTAGTAATTCAGTGTGAGAAGCAGGCTGTGTGTTTGGGGCAGCTGTGGTGTGGAAAGCAGATGTAGGTGTAGACTGTACTGCCTGCTTTCATCTTGCAGGGAAGCTAAAGCTCCATCAGTCTTAGCTCTTGACCCCAAGGCTTCTCTCCACACTCGGACCCCAGGAGTCAGCCCATGTGTTGTGCAGGGCTTTCCAAAGCAGAACCTTAGCTGAGTCCAGAGACAGCCTTTGACACCTGCCTCCAAACAGCTGAACCTAGGCTTTTGGAAGCAGCGAGAGAGGAGCAAGTGTTCATGTACAAGGGAATCTCCATATGGATTGAAGGTTGATTTCTCCTCAGAAACCATGGAGGCCAGAAGTCAATGAGATAACATCTAAAATTTTGAATGAAAAAAGCTCATTCAAGTATCCTATATTCTACAAAGCTATTCTTCAGTAATGAAGGAAAAAGAGAGATATATCCAGATAAACAAGAGTTGAGTTACAATAAGCCTGTGTTACAATAAACACTAAAGTAAATCCTTCAGGCTGAAATGAAGGGATACTAGACAGTAATTTGAAACCAGAAGTAAAAGTGACACTAGTAAATGTAACCAGACTTTTATATTTTTTGGTTTGGTTTGTAACTACTATGTCTTTTATGATTTAAAAGGCAAGGACACTGAGCAATAATTTTAAATCTGTGGTGATGGGCATACGATGTATAAATTGTAATCTGTAGCAATAACAATATAAAAGGGAAGAGACAGATATATAGAAACAGTGTTTAGATACTATGGAAACTAAGCTACTCAAGCTGGATAATTTCAGCTGTCTTATTTTCAAGGTCACCGATCTTTCTCCTCCCTGCTCACATCTGCAGAACCCCTCTTTAACAACACTGTTCGATCTAGGTTGTTGTAAGTTATTAATAATAATTTTAATCCCTATGGTAACCAAACAGTAACTTGAAAATACAGAAGAAGAAGGAAGAAGGGAGTCAAAGTGGCATACTACAAAAATTAGCCAAGTATAAAAAAGGGCAGCAATTGGAGGAATTGAGGAACAAAAGTCATTCAAGACATACAAAAACAACGAAATGGCACAAGTAAATCCTTCCTTATTAGTAATCACATAAAATGGGAGTGGATTTAACTCTAATATTAAAAGAGGCATTGGGGATGCCTGGGTGGTTTGGTTAAGTGTCTGGCTCTTTTTTTTTTTTTTAATGTTTGTTTATTTTTGAGAGACAGAGATGGAGTATGAGAAGGGGAGGGGCAGAGAGAGGGAGACACAGAATCCGAAGCATGCTCTAGGCTCCCCAAGCTGTCAGCACAGAGCCTGACGTGGGGCCTGAACTCAGACTGCAAGATCATGACCTGAGCCAAAGTCAGATGCTTAACTGATTGAGTCACTAAGACACTCCGAGTGTCAGGCTCTTGATTTCAGCTCAGGTCATGATCTCACAGTTGGTGCGATGGAGCCTCGCGTCGGCTTCTGTGCTGACAGTGCTGGCTCCAGAGCCTGTTTGGGATTCTCTCTTCTTCTCTCTCTCTGCCCCTCTCCTCCTGGCATGCTTGTGCACATGCTCTCTCTCTTTCAAAAATAAACAGTAAAAAAAAAAAAAGAGAGAGACATTGGCAGATTAAATTTACAAAGAATCTATATGCTGTCAACAAGATTGCAGTTCAGATACATACTACAAAATAAATGAAGCAAAAATGGACAATTGAAATGAGAACTTGAGAAGTCCACAATTATAGTTGGATATTTCAGTACTGTGCTGTCAGTACTAGATACAAAAAGAGATAGCAAGATAAGGAAACACAGGACTTGAGCAACAGTGTCAACCAGCCAGACTTAACAGATGTGCAGAGAACACCCAGCAACAGCAGAAGAGATGTTTTTCCCAAGTGCTTGTGGAGCAATCTCCAGGATAGATGGTATGTTAGGCCACAAACAAGTCTTGATGAATTAAAGAAGACTGCAGTCAATTAGAGTATCTTTTCTAATCGCAGTGGAATGAAACTAAACATACTAGAAGGAAAACTGGAAAATTGACAAGTAAGTGGAAGTTAAACGGATACTCTAAAACAACCAGTGAATCAAGAAATCAGAAGGAAAATTCAGAAAATACCTTGAGGTGAGAACAAAAAGACACGAAATACCAGATCTAATGGGATGTTGTGATAGTCGTACTAAGAGAGAAACGTGTAGCTGTGAAGAGGACTTAGTACTCCTATCTAGACTATATAAAGGGCTATAAATCAATGAGAAAAAGACAGCTAACCCAATTGAAAAACCATCAGAAGAGGGGCTTCACGAGAGGGTATGTCGGAATGGCCAGCAAACATAGGAAAGAACTTTCCACATTGTTGCACATTGAAACCACAGGAAGCTACCATTGCCTCCTCCACATGGCTGCAGTTAATTGGCCTGATGGTATCAAGAGGTAGCAAGGATTTGGAGCAGTTGGAACTCCTGTCACACTGCCGGTAGGACCATACATTTGTACAACTACTTTGGAAAATCGGTATTCTCTACAAAGCTAAACACATACACCCTATAAAATAACACTTCCTTCTGGGAACACACCCAACAGAAATGAGTGCTGATGGCCACCAAAAGCCATCTATGGAAATGACTGTAATAGCTTTATTCTTAATAACTGAAACTGGAAACGGCTGCAGGTTCCTCGACAGTGGAAGGATCAATGCACTGTAGTGTACAGTCCAGCGTAACAGCACATATGTGCGGGGAAGAGTGATCGCCTGCACGCACTGGTATGTATGGATGAATTTAGCAGATAACATTTAAGTGAAAGCATCCAGTCACAAAAGAGTACACCCGTGGGATAGGTGGTTTCATTTATAAGCCATTACAAAGGCAAAACTAGTTTACGGTGATAGAAGTTCTGATAGTAGTTTGGGGTGCTCTTCCCTGGGCAAGGGTACAGGCTGCTTTCTGAGGTCCTGGAAATGTTTTACAGCTTGATCTAAGTAGTTGTTACCCAGGTGTGTGCCTATGTAAAAATTTCACTGCACTAGATAGTTAAGGTTTGTACCTGTCTTTTTTTTTTTTTTTTTAATATTTTTATTTTTATTTCTAGAGGAGAGAGAGAGAGAGAGACAGCGTGAGCAGGGGAGGGTCAGAGAGAGAAAGGGAAACGCAGACTCTGAAACAGGCTCCAGGCTCTGAGCTGCCAGTCAGCACAGAGCCCGACGCGGGGCTCGAACCCACGAACCACGAGATCATGACCTAAGCGAAAGTCGGACGCTTAACCGACTAAGCCACCCAGGCGCCCCTGTACCTGTCTTATATCAAAGTTAATTCTTAATTAAAAATAAAAGTTTTGTTAAAAAGTGAGACATGACACAAAATGAAAGTGTACATGGGTTTGTCAGCTTTTTGTTGTAAAGCCAGGGCAACTGTACTGTCAGTGTGTTATATACAGTTTTTGTGGTCCCTTTAAATTAGAGCAATTGCCCAGCAATATGCATCAGGGTCCTTCTAGATTTTTATAGATTTCTCCCCCCTCCGATCCCCAGTTTCTTACTGTTGTCTTATATTTAATTTGACCAGTTTTTTTTTTTGTAGCGTCTCTATTATGTCTCTAAAAATATTCACCCAGTCTGTTTTATGAATTGGATTTCCTTGTTAGCTTTCTGTGACTAAAAATGAGCTTAAAAAGTTTTTTTTAATGTTTATTTTTGAGAGAGAGAGAGAGCGAGTGAACAGGGGAGGGGCAGACAGAGAGAGGGAGATACAGAGTCTGAAGCAGGCTCCAGGCTCTACGCTGTCAGCACAGAGCCTGACGCGGGGCTCAAACCCATGAGCTGTGAGATCCTGACCTGAGCCGAAGTCGGACGCCCAACTGACTGAGCCACCCAGGCGCCCCATTCTTTTTGGAAAAGTTCTTTTTTAAAGTTCATTTTGAGAGAGAATGGGCACGTGTGTGCAAGCAGGGAGGGGCAGAAAGAGAGGAGAGAGAGAGAGAGAAAGAATCCCAAGGAGGCTCCGTCCTGTCAGCTCTGAGTGTGACACAGGGCTCGTTCTCACAAACCATGAAATAATGACCTTAGCTGAAACCAAGAGTCAAACGCCTAACTGACTGAGCCACCCAGGGGTCCTGAGCTTGAAAAATTCTGATATTCTGATCTGGGTGTCCTCTGGGTGTCTTTCTAGCTCCGAAGATTTATGACTCCCAGTATTTTACACGCACGTGCAGTCCCAGCAGGGGGAATGCAGCGCGGCTGCACTGGCTCCTGTGTCACTCATCTCGGCGCAGACTGTGCTCCTGCTGTGTCCTAACCCTTCTCTCCTTCTTGTCCGTCCCAGCTGCCCGCTGCTGAAACTGCCCCTGCCAGGGACAGGACCAGTGGAGTTCACCACTCCCGTGAAGGACTACTCACCCCCGCCTGTGGCTTCTGACCACAAACCAGGGGAGCCCAGTGAGCGGCCAGAGTGGGTAGGTGCTCTGCGTGTGGCTGGGGAGGACCCCGAGGGCTGGGTGGAAATCGGCCAAGGCAGGGGCTCTGGGAGCGAGAGTGAGGGTGCCCAGTTTCAGATTGGTGAGTACATGTACTTGAACAGCTTTACAAAGCCACCACAGATATTTCATTACACAGTTAATGAATAACCTTTTTGAAAGGAAACACCAAATGACACAAAAGTGTGACTGTCCTAAACGGCCAGGTGGGCTCTGTGGTGGTTGTAGCTATGGCCAGGTGGGTCTGGATTCCTACCTGGACTGCTCACATACCATGTCCGGGCCTGAGTAGCACTCTGGCAGCCAGGCCATCTCCTCCTTGTCCCAAGTGATCATGAGAGCCATAGAGCATCCTTAGAGAATGTTCTGTGATCAGTCTCATATATGCAGTGTGCTCCTCGTTTTTTCACATGTTAGATCTGATTTTCTCCTCACAATGCAGTTTGGTAAAGTGTTGAGTTTTTGTGTTTTGAATATTTTAAATCCCTTTTTAGGGATTTTATAAGTAGGAAGGGGGGGGGGCCCAGGGGAAGTGCCTCGGTTATCTAGTTTTACATGGGGTCCACACTGGATCAGAACTCCAGGACTCGTGACCCCAAGTCCCTGCTTCTTCTGGACCACAGTGTTCTCAGTTGACTCCTTCTGAGCTGAGCACTAGTGTAACCAAGGAGGTAACAGTCACTCTAGCTGAGGGTCTCAGGTTGGACTCATTATTTGGAAATCTTAAAAGCTTAATAAGCCCATCTCTAAAGATTTTACTTGCCAGGTAGTGGATGAAGTGTCCTTCCTTCATATATTGTGCTTTGGTCCCATGGGTTTATGCCGGACTGAGTCTGTTGTTGAGGAAGAAAACCAAAGCTTAGGGAACAGAGCTCTTCCTCTCCCACCCTCTTTCTGACAGTGATTGTACATTCCCGTTTCCTTTATAGGTAGTATAGCAGTCGGGTCACTTGTTATAAACTTGCCCCTACTGTTGCTGAAATAGAGACATAGCTGGTAAGATAAGTGTGTATTAAGCTGTATATTAATCCAGCTTAATGGGACTCTGTCCATGAAGGTCAGGGGGAGCATGGTGTGGTGCTGGCAGAAACTGGTTCTGTAACTTCATGTTCCAGCTTGACCAGTGGCCCATTATGGAATTGTCTTGGTTCAGACCTTTTACCTTCATTAATCTCTTGAAGCAATTGTACCACATTATGGAACTGATGGTTTGTGGCACAACAGGGTGTTTGTATTTGTGAATGTTTCATGACTAGAAGAGTTCTGTGGGCCTGATAATACATGATAGGTATTTAATGATATGGCTATGGGTGAGGGATGACTTGTTTGTGAGCTCTTTAAACTTCCTTAATGCCCTTCATTAGTCTGGGATGATGATAGTAGGTAGGTGTATGAATAACTTCAGGGCTCAATAATCAGAGGATTGGCTGTTCTCTCTGGAGCCCCTACCCCTTGAAGGATTGAGAAGGACCCGGGCCTCAGTGCAAACACCTAGTGTTTTGCAGGTCAGGGGTCAGTTCTCTTACCTCCGCTGACAGTCCATGATAAAAATTCAGGATAGCAAAAAAAAAAAAAAAAAATTCAGGATAGCAATATTGGAGTGGTAAGGACTACTTCAGTTATAAGGAACAGAGAACTTAGCTCAAACCAGAGTAAGCAAAAGGAATTTTTGGAGTCCTAGAACTCAAAAACAGTATGGTTTGGGCCTCAAAAGGAGTCCACGTCTTAGCTCCTTTAGCTCCACTCTTGATCTGCCTAACAGCTCCAGCAGCTTGAGCCCTATGTTCTTGGAATATCTAATCCAGTGCAGGATGAGGGGGTGCCAGGTTGTTTCTAAGTGAGGTAACCTGCCTGTCCCCAGCCTACATTCTGTGGTGAAGGGGGTGCTTCGTTGACTGGCTTCATCAGCTAGTTGTCTCCATCACTAGGCTTAAAACAAGAGAGGACCATTTCCAAAGGAAAATCAGGGGCTCAGCCATTGGGTGCAACAATGCAAGTACCTGCTGCCCACCAAGAAACTAGAACATCCTTCATTCCTCTGTTCATTCCTGTATTCAGCATATGTTTACTGCATGTCTGCAGTGTGCCCACAGGATGATCTAGGGGACACGTAGAGCCTCACAGCTTCTGGGGATATCTGTCTGGTTGGAAAGAGAAGACAAAGATGTCAGTTCAAAATACAATATATGTCAGAGGGACACAGGAGCCAACTGAAAGAGCTCCCAATGGCCAGTGCTAGAAAAAAAAGATATTTTGCAATAAAATAAATAAAGTAGTATTGGACTATAACCCATAGTATAAAATAAATATCTTGAGTTCATATGATTGAATAAGGAAATGGGGGAGAATGGACAAATCTGGACAGAAATTCTAAATAACTTACATAAATACTCTGCCGTCAAGGGGCTAGAATATAACTCTTCTGTCTTAAGCATGGACTGTGCATAGTGACTTCCTTCCAAAGAATACTATATGGAGAGGGGGAGCAATGAATCACTTTATGGTGGGGAACCAGACAGATACCTCCCCAGCAAGGAGGTCAGGGGTCAGTCAGTGTCAGCAGTGAGTGATAGATCAGGCTGAGAGTCCATACCCTTGATGTGTGACAGGTGAGGTGCTCTACCTCTGGTCTCTCTCCCAGAAACCCATAACCCCAGCTGAATTATGAGAAGAACATTAGAGAAAAACCCAGTTGAGGGACTTTTTATATAGTACCTGACCACTACTCCTTAAAACTGTCAAGGTTATCAGGGTGCCTTGGTGGCTCAGTCATTTAAGCATCCGACTTTGGCTCGGGTCATGATCTCATGGTTTGTGGGTTTGAGCCGCGTGTCAGGTTCTGTGCTGACAGCTCAGAGTCTGAAGCCTGTTTCACATTCTGTGTCTCCCTCTCTCTCTGACCCTCCCCTGCTCATGCTCGCTCGCTCTCTCTCTCTCTCTCACAGAAGTAAATAAAACATTAAAAAAAATTTTTTAAACTGTCAAGGTTATCAAAAACAAAGAAATTCTGAGAAACTGACACTAAGGAAAACTAAGGAAACCAAATTTTCTTAGTTTTTATCTAATGTCTTTTTTTCTCTCCCAAGATCCCATTTAAGGCACCACATTAACTTTAGTGGTCACTTTCCCTGTGGCCTCTCTTGGCTAAGACAGTTTCACAGACGTCCCTTATCTTTGATGACCTTGACAGTTTAGAGTAGTGGCCAGGTATTTTGTAGAGTGCTCCTCCAGTGGAGTTTGCTTTTCTCTAGATTACACTGGGGCTGTGGGTTTGGGGAAGACTGCAGAGGAGAAATGCCATTCTTTCCATATCCATCAGCCTCTTAAGTTATTATTTACATTCCCATACATTAAAGTTCAGTCTTCAGGCCATAAAGCTCTTGGCACAAAATTTTAAAAAGGCTTTCTAATGGATGTATAGAGATGTCTCCCTGTGATTTTGCCTTTCCCAGATGACTCATGTCAAGTGCTTACTGTATTTGCATGTCTTCCTTTGGTGTTTTTAGGTGTTGCCCATTTTGAATGAAGTTGTTTGGATTTCTTTTTATTGAATTGTAAGTCTTTCCATATGCTGGAGATGGCTTTCTATACAGACCTTTTTCTCCCCTTTTGCTGGAGTGTCCCCACAGTGCAATGCCAGCTGCACTGTGCATTCTTGTCTTTGTGTGTCCTGCAGAGGGGACTCTGATCCATCCTGCCAGCTCCTGGTGCTCTGAGACAGGCCATCCTCTGTTGGAATCACTAACCGGTGGCCTTGTTGAGTTGAGAGGGGCACTTCTTTCTGGAAAGAGGGATGTTTCTACCAGAGGAAGAGAAGAGCAAAGCAGAAATGGTAGAGACTTGTCATTTTGCACATGCATGTGACCTTGGGCAAGTTACTGAACACGTTCCTGCCCTCATTTCTGTATTCATAAAATGGGGATGATAATCATACCTACATTATACGCTGTCAGAGGATTACATGAAGGCATGCAAAAGCTTAGTGCAGTGCCTGACTTGTGACTTGCATTTGACATGTTTGTGGCTAGCACTATTGTCATTGTCATTGATCACATCTGGCCAAAGTTCTGGAGTGTGACCAAAGTTCACATGCTTGGCCTGCCCTCTGGGATGCACAGGCCTGCATGCCTTATCCTTATCCTTCCTGCCACTGTCTCCAGGAAGCCCTCCCTAGCTCTCTTGCTGATGCATGCCATGCCTCCCCTCTGTGCTCTGTGTTTCCACCCGCTAGAGATCATGTTCTGTTCAAATGGGTGTAGTTGAATATTTTAACATAGTAGATGCTCAAGAAAGGCTTCTTGTTGAATAGAGAAACAGCATGGCTTATTTAGCACACCAAGAGTGTAAAGTGAGGCATTTTTCTTGGAGCATGGTAGGGTGATAAGGTGGGACCAAGGTGAATCCCGGGTTGTGGGGTTTCAACTTTAATTGTATGGGCAGTGGGAAGCCAGTCCCACAGAGGCAGTGGTGTGAGGGAAGTGGCAGTAAGATCAGTAATAGTATTGAACTTGGAGAAACTTAGAGACGGAGGTAACCATGCTTAGGGAAACGGTGGGGGTGTGCAAGGGGTACAGGGGTTGATCTTCAGGAGATGCCATATCCAATTATAATAGTTTTAAGCCACACCGATATGACTACATATAACATGTTTTTGGGCACTTTGCTGGTTGGATATGTGTGTTGTTTTGTTTGGTCCTCAGAGTGATGCAGTGAGGTCTGGAATTCCATCCCCATTCCCTAGTAAGGGACTAGGGCTTAGAGAATGTAGACGCCATTGTCCATGGCACATAGCTGGGGCTAGCACTAGAAGTTGAAACCAGGTGGGTCCCCCGAGACTGCCTTTCCCACCACACCACACCCCCTTACCTTCCCAGGGCTGGAGGACAAGGATCAGGATCCCCGTTTTCCAGAGGAGCTGAGTTAACAGGAATCCTCTGTCATGGTCTGAAGAGAGCTCCTGGGTGTGTCAGTGTAAAGATAACCTCCCTGGAGTTTGCTCTGTCTGAGTGTAAAGGAAGGACTGTGCTGTAAACAAAACAAGCCTGCGGTCTCCTGCACTGGCCTGGCTCCCCGAGACCAGGTCATCATGAAACCTGAACTTCACACTAAGCCCCACCTGGCACCGTGCAGAGCTGGCTGGGCTGCCAGGGCCAGTGTTGGAGTGTTGTGGTGGCCGGCTGAGCCTCAACACAAGGTTTCCAAGGAACCCTGGTCAGGGGCCTCATACTGTGAATGCTGGTGGCCAGAGACCCCAGGCATCCCTAGGACCTCAGCTCCCCTCCTACACTGCTCATGTTGGGCCTTCCCATCTATTTTCTCTTCTCTGCGGAAACACTCATGGTTCCCAGCTACCCAGGCATGCTGGCTGTTGAGAAACAAGAGGATTGAGAATTGGACGGCCCTGGCTTTAATCCTGCCTCAGCTGTCTGTCAGCTGTGTCCTTGGACACATCCTGTTATCTCTCTGGGCCTTGGTTTTCTTATCTGGGTAGCTCTGGGTCTCCCAAGGCTGCACTCAAGGTATCAACCAAGGCTGTACTCCTCTCCAGGCCCAGGGTGGGGACACCTGACTTTCATGCTCTCTCAGTGGCCTGAACAACGGGCTCCTTGCAGGCTCTTGAGCTAAGGGTCCTCATACCTCATCAGGTGTGGCCTGAAGTCCCATTCAGTTCCTTGCTTTGTGGACCTTCCAGAACAGCTGACACATGGCTGACTTCATCAGAGTGGTGGTTCCAAAAGAGGGGGGGCAGAGGAAGAATTTTGGTCTTTTTTCTCTTCCAACTTTCATTTTTGTGTGTGGCAAAATACAACATAAAATTTATACACCTTTTTAAGTGTATAGTGCACTGGTATTAAATATATTCATTTCTGCAACCATCCATCTCTATAACTTTTCATTTTGTAAAACAGAAACTTTGTACCCTTTAATACCCCAGCCCCTGGCATCCTTCATTCTTCTTTCTGTCTCTGTAAATTTCACTACTTTAAGTACCTCATATAAGTAGAATTTTACAGTACTGACTGGCTAATTTCACCTAGCATAACATCCTCAAGAATCATAGTCTTGTGTAACCAAATCTCAGAAGTGACATGTTACTACTTTTGTCGTAGTCTGTTTGTCAGAAGCAGGTCGCTAGGTGCAGCCCCCTCTCAAGGGGGCTTGCCTGTGGGCAGGAGCACCAGGAGATGGGGGTGACTGGGGCCGTGTCAGAAGACTGTCCGCCACAGCCTGCATCTAGTGAGGAGTCTGCCCTCTGTGCCTGCGGGCATCTGAATCCCCTGGCCCTTACTCTGCCTCTGTCACTCACTTTGGATACCACGTGTTGTGTCTGTTTCCATGTCTGTTTCTCACTTGAATATCCAGTAGTGATTATGATGGGGCCTGGTGCAGTGAGTGGTGGGCCCTGCCCACGTCTCGGCTACCCTTTAGGTGCCTGCCTGCCTGCTTTCCAGCCACCAGTATCTGTATCTCTTATGTCAGGATCTCTGGTGAAGACCTGAGGTGCTGGAGGACTCATGCCCCCTAGGAGCAACCCTCAAGCAGCAGCTGCAGGGGTTGGTATGTAATACCTCAGCTCTCTGATCCCTTAGGTGGGATGACTCCGCTAAACCCCATTACTGACACAGGTCACTTGTCCAGTAACACCTTTTGTTGGCTGCTTTCCCTCCCTTGTTCCTGCCCTTACTCTCCTCTTCCTGTATTTTCTGCATCTTTTTCAAATAAACCACCTACCTTAGGGTCTGCTACTGGGGATCCCAAACTGAGATAGCGAATGACAAGAGTCAGGCCCGTGACTATTGAATAAACCACTGTAAGAGAATTTTGATGCCCAGAAGAGGGGGGTTGAGGGCACATATGTTGGGTGACAAGTTTGTTACAATCATGTTAAATGAGGGGACCAAGATCTTGGAAGAGTTGGAAAGACTTGGAATAGCTACTTGGGAAGTTCTTTTGGAAGTCAGGGAGGGTGTTTCAAGAGGCTGGCAACAGAAGGAGGCTCAGCCAAGGCCGGGAAGCAGGGCTCTGCAGTAAGAATCACTGGTACATGGTTCTTATCTGGTGAGGCTGGCCGCCTGAGGCCTGCACACAAAGGAGCCGTGGGTTTACCCAGCGCTGGTGGAAGGACAAAGGAGAGAGGGGTTGAGGGCGAAGGAGTTACATGTTCCTGTGAAAATCTGATGAAAGCATGGATCCTCTCCCCTTAAAATGATAATGGTGGTAATAGTATACTTAAAAAAAAACTGGGGAACAGGGTGCTCCTAGAACTCCTAGAGCTATCCCTAGAGCCCAGGAAGAAGGTCTAGTTTCTGAGATAAAGTTCATTAAGTACTTCGTTGAAATCGTGGTCCGAATGGTCCCAGCTGGGGAGATGGTGCCTGGGTGGGAAAGGGGCTGGAGAAGAAGTGGAGGGCTCAGGAGCTAGAAGGAGCTTCGCACCCACCCAGAAACTTAGGGTTCAGTTGCACAGGCTCAGTGGGCGCAAGGGTGGAGGTGGAGGGCAGAAGAGGTGGTATGTGCAGTCACAGCCTTGTGCCCAGTGGGAACAAAGCCGGGGCTGGAGGCTCCCTGGTGTCATGCTGTCCCTGGATGGCACGCTGTGTCCTTCACAGGGTCTGAGGATGATTGCCCTGGGGGTGGCTCTCCTTGTAGAGCTGTTCGTCTCCAGACAGCTCCTCCCCACTCAGGCCTGTGTGAGGAGTTGTGTCAATGAGCTGCTTGCTGTTCAGGTCAGAGCCTGCGGCTGCTAGCTCCATCCAGGCTCCTCTGTGCCTTTGGGCAGCTTCTAACAGCCTGAGTCTGGTGCAAATGACAAAGCAGGTGAGACCTTCTGTCCCCAAAACCTTTGTAAGACATGGTTTCATAAATGTAAACTTCACAAAGGGGTAGGGGGTTGCCTTGAGTTGTTCCTTTGTGCCCAGGGGCCCAGGAGGCCTTAACTTGCTGTTCATGTTCAGCATCCTGACCTTGGCTTGTGCGATAAAGTGTAGTTGGGCATCGTCGAGTGGCTAAGTGACCTTTCACATACTTCCCCACCCTGTGGAGTCCCTGATGGCAACACAGGTGTGGGGACGGCCCCCTCAGCTCCCTCCAGCCGGCACCACAGCATGTCACAACCGTGGACAGTCTTCCTTGCCTCCAGTTGGATGACACTGTAACTCCAGGGCAACCTTCCAGAGTGACCACTTTCGTCTGGTCACCATCTCAGAGGCACTCAGGGGCTTTTCTTTGCCAACTGGCCAGAATCCAGACAGCTCAGTCAAGCGTCATCATAGCCACTCCTCATTTTAGCTGTGGTGTGTGTTATTACCTGGCAGGACTCCTTTGTGCTGTCCAGTCTGGCCGTGCCCTCAATGCCCCTTGCTCCCCAGAGGCCCTCGCCGTCCGTCTCCTCCCATTCCTTCCCCACCTCGCGGCTCCGCTCACCTTCTCCCTTGGCTGTAGTCTGGTCACGGCTAGTCCGGCACCTCATTATGGGGGTGCTCCATGATGACTCCATCACCGGGAGTTCCTGCTTGCCTGTGACACGTCTGAACACTTTAGTCACGTAGGTGCCTGTTAGCTCTTTAAGGGCAGATGGCAAGTTTTAGGGAAAAAGCATGTGATGTCCAGGGAAACGACCTGGGTTTGAGACCTTGTGCCACCCTGCAGGAGCCATGAAGCCCCAGCTAGTCACCTTGCGTCTCAAAGGACTGGTGTGGGGGAGGTATGAAATGATATGCCATACTGTTTATTGCTAACATTCCCAGTAATACCTAATCTCTGCATGTGCTGTTGATATACGTACGTGTATCCGTGTGGTGTGAGGTGTGTGTGCATCTTGATGCTGCAGGTGAATGTCAGTCACCCTTTTCACAATGAGGAAACTGAAATTCAGAGTAGTAAAAGAAATGTTTCCAGGGCCATACACTTGGAGAGCTGGGATTTAAAATTGGGTCTTTTGATCTTTAAAAACCACTGACCTGCAAGTGGCAGGATCAGGAAGACAGGCTGTACCCTGTTGGGGGCTGATGGTCCACTGTGAAGTGGGCAGACGTTTTCCATAGAGGGCTAGATGGTGGACATTTGAAGCTTTGTGGGTCACGGGGTCTCTGTTTTGAACACTCACCTCTGCCGTTGTGTGAAAGCAGCTGTGGAAAGTATGGAACGGAGTGGGGCTGGCTGTGTTCCAGTAAAACTTGATTTAGAAAAGCAGGTGCTGGGTTTGATTTAGCCTGTGGCTAATAGTCTGCCGACCCCTGATGTATTGGGAAGTGTGTAGGAATATGGTTCATAAATTGCAGAGAGCCTCTTGGAGACGTCTTCACTTTTGAAGCTGTCCTTTGGGCCCCACAGTGCTTTGCCCACAGTAGATGCTCAGTAAATCCTCAGTGAGTGAGGGCCCATTTCTCCCCCATGTGCCGAGCTGACCTTTTCACCCCTCCCCTGTTTCTTCTGCAGTACGTGGGAGCCCCCGTGGCTTATATCCAGCAGATATTTGTGAAGTCCTCGGTGTCTCCCTGGCACAAGAACCTCCTGGCAGTAGATGTGTTTCGTTCCCCTCTGTCCCGAGCATTCCAGCTGGTGGAAGAGATCCGGAACCACGTGCTGAGAGACAGGTATCCCTGTCAAAAGGTGGGCCGGGGGGTGCAGTCCTTGGTTTGACTCCACTGAGCCAGCCAGAGCTGCAGAAATTTCGCAAGGGAGAATGGCAGGTGAGCCACTGTCACATTCCTCAGCATCCTGGGGGCCACTGTGGCCCCACTACCCCTCGACCTACACGGATGGAACACATAGTTTCATCCTCAGGTCTCAGTAGGTGTCCACGGGGCTGAGCCTGTGACGAGCTGACAGGGAACTGCCTGCCTCATGCCCCAGATGGCTTATTGCCTGGCAATTATGAGATGTGGTTGTGGCGGTCATGGCCGAGCTGAGGAGAAGCACACTTCCCCTGGGGATTGCTTCTGAAGCCCCGGCCCTGGTGGTGCTCCCCAGCCCCCACGGGGTCTCTGAAGTGTGCTGGCTTCATAGCCTGCTTCACCTGCTGGGTTTTAGTTAGCTGAGGGCTTTGACACGCATTTTGGTGAATGAAGTGAAGCCCCTAATTTTCATCCTTGCTTCTCTGCCCACTGAATTGGCTGAGGTGCCTTAGTCGGTAGGAGGTTGTCCATGTTCCCAGAACTCACTTCGCAGAGAGACTTGTTCTCAAATGTTCTTTGAAGTTCAGTCAGTCACATGGTTTGGTTGTTGGCCACCTAGAAGAACTTTGTCCTGCTGCCCTAATCCTTAGGCTCTTAGAGATACCAGGCATCTGGGAACCTGATGACAGAAGGTCTCCCTGTAGCTACAGTGGGCCTGCCTGTGCTCGCAGATACAGCAGGTGCCTTGTCCTATGTCCTGAACAGTTCCGGGACCAGGGGCCTGGAGGAGGTGTGCCTGCAGGTGACCGACCTACTGCCTGGCCTCAGGAAGCTCCGGAACCTACTTCCTGAGCATGGGTGCCTGCTGCTATCCCCTGGGAACTTCTGGCAGAATGACCGGGAGCGCTTCCATGCAGATCCTGACATCATTGGGACCATCCACCAGCACGAGCCCAAAACCCTGCAGACCTCAGCCACGCTCAAAGGTACCTCAGGCAGGTTCCCTAGGGGTCCACAGGGTGTCTGTTGGTCACTGTGTCCTTTTTTTTTTTTTCTTCTTTTACTTCTGAGAGACAGAGAGAGAGAAAGAGAGCATGAGTAGGGAAGGGTCAGAGAGAGAGGGAGATAAGAATCTGAAACAGACTCCAGACTCTGAGCTAGCTGTCAGCACAGAGCCGGATGCGGGGCTTGAACCCATGAACTGTGAGATCATGACCTGAGCCGAAGCCGGACGCTCAACCGACTGAGCCACCCAGGCACCCCTACTGTGTCCTTTCTGATGAGTGCTCTGGCAGATCTGGGGTTACCCCATGTTTCTTAGGGTGGGGGAGGGGTCCTTGGCAGCTCTACAGCAGCTGCCTTCCTCTGTCAGTACCTGCTGGCTTCCATCTGCAGACTTGCTGTTTGGTGTTCCTGGGAAGTACAGCGGGGTGAGCCTCTACACCAGGAGGAGGATGGTCTCGTACACCATTACCCTGGTCTTCCAGCGCTACCATGCCAAGTAAGGCCATTGGCTCAGGGCTCCTGGCTGGGCTGTGGGATGGTATGAGGCTTTGAGTAGTCCATTCTGGTCTGGGGTGTCCAGAATGCTCCCTGGCAACTTAGAGTTTTCAGGCCTCCTGTTGAAAGTTTCTCTCTCTTAAATTGAGGGATGCTGTCTTTTCACATTTGAGTGGGGATGACCTGACTTCTGGTTAAGAATAGGGACTAAAGCAGGGCTGGCAAACTTAGTGTCCTGGTGCCTCCACTGGGCTTTCTTGAGCCTGTGGCAGGGGTCCCCAGCTGGAGACGACTGAGCACCATGTGGCCTCAGGCCCTCCCAGCAAAGTGCTTTTAGGCAGCTCCCTAGCAAGAGAGAGAGCACAGGAGATGCCTCCAGTTGGCTGTCCTGGTGGGCATTTGGCATTGAGCTTGGCATTGATAGGTTGGGAAATGGATGTTGAAAAAGGAGTGGGGCAGGTGGGATGGGGAGCTCCTGAGACAACTTTGTAATTCTCCAAAGGCCCCTTGGAGACTGTAGGGAAATTCAGACACCCCAGAACAGCTCCCTCCATGATGCGGAGGAGGGAAGCCCTGATGGGCTTTCCTTTCAGGGATTGTCTTTGCCCCTGGCCCAGGAGGCCGGTCCATCTATCCTACCTGCTCCATAACCAGGTTCCTGAGCAGCCTGCGGACCCGTCTGATGCTCCTGCACCCCAGCCCCAACTGCACCCTTCGGGCGGAGAGCCTCGTCCATGTGCACTTCAAGGAAGAGATTGGCATCGCCGAACTCATACCCCTTGTGACCACCTACATCATCTTGTTTGCCTACATCTACTTCTCCACACGTAGGTCCACAGCATGGAGGCTGGGGGCTTCCTCCAAGCTAACTGGGCATTCCAGACCGCCTGCTTCCCTGCCTCTGGAGGTGGCTTGGGGAGAGAGGTCAGACACCCAGGGCTTCATGCCCCAGCAGAGTTTGGGTGGGGCTTGGGTGGGTCCATGGCTTCTCTGGCTTCTCAGGAAAAGACCTGAGAAGCGGTTCCTGGGTAGTGGTTCCCAAAAGACACACTTTTTCTCTGAGACTGGGAAGTATATGTGGCCATCCTTCTCTTTGGTTAAACCAGGGGCCGTCCCTTCCTCAGCTGTCAGGGCACACTCTACTCCTAGGACCTCTGCATACAAGGGCCCGTGTGAGTCAGGGTCTGGGGGAGATGCAGCCCTGATGTGCCCTCTCTGCCCTCCAGGCAAGATCGACATGGTCAAGTCCAAGTGGGGGCTGGCTCTGGCTGCCGTGGTCACAGTGCTCAGCTCACTGCTCATGTCTGTAGGGCTCTGCACACTCTTCGGCCTGACACCCACCCTTAATGGCGGGTAAGTCCCCACCAGGCTCCACTGAGCTTCAGGGAGTGCCCTCAGGCTGGAGAGCCCCTGGGCTTGGGTTACCCTGTATCTTCACGTTGTTATTTTGACATTTAAGAGGTACCTTTTACCTTTGCGTTACTGGGCTTGTATTCATACACATGTATATGTAGTTCATCTACATAGTACATAGGCGTGTGTGTATGTACATATTGTATGTATTCATGTGTCTATTCATGTATTTGCTTTTGTGCTGTGTATATGTGTGTATATAGGTGTCTGTGTATGTGTGTTCATATATTACATATACTCCTGCATACTACTCCTTGATGGCTTATGGTGCATATGCGTAGGAGTTTAAGAAAGGTACATTTCTTCCCTTTTTTACTATTAAAACATTTAAATGACTAATAGAATAGGTCATTTCAGAGTAAGTTTTTAAAACACCACAAGCACAGGGGCACCCTGGTGGCTCCGACGGTTGAGCATGTGACTCTTGCTTTTGGCTCAGATCATGATCTCACGGTTTGAGTCCTGCATGAGTGCTGCACTGTCAGCACGGAGCCTGCTTGGGATTCTGTCTCCCTCTCTCTTTATGTGCCCTCTCTCTCAAAAATAGATGGATAAACATCATTTTTTTAAAAAAAAGACACAAGCACACTTGAATTTGCCGCTTTTGCTTTCTTCTGTCCTTTCTTTCCAAGTCGGTTGGAAGCCATGTCTTCTATTCCCCGCCCACCTGTTGGCTAGTAGTCACTGACTGGCTGTCCCCTCCCAGGCTTGTCAGGCCGGTTACAGAAACAGAAATGTGTTCTCTGTTATTTCCCTTGCTTGTAGAACACTTGCTTCCTTTCCTGAACCTGATGCGAAAACCCCTTTCCCTGTGGTTGGCCGTTGTGCCCTCCTCAGAGCCCTCATTTCCACTGCCTCCCAGCAGGGATCCCGTGAGGCGTACCTCAGCTGGTGTGCCCTGTCTCTCCTAGTTCATCATCAGTGTTGTGAGCCTGGGGTCCCAGAGAGCTGGTAGTTTTCTTTAGGACCAGTTCTCCAAACAGCCTCTCCAGAGCCGAGCAGGGCTTGGGGCTCCTCTCGGTCTCCTTCCACTTAGTCCTGATAGCTTGGCCGGCAGTGCTACCAGTCCCAGCCACGGTCCTTTCCTCCGGCCAGCAGAGTTGCGTGTGGGAAAAGGCTTCTCCGACAGCTGGGGGCTCCTCTGGCCCTCCTTCTGCTGTGCTGCATAGAGGGAGGCAGGGATGCTTGCCGGCATGAAAGCCCAGAGCTGGGTAGGCAGATGCCCTGTGTGGCACAGCGGGGGAGTCTAGGGCTTCTGCTCTGTGCTTCTGGAAGTCACTCAGCAGCCTCCCACTCCAGGCTTTAAACCCTGCAGCCCTACTGTGGCCCAAACCTGTTGAGAACCAGCATGTGTTGGAGGCCCTTCTCAGCACTGTCCTCACCCTCTCCCTCTCTGTCCTCAGAGAGATTTTCCCCTACCTTGTGGTGGTTATTGGGTTAGAGAACGTGTTGGTGCTCACCAAGTCTGTGGTCTCGACCCCAGTGGACCTCGAGGTGAAGCTGCGCATTGCCCAAGGTAACACGGCCAGCTGTGGGGGTGCGCCAGGGAGGGCGGGTGAGTGGTCTGAGCTGGGCCCCCTCCTGTGGGGGAGACGGGGAGCCCCAGAAATCGCCCTTGCTCTGCCTTCTAGTGTAATCTGGTGTGGGCCACCAGGCCTTGGCAGCTTGTTAGCGTGTGCCCTGAGGAACCAGAGAGTTGCTGGACTTTACTTTGTCCTGGTTCACGTGTCATTAAGAACACAAACTGGACTCTGTTGTGGGACTTGTGTGTTCGGCGGCCCTTTGTCCAGCCCGGTACATGGTGCTTTCTCTCCCCGCCACACTCCACCAAACTGGGCTTGGGCTTCTGTGGCTGCTCACTTTAGAGACGCTGCTTCCATGGCTGCCAAAAAAGGCCCTGTGGGCTCAGTGTCAGGAGCTGGGAACGGGGGTTCTGAGGAAAGTGGGCAGAGAGCCTAGGCCTGAAAGTCTGAACTGTTGCACTTCCTTCTCTGGACCCCAGGTCTGTGGGAACAAGGCCAAGGGTAGGCTGTTTATTCATTCAAGGAACCTTTGTGAGCCTCTGTGAGAGGCCAGGCCCTGCACTAGATGGGGAGCTCTGAGGACATGAGGGGATGTGGCCCCTTCCCCCCCAGGGGCTCACCGTGGGGGAGGGGTGGAGGAAGAGCACAGCTGGCACTTCCATTGCTTGGACCTCTGCCACATGTGGGCAGGCACACTCACATCGTGCCCATGCCGACCCGATGAAACAATTCATGGAGGTTGGCTGTGCCAGAGTGGGTGGCACTTAACTTTCCTCTTGGGTCTGCTCATCTTGGCACCCTGCCTCTCCCTTCCTCTGTCCCCTCCCCCCCCAACTCCCTTGCCCGTGGTGGCTGTGCAGCGACGGCAGCACCTGGAGCCTGGGCACCAGAGGGTCCCAAGCCTGGGGCAGTGTGGTAGAATGGCATGCCTCGCCCCTCTGAGGAACACAAGGCTGTGCACAGACGTGTGCTGGCCCCACGGCCCTGTTGTTGTCCTCTGCAGGCCTAAGCAGCGAGAGCTGGTCCATCATGAAGAACATGGCCACAGAGCTGGGCATCATCCTCATTGGCTACTTCACCCTGGTGCCCGCCATCCAGGTAAGGCCCCAGGGCCGCTGCTTGAGTGAGCATGGAAGCAGATACCCAGGTCCCTAGCTGTGCAGCTCTGTGCAGGGCGCACCCTTCTCGACACAGACACCCTCACCTGGGAGATGGGACCTCTCTGCTGCTAGGATGGTGGTTCTGTGTACAGAGTGCTCCTGGCAGGCCTGGTTCAGGGGGTTCTCAGCCCGGTTCCAGTCAGACCTGTCTCTCATTTCTCAGGCAGAAGCACCATGGGGCCCCTGAACTGGTGGCTTCCTCTCTCCTAGGCTTAGCCCTGACCCCCATATGTGGCCTTTGGACACATGGCCCCCCACAGGAAGGCCACCAATTATTGCTCACAGTGGCTCCTACTCCTGGCCAGGTGCCTCACTCAGCTGTGGGGCTGTGACCAGGCAGAGGAGGACCTCCACTGAGCCAGAACCCAGACTCGGTGACCGTTTCTAGAGGGCTTGGAGGAAGGGAGCACTGTCCTCCCAGTCCTTCCCCAGGGCTGGCGGGCCTACTGAGCTATAGGGGTGAGCAGAGAACAGAGGGCTGCAGGCTTTTCCAGAGGACCCACATTGCCATCTTGGGACATTGGAGCGGACATGGCTACTGTGCTAGGCCCCTACTCTCCCCCCAGAGTCGAATGGCAGCTGTGGTGAAGGGCAGGGGAGGAAGGCTGAAATGTGAGCAGATTCCATCTGTTGTCAGAGCTCGGGGAGCAGAGACCACCTCTTTTCAGTTTCAGGACAGAAATTAATTCCCTCCTATCCTCTCACCCACTGTGGGTGGTCCCTTGCAGTCACTGGCCAGGAAGCTTTTCCAGAGCCCTGATGGTGGGTCAGGCCTGGGCTCCGGGCAGGGGGTTGGTCACAGCATTTGAGCTGAGCCAGGAGGTTAATGGGGAAGGGCGTTTGGGGGAGCAGGCTGGTGGGGCTCCGAGCTTTCAAGGTTGGATCAGGCTCTCCTCTCTAGGGGGATTGGAAGGTTTAGGGAGAGCACACACCCTTCAGCCTTCTGTGCATAAAGGTGCATGTGAGGGGTCTCTGCTGCCCCCTGGTGGGGAGGTGGGAGCAGCTGGCACTGTCTCTCCTTGGCTACTCCCAGACTCAGAACTTACTAGCATCTCTTTCTTTGCTGGGCTCTGCCTGCCACCGGTCTGCAGATTCTGAGGTGCCCGCAAGCAGAGAGTTGCTTCTTGGGTGCTAGGCCCATGATGTCATTGTGTCCCCTCATCTCTGATTCCAGGAGTTCTGTCTCTTTGCCGTTGTGGGCCTGGTGTCAGACTTCTTCCTTCAGATGCTGTTTTTCACCACTGTCCTATCCATTGACATTCGTCGGATGGAGGTAGGAGTCCCACCTGCCTCACCCTTGGCCCTTGGCATGCTCAAGGCTTATAGGGTGAGAGCAGTGCAGGCCTTGGTCAGGGGCAACCTCCCCTCCCCTCCACCATGGGCAGCCCCTGGACAACAGCCTTGAGCCCTGACTACTGTGCCCCCAACAGCTAGCGGACCTGAACAAGCGGCTGCCCTCTGAGGCCTGCCTGCCCCCAGCAAAGCCAGTGGGGCGGCCGGCACGCTTCGAGCGGCAGCTGGCTGTGCGGCCATCCACACCCCACACCATCACGCTGCAACCGTCCTCCTTCCGAAACCTGCGGCTCCCGAAGAGGCTGCGTGTCATCTACTTTCTGGCCCGCACTCGCTTGGCACAGCGCCTTATCATGGTACGTGCCACCCGTTCCCTGCCCTCCGAGGGCCAGCACTCCATTACCTCCACACTCTTGCTCTTTGCCTTGGAGGTGAGGGGTGCACCTCAGGCCATTATGGCCCCATGAAGCCTGTGTTTGGGAGGCTGCCCATCACACTTTCCTGGCCAGACGCTGGTGGCTTCTGAGGTAAAGCCCATCTCTGGGAGAAGCAGCCCCGGGGGCATCAGAAGAGTCATCATCTCTCTAGAGGGACCCAGGACAGGAGCCTGGTGGATGGGGTGGAACCACCATAGTCCCCTGAGCAGAGTTCTCCTGCTGCATAGAGTGCAGGCATCAGAAAATTCTGGCCAAAATAATTCACTGGCTAGGCTGGGGGTGAGGGGTGGGTGGACAGAGGAGCAGGGCTGGCTGCTGGCCAGCCGCGGTGCACCCATGGAGCTGCAGTGAGAGGGAGCAAGGCTGAGGTCCTCTGAGGACGGGGCACCCATAGGTGTCTCTGGAATAGGTCAGCCAGCTGGTCTGGGAATGGTGGCCACTTTCTGAGATGGGGGTTGGGGAAGTTCTGAGGGTGCCTTTTGTATTTCTAGGCCAGGAAACCCAAACTATGACCATAGAAAGGGAACTAGGTCCCTCTAATGGCAGTTGGCCCAGGTGGTAGTGAAAGCACTTGACAAGGCAGAGGGAAGACAGATTGGGGCCTGTGTCCTCTCCCCACCCCCAGGCCTGAGGTCCCTGTGTTGCTTCCTCTTGGCACAATGGTCAACGCTGCTGGGGCTCGGGGCCACTCAGGGGCCATGCTGAGCACCCAGTGCCCCCCCTTGCAGGCCGGCACGGTTGTCTGGATCGGCATCCTGGTGTATACAGACCCGGCAGGGCTGCGCACCTACCTTGCTGCACAGGTGACAGAACAGAGCCCGCTGGGCGAGGGCCCCCTGACTCCCATGCCTGTGCCCAGTGGCGTGCTGCCCGCCAGCCACCCGGACCCTGCCTTCTCCATCTTCCCTGCTGATGCCCCTAAATTGTCGGAGAACCAGACGTTGCTGGGAGAGCCCCTCGAACCTGGGGGTCCAGCAGAGGGCGCCCATGATGGCCCAGTTCCAGAGGTCACCTGGGGGCCTGAGGATGAGGAACTTTGGAGGAAACTCTCCTTCCGCCACTGGCCTACGCTCTTCAGCTACTACAACATCACCCTGGCCAAGAGGTGAGCTGGGCTGTGTCAGGTGCCACCTCCCCACTTGGTGTTAGCTCACCGGCCCCAGAGCATCCCTTCCTCCTCTGGTGGGAGACCCACTGGTTTGACTTCTGTGTTTCCTTTCAGAGAAATTGCATAGGGTTGTGAAGTAGGAACTAGCGCTCCAGACAGCCACAAACCAACTCAGCAGCATTGGGCTGTGCTCTGGGGAGTCCCAGGCCGCTGCCAGCCCCTTGCTGGAATGAGATCGACCCGCTGGCCTTTGCCCACTCCGTGCCATGATGGGTGGTGGAGGCGGCCATAGGATGGTCCTGTGGGTACTGCTGTCTGTACCAGAGCAGGGTTGGGTGTTGGAGCCGGGCTGGGAGGGACAGGACAATACACCGCGCCCCCCGCCCCCAAGACCCAGAGAGGGCTTGGAGTCCTGCAGGTTGAGCAAGTCTGCCTGGCCAAAGGGGAGGGGCCCTTCTGAAGGCACTCTGCTGACCCCTGACCCCTGCCTCCCGCCCGCCCCCAGGTACATCAGCCTGCTGCCTGTCATCCCGGTCACGCTGCGCCTCAACCCCAGAGAGGCCCTGGAGGGGCGGCACCCTCAGGACGGCCGCAGCGCCTGGCCCCCGCGGCAGCCTGGGCCGGGTGGACCGTGGGAGGCCGGTCCCAGGGCGCCGGGGACAGCTCAGGCCCACGGCGACGTCACCCTGTACAAGTAAGGCCCGGGAGGTGGGGGGTATTGGGATGGCCCGCGGTGGCCTGCGGTGCACCTGACCACGCTCCCACCCGCGCAGGGTGGCAGCGCTCGGCCTGGCGGCCGGCATGGTGCTCGTGCTGCTGCTGCTCTGCCTCTACCGCGTGCTCTGCCCGCGCAACTACGGGCAGCCTGGCAGCGGGCCCGGCCGGCGGCGGCGCGGGGAGCTGCCCTGCGACGACTACGGCTACGCGCCGCCAGAGACCGAGATCGTGCCGCTGGTGCTACGCGGGCACCTCATGGTGAGCGCGGCGGGCCGGGCAGCGGGGTCGGGGCGGGGCAGGGTTCTGCCTGTGCCCACATGCTTCCTCCCCGCAGGACATCGAGTGCTTGGCCAGCGACGGCATGCTGCTCGTGAGCTGCTGCCTGGCGGGCCACGTCTGTGTGTGGGACGCACAGACCGGGGACTGCCTCACGCGTATCCCGCGCCCGGGGTAGGTGCCCCTCCCCTCCCCCC
>NW_024080662.1:2852527-2869931 GCF_003009895.1 Hyaena hyaena
CCCCTCACATTCCCTCTCCCCCCTCCTTCCCCAGCCCCTGCCTGCCTGTCACCCCACTCCGTCCTCACTCCATCATCCCGGCCCACCCCCCCACAGGCAGCGCCGCGATAGTGGCGTTGGCAGCACGTTCGAGGCTCAAGAGAGCTGGGAACAGCTGTCCGACAGCGGGAAGGGGGGCCCTGAGGAGCCCGGGGACAGCCCTCCTCTGCGGCACCGCCCCCGAGGCCCTCCGCCGCCCGCCCTCTTCGGGGACCAACCAGACCTCACCTGCCTGATCGACACCAACTTCTCGGCACAGCCTAAGCTCTTGGAACCCGCGCAGCCGGAGCCCCGGCACCGGGCCGGCTGCAGCCGTGCTCGTGAGGGCCCGGGCTATGACTTCAGCCGCCTGGTGCAGCGCGTGTACCAGGAGGATGGCCTGGTTCCTGGGCCCACGCCCACCCTGCGCCCGCCTTCCCCTGGGCCCGGGCCGTCCCTGACCCCCGAGGAGGAGGGGGGCTATCCTCCGGAGAAGGGCTCCCCGTCCCTGGCCTGGGCCCCCAGTGCAGACGGCTCCATCTGGAGCCTGGAGCTGCAGGGCAGCCTTATCGTGGTGGGGCGGAGCAGCGGCCGCCTGGAGGTGGGTAGGGGCCCCGGGGTGGGCAGAGGGCTGTCCCCGCGCGGCTTTGAGGGCCTCTCAGGCCCCCAGGCGCTCACTGCCTCTGGGCCTGCAGGTGTGGGACGCCATCGAGGGCACGCTGCGCTGCAGCAGCGAGGAGGTGTCATCAGGCATCACTGCGCTCGTTTTCCTGGACAAGAGGTGAGCACACTGGGCTGCTTGCCCTGCCCCTTGATGTTCCCTTCCTCATCCCATCCTGGTACTCAGCCCCCCGGTACCAGTGAACAGTGGGTAAACCACTCAGTGGGGGTGGGGGGGTGACACCTAAAGCCCTCAGAATAGGCCCTTGATCCTCACTGTGACTGTGTGCGAGAGGGAAACCGTGGAGTTTTCCCCCATTAGCCTATCAATACTGACCTGGTCAGGTCTTGGCTGCGTTTTCAGTGGCTGAAAAATGCCTTGTAGCAGAATTTTCTTGCGAAAATGTCCTTTTCTGGTTGGTGCTGGACACTTCCCTCGCTTCTTTCTTCGGCATGCCTATTGGCTGTGGGTGCTCCCTGGGCTCTGTCCGCGCCCACTCTCTGCAGGCTCGGCCACCGGAGCTTTCGCTCCCCATTCTGGGCTCATAACCCCAGGTCTTGCTGCAGCCAGATACCTCCTGCTCAACACGTCGCCTGTCAGTCCATGTGGCCCTACCCTCCAGGGTCCCTCACACCTAAGCTAGAGCTGGAGCTTTTTTCTTCTAGGGGCCAGGGTACCCATTGCCCTTTGCTCTCTGGTTCTGGTGGCTATTGTTATTTTTGTCCCGCTAGGCTGTGCTTGCACAGGCGGTGGCTGACATCCTCCCCCCCAACCTGGCCAAGTTCATTGGGTTCCTCCACACTTGGAAATTCTTCCCCTTGCTTGTTTTCTCAGGCTTAGGGAAGCCCCCCCCCCCCCCCCCCCCCCCCCCCCCCCCCCCCCCCCCCCCCAGGTCTCAGCCCAGCCCTCCGACACCATGCTTTTGCAGGCTCTGGCTCAGACCCTTCAAAGTCAGGGCTTCTAGGCCTTTTGCTGGAGTAAGATTTTATTTTATTTATTTTTTAAAAACTTTTAATGTTTACTTTTGAGAGAGAACAAGCACGGGAAGGGCAGAGAGACACAGAATCCGGAGCAGGCTCCAGGCTCTGTGCTGACAGCAGGGAGCCCGATGCAGGGGCTCCAACCCACAAACTGTGAGATCATGACCTGAGTCAAAGTCAGATGCTTAACCAACTGAGCCACCCAGTGTCACCTAGGAGTAAGATTTTAAGCTTCACTCACTTTGAAGTTTTAGGGCCACTGGGCAAATGTCCCCATCTCTGCTCAGGAATTCTGAGCTGTGAAGAAAATCTTTGTGGAAAAAGGAAGTCGAGTGGGTAGTGCTTAGATTGAAGCTGCTTTAAGAGGGTGGAGACAACAGTACCTCCTGTGGCTCCAACACTCAGCCTCCTCTTGGAGCCGATTCCCCCTTCTCTGAAGCCCCTCCATTAGCTCCAGGCTGTGGAGGCAAACCCCACCCCCCACGTGCTTGTTTTTTTTTTAGTTTCCAGTCTTATGTGATTGTTCTCCTGGTACCACTTCACCCATTATCCTCCATGACCACCTTGAGAGGTGGGTAGTTGTCCCATTTCACAGATGAAGAAACGGAGGCAAAGAACAGAATTGTAACCTGGGTCCCTCAGCTTCAGCATGTGCCCCAGCCCCCTGCACTTGCATCTTGGCCTAGATCCCTACGTCTCTGTTCCCATATGCCCACTGGAGTTGACCTGTCGGGTGCCCACACTGCTAGGCAGCAGGCCTGGGCGTTCTGAGGGAGAGCCCATCAGCAGCCACTCTTTTCCAGGATCGTGGCTGCCCGGCTCAACGGTTCCCTGGATTTCTTTTCCTTGGAGACCCGCACTGCTATCAGCCCCCTGCAGTTCCGAGGTCAGAGGGCCTGTGCTGGGTGGTTGTCTGCACCCGGTGGGGTGAAGTGCGGTAGCTGCCTGCAAGGCAGCTTCTTGGAGATCCCTTACTGGGCCGGTTGTCCCCAGGGACCCCAGGGCGGAGCAGTTCCCCTGCATCCCCTGTGTACAGCAGCAGTGACACGGTAGCCTGTCACCTGACCCACACTGTGCCCTGCGCACACCAGAAACCTATCACAGCCCTGAAGGCTGCAGCTGGCCGACTTGTGACTGGGAGTCAAGACCACACGCTGAGAGTGAGTCAGCTCCCATCTCTTGGGTGCTGGGTGGCCCCCCACAGGTGATGGGAGCATTTGGGGGTCAGCCAGGGAGAGGATGCAGAAGGGATTTCTTGGCCAAAATGTCATTGGGAAAATGCCAGAGGTCAGAACCTGATGTCCATCCCTGCCCCAGGTGTTCCGTCTGGAGGACTCCTGTTGCCTCTTCACCCTGCAGGGCCACTCGGGGGCCATCACAACGGTGTACATTGACCAGGTGAGAGGGCCATGGGTGGGGTGTAGGGATACCAAGCCATGGGTTTTGTTTCTGATTCTGGGCATCTGGCCCTCAGAACCTTCTGGAAAGCAGTGAGGACCCTCACTCCCAGGGCACTGGGACACCCGTGGGCACAAAGGTGTTCCACAAATGACCCAGCTCCCCTGGGCCTATTCCTCTAGACCATGGTGCTGGCCAGTGGAGGACAAGATGGGGCCATCTGCCTGTGGGATGTACTGACTGGCAGCCGGGTCAGCCACATGTTTGCTCACCGTGGGGACGTCACCTCCCTCACCTGTACCACCTCCTGCGTCATCAGTAGTGGCCTGGATGATCTCATCAGCATCTGGGACCGTAGCACAGGCATCAAGCTCTATTCTATTCAGCAGGTGGGCACATTGGGGGCAGCAGGACTGTTGGTGTTTTAGAGAGGGATTCAAGACACTGACTTCTCCTGTCTTTGCCTCCAGGACCTGGGCTGTGGAGCAAGCTTGGGGGTCATCTCTGACAACCTGCTGGTGACTGGTGGCCAGGGCTGTGTCTCCTTTTGGGACCTAAACTACGGGGACCTGTTACAGACAGTCTACCTGGGGAAGAACAGTGAGGCCCAGCCCACCCGCCAGATCCTGGTGCTGGACAATGCCGCCATTGTCTGCAACTTCGGCAGCGAGCTCAGCCTGGTATACGTGCCCTCTGTGCTGGAGAAGCTGGACTGAGTGGGGGCAGGATCTGTGGTGCAGAGCTAAGTCTTCTGGAAGCTGCCTCTGAACTGTTCTGCCTAGTTCATTGTAATAATAAAGTTTTTTTTTTTTTAAATCCCATCTGCCATGGGCCTTTTGAGCCACTTGAATTTTGCCCTAGAGCTCTGCTGCATCACTTCTGCATGCCCTCCCTGTGCACGACTGTGCAGGGGTGGAGCAAGCGAGCGCCACCGACCTTCTTAACCTTCCCAAGGTGTGGATGCCAAGGGTGGCCCTGCCATCATCCTGCCACCTGCCTACATCCAAGCTTGCTAAGAGGTTCCACTGAGATTCAGGCTTCCTCCCTAAGGCAGCAGTAGGCAGACACTGGCCACAGAACGGGTTGGTTGATTACTTTTAATAGCAAAGAGCTGAAAAATGTCAGGTTCCCCAAAGGAGTAGAACTTGACCCCAAAGCCCGTGATACATCTCATCCCCACAGGGATGTGGGCTGGGCCAGGCAGGGCTGAAGGCAGCTGGAATGGGAGTGAGAGGCCAGGCCCACCTGAGAGGCGCTGCTAGGCATGGGAGATGATGTAGTGGAAGGACTAGGCAGGCAAAGCCTGTTCAGGTCTTGTTCAGTGTCCAGAGCGGATCCAGAAGGCTAAGGGGGTCATCGGTGGGCCTGGCAGCCCGCAGACCCTGCCCATTGTGGGCCTGCAGAAAGTTATGCTTGCTCATCCGCTGCTTTCCTCGTAAGGAGCTGTCCAGGGAGAAGGCCTCCGGAGTTAAGGAGGCCAAGAGCTCCAGGGAAGAGGAGGGGGGGCCCACGTTGGGGGCCTCAGGTGCTGGCTGTTCCTCCTCAGGCTGGGGGACTTCCGGCAGGGGTGAAGACAGGGGGGGCGGGGAGGAGGGGGGGAGCTGGGCAGACTCTGGGAGGCTGGCTGGCGGCAGGCCTGGGGGCTCCTCAGGGCCTGGGAGGCCCGCAGCAGGAGAATCGAGGCCCCCAGGAGGCCGGATGCTGAGCTTGGCGATGGTGGCCTGGATGGAGCTGATGGGCACGTCTCCACCGAGGACCAGGTCCTGGGAGTCCTGAGGAAGGTGATTCTGGGCAGACAGAAGCGTGTGAGGACGAGTCCACCAGGCTGGGGGCGGCCCAGCCACCCCCAGGGGCTCCTTCCTCACCTTCTGACTGATGCCTGTGCCGGCCGGAGCCCTGCCCGGAGGGGGCACACCGTGGCGCTGCAGCACCTGCTCCACGTGTCTCACGACCGCCTCATGGCAGAACCTGAGGTGCAGCTGCGGCGGCGTCCCCATCAGTTGGGCGGGGCCTCGCCTCCCCGGAGGCAAGGGACCCCACCCAGCGCCCACCAGCCAAACCCTTACTTTCTCCTGCAGCATGTGTTTCCTCTGCTGCCGCATGCACCGCACCAGCCGGGGCAGCTCGGGGATCCCGTTTCCGGCCTCTACCTCCTGCACAGCGGCGTAGAGCAGCGCAAAGGCCCCAGTGCGGCCCACCCCGGAGCTGCGGCGGGAAGGAGGGCGGGGCGTGAGCCGGGGGGGGGGGGGGCCAGAGGACCCCTGCGGGGACGTGCCCACAACCGCGCGTGCCCTACCTGCAGTGCACGATGACCGGCGTGTGCAGGGGCCGCTGATGCAGGTAGTGCGCATGCACCTCCTGGATGAAGCGCAGCAGGTTGCTGGGGCTGTCGGGCAGACCTCTGGGGGAGGGGGGGGGGCAAGACCTGTGAGCCACACCCCGTCTGAGGTCTGAGGCCCCGCCCACCCCCGCCCTGCCCCACCCCAGCAGACGCACAGCTCAGGCCACGTAGGGAAGTGGAGGTGCACGAGCGAGCGCTTGAGGCTCTGATCGCGGAACTGGAGGCTCAGCACGCGCTCCACGTGGGTCTCGGTGGTGCGGACGCTGCTCAGCGCCAGGCTCAGGGCACCGTGCACCATGGGCTGGCCCCGCTCGGTGGGGAAATAGCGTGCCACCTTTTGCTGAGGATCAACCAGACGAGGCACTTAGGGCTCTTTCCAGAGTCCCTCTTGGGCACACCCTCCCCCTCGCCTCCTTACCTTCTCCATCTCAGCCTCAGACACTAGCATGACAATGACCGACACCTTCTGCTCGTGCACCATGAGCCAGAAGTCAGCAGCTGTGCCAGGCAGTGGCGCCTGGGTGGCCACCAAGGGCGGACAGTAGGGCGAGAGCCCCTCCACGCGGCTGGCGTTGATGTAGTCATCCTTGCCCGAGCGCAGCACCACGCGGTTACTGTCGTAGGGCATGACGTCCTGGTGCCTGTTCTTCAGCGAGTAGCAGCGTGCGATGGCGATGGACCGGCCCCGAGCATCCTGTTCCTGGGCGTCCTGCAGCTCTCGCCACACGGCGTCCAGAGCCCCCGCGTCGCCCAGCTGGCCCCTGAAGGCCTCCAGCTCCTGCTGCAACTGCTGCAGCCTCTCGGGGCGCTCGTAGGGGTCCCGCTCAATCAGCCGCAGGGCCTGTGGCCGGCGGCCCTCAGCCGCATCCACCTTCGTAGGCTGCAGCAAGGGCTGCCCGCCCCCGGGCGGCTGTGTGCCCCCATGCTGACTCTCAGGGCTGGAGGAAAGCAGGTCTGCGGCCGCAGTGCCCCGGCGCGCACACGCGGAAAGCGGCTCTGCTGCTGCGGGCCGAGGAGGAACTGGGCCAGGCCCCGGTGATGGAGCCGGTGAAGGCACCAGGTGGGGGTTGGGAGTGGGCTGGCCAGCAGGTGAGGGGCCTCGAATGGAGAGAGGGGCTGCCTGGGGGCCCAGGGGCCTGGGGGAAGGGGCAGGACAATATGCCAGGGTGGGATGGGGAGACTGAGGTGGCCCAGGGCTGGGAAAGGGCAGAGCCCCCGAGTGTGGGGGCAGAGGGTCCTGAGAGGGACCGGGGTAGAGCTGTGTGTGCAGGGGTGGTGTGGGCTGTCCTAAGACACCAGGCTGAGGGGTAAAGGGATAGGGAGGCTGGGGGGGCTGGAGGGGTACCCGCCCTGGAGCCTGGGTTGGGAAGAGGTTCGGATGCTGGAGTGGAAGGGGCTGCTGGGGGGGCTGGGGCCCAAACGCCAATCCTGTGGGATGAGGCTGAGGCTGGGGCTGGGGGCCCACCCTTGGGGCTGGAAAACCCGGGGGAATCCCAGGAGTAAAGTGGTGTTGGGCAGGGGGAGCAGTGAGGGGTTGCTTGTGCCCCAGAGGGTAGGTGTAGGGCGCAGGGAGCAGCTGTGGCTGCGGTGGGGACACTGGGAAGCAGGGCTGGGGAGGAGGAGCAGGGCTGGGGTTTGGCCGTGGCGCTGTGTGGCTGGAGATGGGGGCCTGGATGCTATCCACCGTGGTGGTGGCTGGCCGAACCCCCATGGCCAACTCGGGACCTGGAAACTGGGGAGGTGGGGCCGAGGGCAGACCTGCCACTGGTGGGGGTGGCCCTACCCCCCCATAGGGGCTGCTCACCACGCCATGCTGTGGGGAGGATCGGGGCACGAGGCCCAGCTCCGGTGTGTAGGCAGGGGCCGGGTAGAGGGCAGGTCCAGGGGCCACGGCCATTGCAGGATGTCCTGGAGCCTGGGGGGCCCTGTGTGGCAACATCTGGGTGGGGCCCGAGTAGGTACCAGGAGGTAAGGGACCGGAGAGATAGTGGGGTCCCGGGCCTGCAACACTGGGGAAGGGGCTGGGAGGAAAGTGGAGAGGGGCGGCGGCTCCCAAGTAGGTGTCAGGTGGCCGCGGGCCGGCCACCATGTCGGGGGGCAGGCTGCGCAGCTCCTCAGGCAGGTCTCCCGTCTCCACTGCCTCTCCTTCCTCCCTCCTGGGCAGCAGCGGCTTTGGGGCTGTGGGCCGTGGGGGCGGCTTCTTCTTAAGCTCCCTGTAGAACAAGGTGAGGAAGTCCTGGATCCAGCCAGACCCCCGTGCGCCTAGCCTGGGTGTGGCCAGGAGATGCCCGGTGCGGGGAGGGGGGGGCCTCACCCACCTGTCCAGGAGCTGCTGGCGGGCAGCCTCTCGGGCCTGGCAGATGGACTGGGCCCGTTCCAAAAGGGCAGCCACCTTGCTCTCCAGGTCCGCATAGAAGTCCTTGCCCTCCTGGGACTTTTTCATCAGGTCCTCATAGGCTTCGTAGGAGGCCACCAGGGTCTGCAGTGTGGAGTTCCACCTGGTGGGCAGAAAGGCCAGCGGGAGGTGGGAAGCTAGGCCAAGCGCCGGGTGGGAGTCTGGGCAAGAGCAGGGGGCCGGACACTGACTTTTGGTCCAGGTCACTGAGCACCCGCCGCACGGCCGCGTACTGCACGTTGGCCTCCGTCAGTGCCCGCAGGACGTTGTCCTGGGCCGCCAGGTTCTGCTCCAGGTACACCCTCAGCTGGTCATACTTCTTCAACTGTTCCTCAAACAGCTTCTGTGGGAAGGTGTTGGGGGGTGGAGGATAGACACTCAGGGCCTCGCCACTTACAGGTGAAGCCCAGAGACCCTCCCTCTGCTCACCCAACAACCTTCATCTCTGAGTGGTCCGTGGTCACCAGTGAGGCGGTGATGTCATCCTTCTGGATAAGCTCGCGCAGCTGCTGCTCCAGGGACACGCGCTGGTCCCGCATCTCCTGCACCTTGGCCAGGATGCGCTTCAGATTCTGCAGCACAGCCTTGTCCTCTGGGAGCAGCAGTGGTCGTGAGACCCGAGACTCCGGCTCGGCCTCCCTTCCCCTGGGGACGGGAGGGACTCACCTGGGGTGAGGGCTGGCGAGGGCAGGGCAGCCCGGACCTGGTCCAGCGGCCCGCTGAGCAGGCGCAGGTTACCGACGTGCAGATTCATGGCGCGGTGCAGCTCGCTGTTGGTGAAGGAGGCCTTCTCGTGGACCTCCATGTACTTGGCCCAGTCCCGCCTCACCTCAGCCAGCTCAGCCCTGGAGCTGGCCGCCCCCGCCAGGCTGGCCCCGGCCTGGCCCACGGCCTCCTGCAACTTCTGCTCAAGCAGCTCGTCCTCCTCCAGCAGCTCCCTGATGTCCTTCAGGGAGGCCTCCACATCCGTGAACACACCTGACAGCACTAGGGGTGTGGGGGAGGGGGGAAGAGTCCGCTCCTGAGGCAGGCACACCAGGCATCTACTTGGGTCCATCCCCAGGGAGACAGAACCACCCGGTCAAGGGCCCGTGGCACAGCAGGGCACACAGGGTGCAAGGATCCACGGAGGCACGGAGGTGGGTGCTCGTGCCCAGTGCTCAGAGGTCTACCCTTCATCCTCGGTGAACAGAGGACACAGAGGTGGCCTCTACAGATGACCACCCCCAGCCACTTGCTTCTCCCCCTTGCTCACCTTGCATGGACTGGACAAGGTTCCTGACGGTGTCGGGCCGGACACTGAGAGCTGCACACTTTTCCATAAGCTGGGGTGGGATGTGGCTGTACGCATCAAGGTTGTCCACGGTCTCAGGATCCAACTGCATTGAATCCATGAACTGGCTGTGGGGGCATCAGGACCCGGTGGGTGTTGACCCAACTCCTCACTCCTCTCCCGAGGGCAAGCCCCATCACTGAAACTAGGCCTGAGGTCCTCGCAGAGGGTAAATCTGCATCCTGACTCTCCCACTGGAGGTCTAGCCTGGCCCCACAGAACAGACCCAGGGAACTGCTGAAAAAAATGGAACAGAGGTACAACGTCCTCCCAAGACCTGTGACTTTCACCCCGTAAACCTAGCACCCAAGACCATGGGCAGATAAGGCAGAGCCAGGAAATCTGGTGCAAGAGGCCATTCACTATTCCTCTCCCTGCTGCAGGCAGCACTGGGAACCCCACAGAGATCTGTGTACACCTCCAGCCCCACACTCACTCCAGGACTTCATTCTTGTCCTCAATCTTGGCCATCATCTCCCGAAGCAGCTTGGCCTTCTCCTCGCTGCAGAAGTGACAGAGCAGTTGCTGGAAATCTACGTCCTGAAACATGGCAACCCCACCTGTGCTAAGAACGGGGCCGGCCCCTCCCGCCCACCTGTATAGCGAGGACGCTTCATGGGCAGCCATGGGTACCAGTTTGGCGAAGATGTCAGGGCCTGTAACAGCTGGGTCTGTGGGGTTCACTGGTAAGGGCTTCACCAAGGGGGCGCCTGGGAGGGAGAGGAACAACTGGAGACCAAGCCCACACAAGATCTGAGTCTGCCTCTGTTCTGTCCTGTCTTCACCCGCTACCCCAAGCCTCAGCCTCCGCTCAGCTCCAGACCTTTCACGGGCTGCAAGGTGTCCAGTACCGGGACAGCCTCGTGGTAGATGAAGTCATTGTCCTTTTTGGCAGAATTGTACCTGGAGTCAGAAGGGGAAGTGGGGAGTCCAGCAATCAGCAGGGATCCAGGACCTAGCCTCCCGTGGGGGCCACTGCTCTCAGGTAGTCAATGTGGGCAAAGGGCTGAGACCCTTCCTAACAAATAGGAACCAGGGCCACCCCCAGCCCCAGACTCACTTTCCCCCAATGACATCCATAGTGAAGCGCAGTGCATCTTGCACAGTGTCGGGCTGCCCCTGTAGGACAGGGCGGGGGAGGGGGGAGTGGGGAGGCCACTCAGCACCAAGCAAAGCCAGTGCCAGGACAACCCTCAGCCCCACCATATACTCTCAGGGCTCTGAGGAGCAGCCATGCTCTTCCTCAGCTTTACCTTGGCCAACTTGATGGCTTCATTGAGCTTGTCCAGGGCACTCTGGAAGTATGCGACCTGAAGCAGGTAGGAGGCAGAGCCAGTCCGTCCTTCCCTCCTCCTCCCACCCCATTAAGCCCTGCCTGCCGTCAGGTGACCCATTAGAAGCAACCAGGCACCAGCCCAGCCAACATCTTAGTGTCACCTCCTGCCCCACCTCTTCAGGCCTCTTGGGATAAGGGTGAAACAGATGGGACAACATAAAAGAAACACCAGGCCTACAGCCAGCAGTGGCCAAGGGTGTGGGGGGTAAGGGACAACCCTCCAGGCTGGACTCCACCCTAACCCCCCTGCCATGGCTCACTCACCCGCTCCCCGAACTTCTGCTGTTCCTCAGCTTGCTTTCCCATGTGCAGCTGGCAAGAGAGAAGATGCCGCCACTTACTTCACAGCCATGGCAGCCTCGCCCCCAGCCCGTCCCGCCCCAGTGGTCACCGTGCTCGCACATGGGCCACAGCTGCAAAGTAGTAGATCTTCATCTGTACAAGCTTCTTCCAGTCCTTCTGAATCCGGCCCAGCAGCGAGGCGGTGTCAGGATTCTCCAAGGCCCGGCATGCCTCCTTGTAGTAATCCACCACCTGGGAGCCAGGATGGGGCCATGAGTGGGCATCAGGAATGAACTAAAGGCCTGCTCTCGGTCCCTTTGGGGCCACCGCCCACCCCCATCCCTACCTGTGCACTGATGCGGGCCACCAGAAAGCTCTTCCTGTTGTCCAACATGGACTTCTCCAGAAGGCACTCCTGAGCCTGGCCCTGGACAAATGCAGGTGCATTCACTTGTTCACCCAGACATCCTACCCTTCCCATCAGGGGGACCACAGAGGGATCCCCTCCCTTGTCCTCTCTCCTCCAGCCTCCCTACTCCAAGAAGCACTGCTCTGATCCACTGGGGCTCAAAAGATCAAAGCCAAGGCCCCACTGCCATCTGCAAGGGGCCTGGTCTAGGAACCAGCACCAGCTGTCCCCTCCCCCGGATCCAACTGGGCTCCAACAAGGGCACCACCTCACCAGCATGAGGTTGACATTGAGAGTGAGGATCTGGCGGCTCATGTCAACGCTGTAGGCATGAGGGAAGTGCTCACGCAGGTAGGCAAAGGCGCCTGCTGCGCACTGGAAGTGAGTGCAGGACACCTTCATGCCCTGGTAGGGGGAGAGGCAGAGGATGGCCAGAGGCAGAGCCAGACAGCTGCCCGTGTCCACTCCCCCAGGACAGGCTGCAAACTCTGGCGGTGAAGGACACTCAGCACCCCTCCTGGGTTTATGTCCTCTGTCCCGCCCACTGCCCCTCCCCTCCTCACCTCCTCAGACACCCGCTTGTCCATGGCCCCCAACATGGAGTGCAGTGCCCCTGGGGAGTCAGAGGACATGGTGTCAGGGCTGGCCTGGGGCCAGTCCCTAGGCTGCCCTACACCTTTGTCAAGTCTAAGGCAGAGGGGGCAGTGTTGTCACTCACGGTCAGGAAAACAGGGATCTGAGAACTGGGGCAGCTGGCCCAAAGACACACTCAGCCCCTCAGTCTCCTGCTCTACACCAGGCAGAGGTGCGGGCGGAGGAAGGAGGAACTCCCATCCATAGCCCCCAGCCTCCAGGTCCAGTCTTGAAGCCCCAGGGTGCCTACACAGGACTCTGGGGCTCCCCAGGCCCCTCCCCTAAGCCACATTAAGGCCAAGTCATCAGGGCTAGCTCAGGCCACCTGGAAGCCAAGGGACCCCCAGTGCTGTCCAGTCCTAGATGACAGGTTGCTACTCTTGGCCAGAGCACAAAGCAGTGACAGCAATGTGGCAACCAGCCCGGCGGAGCTTCTCCCCAGCAGGGTGGTTGCCCATGGCCCAGAAGAAGCGCTGGCAGAGCTATGGGGGAGGCAGTGAAGGGGCCAGAATGTGGGGGACTTCTGTCCATGAGCGCGCTGCTTTTGTGACCTTCTGCTGAGCTGAGATCCTGGCTTGGCAGGCCTTGGAGGTAGGACCATGGAGGAGTTAAGTAGCTCACCGAGGTTGTAGAGAATGCAGGCCTGCTCATACTTGATGTCCTCATGGGCCACAGATTTGCCAGAGAAGATCTCGGTCCTGCAGACAGGCCACCCCCATCATCTTAAGGGAAGGAGGTGGCCAGGGCCTTGAGGCCAGGTGAGGGGACCAGTCACCCCAGTGCAGGTCGGAGGGAGGCCTGGGGAGACCACACCAAGCCACTCCCCATCCTCTGGAGCAAGGAAGGGGGCAGGGAGGAGAGTAAAGGGAGGGGACACCCCCACCATCCATACACCCTGGGCCGTCCAGGCACCCTCCAGGCTCCCCCCAGCCCTGTCTGCCAGCTCTCACCAGGTGACAGGAACGGCGGCCTCCTGGCCAGAGCCCATGGGGACCCGACTCTGCAGGTAGTGGAGCTGGCCTAGGTACTTGCGAAGGACACTGCAGCCCTCAAAGTCCCGCGGGACACGGACAGCATTCTGGGGGGCAGATGGGAGAAGCAAGCCTGCCATCATTTGGGGTAGAGTACAGGCAGGCCCCAAGAAATACACATCTAAGCTAGGAGACTGCACCTTCAAGGGATCCGAAGAAAGCCCACAGCTATACCTTAGCTGCTCAACACCCATCCCACCAGCCAGGGCTGGTTGGCTGGCTCAGTCCCACCTTTCTGGAAGGCAGTTTTACAACACTCATTAAAAATGTTCATGTATGGTGCACCTGAGTGGCTCAGTTAAGCATATGACTTCAACACAGGCCATGATCTCAGGATTTGTGAGCTCCAGCCCCACATCAGGCTCTCTGCTGTCAGCTTGGAGCCTACTTTAGATCCTCTGTCCCTCCACACTCACCCACCAACCCCCTCCCCACTCTCAAAAAAAAATTTTTTAGGAAAAAAAGTTAATGTACTTAATGCTGACCCACAATTCTGTACCTAGAACATACAGTAAAAGATACTCAGTAAAGCAAATGCTTGGATAAGCACACAGTATTATTAATAGGGCCAAATACTGGGATGCCACCAAAATTTCCATTAAAGAGGATTGTTTAAATAAATTATGTTATTAAGCCTACTCACAAAAGAGAACACTCTACAGCCACAAAGCCTGCAGACAAGAGTCTATCATGTTTAGATGTTCATGACATATTTATTGTTGGGCAAAAAAAAAAAAAGTAACAGATGAGCAGTACGATTTCATTTACATAAAATCACATATATACTGAGAGCCAACTAGGTATAATACACAAAGACAAAAGATTCTAGAAGGTTATACACGAAAATGTTAAGTGATTACCCTGGGTAACAGGGTCTAAGTAATTTATCCTATTTTCTATATACGTATAGAGATATATGTTTAATACTCTATTTTTTATATTGAACACTTTTACTCTTTATAAAAAACAAAACTATTCCCATTTTGGGGAAACAAAGCAGACAAAACTTGTGCTCAAATAGAAGGGTAGACAATATACTCTCCAAGAAACAAGTGCCCAAAACAAAGGGATGGGCCACCACCGCGTACCGCGCACACCCTCACCCATCCACTGGGAGAACCAGCCCCCCCACCAGGGCCTCCAGCGGAGGGCTGGCGCTGGCCAGAAGAAACCCTCCAGGACACCACCCTGTGGAGCCCAGCTCCAAGACCCCTGCTTCAGAAGGGAGACCTGGCACCAGCCCCACTTGGCCACTCTCCCTTGGGCCCCGGCTCCTCTCTGGGCAGGAATGGAAGCTCCCTTGCGGAGCAGACTTCAGGGGGCCCAGAGCAAGGAGAAGGCTCACAGCCACGCTGATAGGGTCTAACCAGTCCCTCAGGCCAGGACTTCTGGAATCTAGGCCCCCTCCCCTACCAGAACCTCTGCCGTCATCAAATACCATGGGGACTTTACATTTTCTTTCAGGTTGACCCACTTTTCAAAGTGGAGCTACATCCTAAGTAGCTACCTCTCTGAAACAACAAATTCGATGTGCTAGCTACATATTCTTAAAAACACTCAATAAAGCATATATAAAAAGATTAAAATAGAAAAGATTTGCCTTTGTACTTCTTAAAACTATCTTTGGGAGACAATGGAAGCAATCCTTCTTCCAAGCCACACAGCCACCGCACTTTTAATCCAGCCAAGACCCATGGCCCTCCATGTCCCACCTGCCACGTTCTCTGTCGCCTACATGTGGAGAAGCCAAGCAGAACAGGAGTCAGAAAGGAAGCTCTGAAGCCACACCGTCCCCATCCCCCTCACAAGCCCCGCACCACGCCGGCCAGCTATATGCCCTATAATCCCAGAACCGAGAATTTCAGAGTTGCAACTGGAGGTCTTCTTAGAGAAAACTCTTCCAGCTCCTGCTTTACAAATGAGGAAACTGAGGCCAGATCGTAAAAAGAGGATTGCCTATAGGTTCCCAAAGTATATCCACCCTCCATGTCCATTGCAAATCACGGAGTTATAGTACAAGCTTAATTTGACTTAAGCCTCTGCTTTGTAGGTCTCTCTGCTGTGACACATTTTCTGTAATTCACTATAAACTAGACCAGTGTTAAAATTGCTGCAATAATTTAATTACTCTTATTTTCATTCCATGTATTACTGAGCCTGGGAGGTTTTTTGGTCTGGATTATATTCGAAAGTTAGTTTACTGAAGAAACACGAATCCAGTCCAATGCTCACGCTGCTTGGATGAAAAAATCAAGTCCAGGTTAGAAGAAGTGGCTCAGGACTCCTAGTGCCTATCCTTCCAGGGGCCGAGAGGAGCCCTGGTCCTGGTCCGATGCTCTCCAGCCCACTGCTCTGTGCAGGCTGCCTGCCCCACACCTGAAAGACTGCCGTGAGAGGCTGTGAACACCAGGAGGAGTGCTGCTCCCAGGGTGTGGGGTATGCAAGTGCACACAAAATGGCGGCAGTCCTAGGGGTTAAGATTCTCTCACTAGTTGGCGAACAGTCCAAGTTTTTGTAAAATTTATAAAAATTTTTTAAAATTTTTAAAAATTTATAAAAAGTTTTTATAAAAATTTATGAGGAATATTCTGGGAAGGGGTAGAGCAGGGAGCAGGAGAAACCCGTGCCCACCGAACCCATGGCACTGGCGAAATCCATCTGACGTGACTGTTTTGGAGCTCTGGAGTCTACTGAAGGCTTGCAGCTGGCAGAGGAAGCTTGGGTGGTAAATTCTGGTGAATTTCTGCTGCGGCACAGTAGCAGCTACCCAGCCCCCAGCCTGCACGTGTTCCCGGAGCAGCCTGCACACAGTCTGTGGGAGCCAGAGTAGGCAGTAAGCACCCTGTCCTCCAAATACAGGGACCTGTGCTCTGATCACAGACTGCTGTTTCCGATCTCAGAGGAGCAAAGAGGAAGGTGGACATGCACCTCCCTCCACTGCTTCACCTTCCCTCTTGTGGAGGGATTTAAAGCGCCAGTGCTGGAGGGCCTGAGCGGCTCAGTCAGTTGAGTGCCCAACTCTTAATTTTGGCTCAGGTCATGAACTCACAGTTTGTGAGTCTGAGCCCCATGTCAGCTCTATGCTAGCAGCGTGGAGCCTGCTTGGGATTCTCTCTCCCCCTCTCTCTGCCCCTTGCCTGCTCACAAGCACTCTCTCTCAAAACAAACATTTTTAATAAATAGATAAAGCACCAGTACTTCGCTCTCCACTTACTCTTCCATTTGTCTTTTTTCCCTTCTGTGAGCCAGACTGAATTCAAAACCAACCATATTCACAGGGGAAATGAGAAAGTCACCATGCATATCCAGAGAAAAAGGCACAGGCTCAGAAAAGACCTGAGAAGAACTTAAGTTCAGAAATCTCATCTAATTCTATGTATATATTTATTTTTGAAAGAGAGAGAGAGAGAGAGAGAGACAGAGTGCGAGCGGGTGGGGGGCAGGGGGGCAGGGGGCAGAGAGAGAGGGAGACATAGAATCTGAAGTAGGCTCCAGGTTCTGTTAACACAGAGCACCACACAGAGCCTGAACTCATGAACGGTGGGGTCATGAGACAAAGTTGAACACTTTTTTTTTTTTCTTCAATAGTTTACTGTCAAGTTGGTTTCCATATAACACCCAGTGCTCATCCCAACAATGCCCTCCTTCATGCCCATCAACCCCTTTCCCCTCCCTCCCATACCCATCAGTCCTCAGTTTGTTCTCAACATTCAAGAGTCTCTCATGGTTTGCCTCCCTCCCTCTCCCCAACTATTTTCCCCCTTCTTCTCCCCCACGGTCCTCCGTTAAGTTCTTCCTAATCCTCCTATACGTGCAAACATATGGTATCTGTCCTTCTCTGCCTGACTTATTTCGCACAGCATAACACCCTCGAGTTCCATCCATGTTGCTACACATGGCCAGATTTCATTCGTTCTCATTGCCATGTAGTATTCCATCATATAAACCACATCTTCTTGATCCATTCGTCCGTTGATGGACACTTAAGCTTTTTCCATGTTTTGGCTTTGTTGAGAGTGCTGCTATGAACACTGGGGTACATGTGCCCCTATGCATCAGCACTCCTGTATCCCTCGGGTAAATTCCTACCAGTGCTGGGGCGCCTGGGTGGCTTAGTTGGTTAAGCGTCCGACTTTCGCTTAGGTCATGATCTCGCAGTTCGTGGGTTCGAGCCCCGCGTCGGGCTCTGTGCTGACAGCCAGCTCAGAGCCTGGAGCCTGTTTCATTCTGTGACTCCCTCTCTCTCTGACCCTCCCCTGCTCACGCTGTCTCTCTCTCTCTCCTAGAAATAAATAAAAAACATTAAAAAAAATTAAAAAAAAAAAATTCCTAGCAGTGCTATTGTTGGGTCCTAGGGGAGTTCTATTGTTAATTTTTTGAGGAACCTCCACACTGTTTTCCAGAGGGGCTGCACCAGTTTACATTCCCACCAACAGTGTAGGAGGGTGCCCGTGTCTCCACATCCTCGCCAGCATCTAGAGTTCTCTGATTTGCTCATTTTAGCCACTCTGACCAGTGTGAGGTGGTATCTCACTGTGGTTTTCATTTGTATTTCCCTGATGAGGAGGGACACTGAGCATCGTTTCA
>NW_024080662.1:2871100-2959718 GCF_003009895.1 Hyaena hyaena
AAAAAAAAAAAAAAAAAACAACCATCTTAAAGATCCTCAAAGAACTGGGGCACCTAGGTAGCTCAGTCAGTTAAGCATCCAACTTCAGGTCAGGTCATGTTTTCATGGTTTGTGAGTTCAAGCCCCACATCAGGCTCTGCACTGACAGCACAAAGCCTGCTTTGGATCCTCTGTCTCCCGTCCTCTCTCTCCCTCCCTCCCTCTCTCTGCCCCTCTCCAGTTTGTGTGCTTGCTCTCTCAAAAATAAACATTAATAGGGGCACCTGGGTGCTCAGTTGGTTAAGTGTCCGACTTCGGCTCAGGTCATGATCTCATGGTTCATGGGTTCGAGCCCCGTGTCGGGCTCTGTGCTGACAGCTAGCTCAGAGCCTGGAGCCTGCTTCGGATTCTGTGTCTCCCTATCTCTCTGACCCTCGCCTGCTCACACTGTCTCTCTCTCTCTCTCTCTCTCGGAAATAAATAAAACATTAAAAATTTTTAAAAAACATTAATAAAAATAAATTTTTAAAAAAGATGCTCAAAGAACTAAAGGAAGATGTGGAGAAGGTCAAGGAAACAATGTAAGGAAAAATGGAAATATCAACAAAGGGAAAAGGTAAAAAGAAACCAAAATAAAATAAATTCTGAAGCTGAAAAGTACTGTAGATACACTGAAAAATTCACCACTAGCCTGAAAAGCAAATTTCCACAGACAAAAGGATCAGTGGACTTGACAACAAGATAACTGAATTTACCAAATCTAAGGAATAGAAAGAGAAAATACTGAATGAAAGTGAACAGAGCCTAAGGGACCTGTGAAGACACCTTCAAGCAGACCAACAAAAGCATTGCAGAAATTCCAGAAAGAGAAGAAAGAAAGGGACAGAGAAAATATTTGAAGAAACAATGGCCTAAAACTCCCTAAATTCAATGAAAGACATGAAGCTTAAAAAACTCCAAGCAGGATGAACTCAAAAGATCCGCACCAAGACACACTGCAGTCAAACTGTCAAAAGCCAAAGACAACGAGAATCTGGAAAGCACCAAGAGAGAAGTGACTCATCACATACAGGGGATCCTCAATGAGCTTCTCAGCAGATCTCTCATCAGGAACTCTGGAGACCAGAGGCAGGAGATCCATACATTCAAAGCACTGAAAGAAAACAACCTGCCAAGGCAGATGGGTGGCTCAGTCAGTTAAGTGCCTGACTCGATCTCAGCTCAGGTTTTGATCTCAGGGTCCTAAGTTCAAGCCCTGCACTGGGTTCCACAGTAAACATGGAGCCCTACTTTAAAAAAGGGGCGGGGGGAACCCTGCCAACCAAAAATCCTATATCCAGCAAAACTGTCCTTCAAAACCGAGGAGACATTAAGACATTCCCAGATAAACAAAAGCTGAGCAAATTCACTACCACCAGATCTACCTGGCAAGAACTGCTAAAACAAAGCCCACTTGATAGTAACCTGGAGTCATAGGAAGAAATAAAGATCACAGTAAACGTACATACATGGGCAATTATAAAAGCTAAAATTATTTTATCAATGGTGTATGATTCCACTTTTGTTTTCCACATAAGAGACTAATACATTTCAAAAAAGGATAAAATTTGGGGTGCCTGGGTGGCTTAGCCAGTTAAGTGTCTGACATTGGCTCAGGTCATGATCTCACAGTTTGTAGGTTCCAGCCCCGCATCGGGCTCTTTCCTGAATCACAGTGGACAATTAGAAAATGAAATAAGAAAAGACAATTCCATTTATGATAGCATCAAAAAGAATAAATAATACAGAAGTAAACTTAGCCAAGAAAGCAAAAGACTGAAAACTACAACATTTTGCCAAAAGTTTCAAAATTAAAGACATAAATAAATGGATATCCACATTCATGTATTAAAAAAACTTAATATTATTAAGGTGACAGACCTCCCCCTAAATGATCTACTTTTTTGGATTTTGATTTTTAGGGAGTCAATGAAATCCTTATCAGAATCCCAATGGCATTTTTTTTTGCAGAAACAGAAAAATTCATTCTAAAATTCATATGGAATCTCAAAGGACTCCAAAGAGCCAAAACAATCTTGAAAAAGAAGAACAAAGCTGAAGATCTTACAATTGTTAATTTAAAAAAAAATTTTTTTTTTACTGTTTATTTTTGAGAGAGCGCGCGCGAGCAAGCATGAGCAGGGAAGGGGCAGAGAAAGAGGGAGACACAGAATCCAAAGCAGGCTCCAGGCTCTGAGACGTCAGCATAAAGTCCAATGCGGGGCTTAAACTCACAAACCGTGAGATCACGGCCTGAGCTGAAGTTGGACAATCAACTGACTGAGAGCCACCCAGGTGTCCCTCACAAGTGCTAATTTCAAAACTTATTACAAAGCTACAATAATTGAAACAATGTGATACTGCCATAAAGAGACTATGCACTAATGGAACAGAAGAAAGAACGGAGAAATAAACCCTTGCCTATATGATATTATGGGAAAAACTGTACTGCCCCCAATTGCTATGTTGAAGTCCTACCCACCCCCATTATCTCAGAATGTGACTGTATTTAGAGACAGTCTATACCTTAAAGAGGTAAAGTAAACTGAAATTATACAAATGGGCCCTAGTCCTTCCAATATGACTGTTGTCCTTATAGAAAGAGATTAGGACACAGACATGCACAGAAGGACAACTACGTGAAGATATAGGGAGAAAATGGCCATCCACAAGCTAAAGAGAGAGGCCTCAGAAGAAATCAACCCTATCAACACTCTGACCTCAGACTTCTAGCATCTAGAACTGTGAGAAAATAAATGTGTTATTTAAGCCACCAGTCTGTGGTACTTTGTTATGGTAGCCATAGTAAACTAATACATGGGGTCACATGATTTTTGACAACGGTGCCATTCAATGGGTGACAGTCTTTTCAACAAATGGTGCTGGGAAAACTATAATCCACACACAAAAGAATGAAGTTGGACCCTTACTTTATACCGTTTACAAAAATAAATTCAAATTGGATCGAAGACCTAAATGTAAGAGCTGAAGCTATAAAACTCTTAGAACCAACAAAGGAGGGAAATTTTTGTGACACTGGATCTGGCAATGATTTCTTGGGTAGAACTCCAAAGCAAAGCACAGGAAACAAGAGAAAAAATAAACAGGACCTACACCAAAAGTTAAAACTTCTGAACATCAAAGGACACAATCAACAGAGTGAAAAGGCAACCCATGGAAGAGGAGAAAATATTGGCAAATCATGTATCTGATAAGGAGTTAATATATCAGAATATATAAAAAAAACTCCTACAACATAACAAAAACTCTGGCCAAAAATGGGCAAGGGACCTGAAAAGACATTTCTCCAAAGCAGATATACAATAAATACATGAAAAAATAAGAACACTGATCATTAGGGAAATGCAAAGTCAAAACTACAATGAGATACCGTCTCACACTCCTCAAGATGACTACTATAAAAAAGACGGAAAATAATGTGTGCTGGCAAGGACATGGAGAAACTGCTGGTGTACACTGCTGGTGGAAATGTAGAGGTAATTCTATTTTTTTTGTCTTTTTTTAGAAATGTTTTATTTATTTCTAGGAGAGAGAGAGAGAGAGACAGCATGAGCAGGGGAGGGTCAGAGAGAGAGGGAGTCACAGACTCTGAAACAGGCTCCAGGCTCTGAGCTGGCAGTCAGCACAGAGCCCGACGCAGGGCTCAAACCCGAACCCTGAGATCATGACCTAAGCGAAAGTCGGACGCTTAACCGACTAAGCCACCCAGGCGCCCCGGTAATTCTATTTTTGGTTCCTCCAAAAATCACAAACAGAATTATCATATGAACCAGCAATTCCATTTCTGGGTATATGCTCAAAGAATTGAAGGCAGGGTCTCAAACATATATTTATACATCTATGAGCATTACACATACAACCCATTCACACCCACAGTGGCATTATTCACAATAGGCTAAAGGTGGAGGCAACCCTCTTAACTAAGACAACAATGAAGTTTGCTGCACCGATTGGTTCTTCCTTTCATGAACGATTTTTCTGTAGCACGTAATGCTGCTTAAGAACATTTAACCCACAGCAGAACTTCTTTCAAAATTGTAGTCAACCTTCTCAATCCCGCTGCTTTTTTATCAATTAAGCTTATGTGATACTCTAAATCCTATGTTGTCATTTCAACAATCTTCACAGCATCTTCACCCGTATATTCCAGCTCCAGAAACTTTTTTTTTTGCTCATCCATTAGAACCAACTCCCCATCCATTCAAGTTTGATCATGAGATTGCAGCACTTCAGTTCCATCCTCAGGCTCCACTTCTAGTTCTCTTGCTGTTTTCACCACATCCGTGGTTACTTCCTCCACTGAAGTCATGAAGCCCTTGAAGTCATCCAGGGCTGGAATCCACTTCTTCCAACTCCCATGAACCTTGATATTTTGACTTCTTCCCATGAATCACGACTGTTCTTAATGGCATCTAGAATGGTAAATCCGTTCCAGGTTTTCAATTTACTCTGCCCAGATCCATTAGAAGAATCACTATCTATGCAGCTATAGCTTTAGAAATAAATTTCTTAAAAGGGTGCCTGGGTGGCTCAGACAGCTCAGTGTTCAACTTTGGCTCAGGCCATAATCTTGCAATTCGTGGATCTGAGCCCCTCACTGGGCTCTGTGCTGACAGCTCAGAGCCAGGAGCCTGCTTCAGATTCTGTGTCTCCCTCTCTCTCTACCTCTCCCCTGCTCATGCTTTATCTCTTTCTCTCTCAAAAATAAATAAGCATTAATTTAAAAAAATAAAAAAAAATTTAAAAGGAGGGGCACCTGGGTAGCTCAGTCGGTTAAGCATTCGACTTTGGCTCAGGTTATATCTCATGGTTTGTGAGTTCAAGCCCCATGTTGGGCTCTGTGCTGACAGCTCAGAGCCTGGAGCCTGTTTCAGATTCTGTGTCCCCCTCTGTCTGCCCCTCCCCCGCTCATGCTCGCTCGTTCTCTCTCTCAAAAATAAGTAAACACTTAAAAATTTTAAAAAAAAATTGTATTTCTTAAAGAATAAGCTTGAAAGTCAAAATTAATTCTTGATCCATGGGTTACAGAACAGATGTGTTAGCATAAAAACAACATTTATCTTGTATGCTTCCATCTTGTGTGACCATGTACATTGTCAATGAGCAGTAATATTTTGAAAGGAATCATATTTTTTGAGCAGTTCTCAACAGGAGCCTTAAAATACAGTAAACTACGTTGTAAATACATGTGCTGCCATCCAGGCTTTGTTTTTCCATTTACACAGCCTGTCCTTTGAAGCTTTAAAGCCAGACACTGACTTCTCCCTAGCTGTCATAGTCCTGGATGGCATCTTCTTCCAACAGAAGGCTGTTTTGTCTCCACTGAAAATCAGTTGTTGGCTACCTTCATGAATTATCTTAGCCAAACTTTCTGATCACTTGCTGCAGATTCTACATTAGCACTTACCGCTTCACCTTGTACTTTTCTGTTAGGGAGATGGCTTCTTTCTTTAAATCTCATGAACCAACCTGTGTGCTTCAAACTTTACTTCTTCACCTCTCTCAGCCTTCACAGAACTGAAGAGAGTAAGGACCTTGCTCTGAACTAGGCTTTAGCTGAAGGGAATGTTGTGGCTGGTCTGATCTTCTATCCAGACCACTCAAACTTCCTCCACATCAGCAATGGTTCATGTGGTTCTATCATCAATCATGTGTTCACTGGAGGAACACTTTTAATTTGCTTCAAGAACTTTTCTTTTGCATTCACAACCCGGCTACCTGGAGCAAGGGGCCTGCCTACCTTTCAACCTTTCAGTCAGTCTTGGCTTTCAACATGCCTTCCTCCCTAGGCTTTATCATTTCTAGCTTTTGATTTAATGAGAGACATGTGACTCTTCCTTTCACTTGAAAACTTAGAAGCTATTATAAGGTTACTAATTGGCCTAATATCAATATTGTTGTGTCTCAGGGAACATGGGAGACTCAAGGAAAGAAAGACAGGGGAAGAGCCGGTCAGTGGAGCAGTGAGAACACACCTGGCATTTACTGATTAAGTTCACAGTCTCATGGAGTTTGTGGTGCCCTAAAACAATTACAATAGTAGCATCAAAAATCGCTGATCACAGATCAATGGGGTGCCTGGCTGGCTCAGTTGGCAGAACATGGGACTCTTGATCTTGGGGTTATGGGTTCTAGCCCCATGATGGGTTCTTAAAAATAAAATCTTAAAAAAAAAACAAAAACACCAGTATCTGTGGAGCACAATAAAGCAAAGCACAATACAAAGTATGGGCATGCCTAGGGGCACCTTGGGTGGCTCAGTTGGTTGAGCTTCCAATTCTTGGTTTCAGCTCAGATCATGATCTCATGGTTTGTGGGTTCAAGCCCTGCATTCCGGCTCTGTACTGTCAATGCATAGCCTGCTTGGGATTCTGTCTCTCTCCCTCCTCCACTCTCACTCTGTGTCTCTCTCAAAATAAATAAATAAGCTTAAAAAAAAAAAGATATCTTAAAGAAAAAAAAAAGGTACCCCTGTATAAAATAGAAAAACAGTGGCTCAGTCAGTTAAGTGTCCAACTTCGGCTCAGGTCAGGGTCTCACAATATATGGTTTGAGCCCTGTGTTGGGGTCTGTGCTGACAGCTCAGACCCTGGAGCCTGCTTTGGATTCTGTATCTCCCTCTCTCTCTGCCCCTCCCCCACTCGCATACTATCTCTTGCTCTCAAAAATAAATATTAAAAAAAATAGTTTAATAAAATAAAATTAAAAGATAAAATAGAAAAATGGGCAAAGGACATTGAAGATTTCTAAAAGAAGGCATACAACCAACACACTAACAATTGTGAAACCTCACTATTAGTGAAATAACTGAAAACTAAAATCAAATACCCTTTTCAACTACCAGACTGCCAGAACTGAAAAGTAACAGCAGGAGTAAGCACGTATACCATAGTCGGGGGTGCACAGGAAAACAAGTACATCCATCTGCCCACTAATTCCTACAGAAACAATCCCATATGCACCCAATTATGCACAGACAAGGATGATATTCACAGTGCCGAAAAACAAAATAACCTAATGTTCTCTGAGACAAGACTAATTGAATTACAGCGCAACGTGATTACAGGACATTAAAAATACTATTCTACATTCATCGATACAGAAACAAATCTACTATATGTTAAGTGAAAAAAAGCAGACTACATAAGCAGTTTGGGTGGTCTATGATCCTACTGTGGTTTTACATAAGTATACACAGTTGACACTTAAACACTGTGGGGGGGAGGGGCAGAGGCACTGACCCCCACACAGTCAAAACTCCACTATAATTTTTGACTTTCCAAAAACTTAACTACTAATAGCCTATTGTTGACCGGAGCATCACTGATTATAGTCAATTAACACAAATTTTGTATGTTATGTGTATTATACACTGTACTCTTACAACGAAGCTAGAGAAAAGGAAATGTTAAAGAAATCCCAAGGAAGGGGTGCCTGGGTGACTCGGTTGAGCATCAGACTCTTGGTTTCAGCTCAGGTCATGATCTCACAGTTTTGGAGTTCAAACCTCAAGTTGGGCTCTGTGCTGACAGCATGGAGACTGCTTGGGATCCTTTCTCTCCCTCACTCTTTGCCATTCCCCTGCAGGCAAGCTCGCTCTCTCTCTCTCTCTCTCTCTCAAAACAAACTTAAAAAAATCATAAGGAAAACACATTTACAGTCCTATACTATAAAAAAAAAAATGCATGTAAGTGGACACACACAGTTCAAACCCATGTTGTTAAAGGGTCAATCATACACACACACATATAATTATAACATATAAATATATATTAAGTTACACGAGTAATATATATACAATATATTTAAATATAAATATATAAATTTTATATAAATGTCTATAAAGTATCAAATATATATGCAAGAATTTGCAAGAAGGATGTTTAAGATTGTTTATCCTTTACTTTTTTGCATTTTTAAACTTTTCTATCATTAATTTTGCTTTTACAGAGCAAAAAATACTAAATTAGAAAAAGAACACAGTTCCAGGTGGTTTCTTTACCTCCCTATCAAACCAATCCTGTTCATATGTGCATAAAAATACTATCCTCCTACCTGTCTGAGCAACTCTAGCTTCTTCAGTTCCTCATTGTAGGCTTCTGGGTTCTCTCCATAATTCTTCAGGACAAACTAGAGAGACAGAGAGAGAAGGGAAAGACATAAACCAGGAATACAGAACATTCCGCCGCTCCCACTCTTGCCCGGAGTCCTTGGCTGTCACCAGGCAGGGCTCAAGGTTGGGTCCAGACCCACAAGCATGAGCTTACCTCCTGGTCCACAGGGACCTCTACCTCAATAACAGGGCATCACTAAGAAGCTGCCCATGAGAGTCATGGTCTGACCAGGAGAGCCTCCACCTTTGAGCAAAATGGAAAGTAAGACTGGATGACCCTACATCAGCACCCTGGCTCGTCTTCATCATGCTACCGCCCTCTCTGTAAAGCCCACGACTCTGGCAGGTCAGGAACTGGGGAACTTACCTGGCTGAAATTGGATCCTACTGAGCATCCCAAAACAGGCCACAAATTCAAGCCTCCCTCAAGGATTGAACCCCGTTGTGTTCAGGGACCACAACTATAATCCCAACCCAACAACAAACAGGCAAGAGATACCAAATAAGAGGGGGAGTGCAAAGCCTTCTTCACCAGCCAGCGCCTCTTGCTAGGAAAAGGCACCACAGAATAAAGGATTTACAGAAGGACAGGCCCACAGGAGTGTGATGGGAATGATCCAGACAGGAGATGGGAAAGTCACTACCTGCATCAGAGAGGGAACTGGTACACCTGCCCACAACAGCGCTCACCACCTCAGGAGCTGACACTTAGGACAATAGCACACTCATCGGTCTGGAGGCACAGCCTCGACCAAAAGACCCCTTGTTCACCTAAGATTAAGAGACTAAGGCAGGTGGAACTACCACTACTGCAGCTCCTACTGCCTGAGTCAGCAATCTGGGTGGGGGGAGGGGGCAGATGCACCCCTTCCACAAACACTGGGCACTGATGCCCACCTCATAGGTTCCCTGAGGTTCAAAGACCGAAAAGAGGTGGCCTCTCTGTCCAGTGGCAGGCTCGCACCATGTCTGTGGCCCACTCACCTGGTCTGAAGTCCCTTCCCAGGACCTATCCCACATGGCTAGGGAATTAGCCACATGGAAACCCGGAAGGCTGTGTAACAGCTCCCACCTGCCCTGGCAGGGAAAGCGAGAAGAGGGACAGGCAGAAGGGAGGCTACTGCTCAATTTGTTTCAGCATCACCCAGTCACATTCCCAAACCTCTGACCCTGACCCCTCTTCTGTTGGCTTTACTTCCTGAAAGTCCCACGTGTCCATGAGCTCTCCTTTCTATCGTCTTGCAACCCCTTCAAAACTATCCCTGACCCAGAGGCCAGAATGATCTTTCTAGCACAACTCCAACGTCACTCCTAACTTCAAAGCCTCTGAAACACACACACACACACACACACACAAACACACACACACACACACACAAACACACACACACACACACACACACACACACACACCTGGGGGGAAAAAAATAAACCAAAACACGCTTTTCTCAGGATAGTGAGATTATAAGAAAAGAGTTGCAATCTAAAGAGAAAAATTATAATCTGAAAAGAAGGTGCAACAGTGGCTCTCCAAAGCCTACAAGTGCAAATCTAATCTCCTAGGCACAGAGTTCAGGGCTCTTCACAAACTACTCCCAACAGCCTTCAAAGACTGTCCTCTAGCACCTCCCAGGGACACCCAGCCAGCCGTGGAATTGCTGCTCCCAGGTCTCAATGCCTGTCCCCATGTTGTACCTCTTCTCTATTAAAGACTCAGATGAAATGTCACTTTCTTGAACTTCAGCTGCTGCCGTCTCTACATTCTAAACATGCCTTCATCAGACTGTGCCTTGTGGCAGGGTCATGCCAGTGACATCCCTCCAATCCACACCAAATAATGAGCGCATCAGGAACAGCAGGGGCCTCATTAGTACGTGTTAGATACTCAGCAAATGGTTGCCTTTGCAGGAAATGCAGATGATGGATAAACAAAGTGAAAATACTAAAAGGAGACACTCAGAAAAATTCAGAAGATGGGACATTCTGCCCAACCCAGGTTCTGAAAAAAATCAAGGTATGGGGGTGAGGGTAAGCAGGAGACTATTTTAAAAGATTAAAGAAACAGAACTAAATACAATATGGGAACCCTGGCTGAATCTGAATTTGGGAGGAAGAAGAGTCTTAAAAAATGTTTGGGGGTGGGGGCACCTGGCTGGCTCAGTCGGTAGAGTGTGCAACTCTTGATCTCGAGGTTCTAAGTTTGAGCCCTATGTTGGGTGTAGATCACATAGAAATAAAATCTTGGGGGGGGGGGGCGCCTGGGTGGCTCAGTCGGTTAAGCGTCCGACTTCGGCTCAGGTCATGATCTCACAGTTCGTGGGTTCAAGCCCTGCGTCAGGCTCTGTGCTGACAGCTAGCTCAGAGCCTAGAGCCTGTTTCAGATTCTGTGTCTCCCTCTCTCTCTGACCCTGGCCTGTTCATGTTGTCTCTCTCTCTCTCTCTCAGAAATAAATTTTTTAAAATAAGAAAAAAAAAAAGAAAATCTTGGGAAAAAATGCTTTGGGGACAATACGTGAAATTTTAATATAAATCATAGCAGAAAATTTTTGTGGATTTTGTGATGATTATACAGTTAAGCAGGAGAATATCCCTACTCTTAGGATGTGCTGAGATGTATACAACTTACTTTCAAAGGTTCACGGGATATGTATGTATACACACACACACAATGTTTTCTAAAAAGAGAGACACATACAGAGAGAAAACACACAAATATGTGAACTATCAAAACTAGGTAGAGAGAATTTGGATGAGCACTGCATTATTCTTTCAATTTTTCTGTATGTTTGAAGTCTGGAAAACAAATGTTTGAAGAGTTGTTGAAAAACTAAATGGTACCTGAAAAACACTTTCCCCTGTGTCTGTGGCTCTTAGCCTTCTGTAAGTCCTTTGACAACATGACAAAAGCCATGAAAGAAATCTCCCTAGAAATAGTCAACTATGCACAAACACAAAAATGTGCAAACAATTTTAGGAGTTCGCAGACGCTCTGAAGCCCATTTATGGGCTCCTTGTTTACAATCCTTGCTTGGATCTAGCCAAACCTCTTCTTCTCAACCAGCCCTCCAAAAACCATAAAAATAAAGCGTGGCCTGAGCTGTAAGGTAAAACTTGACTAAAATGGGAATGTGTCCCTTGGTTAATTCCCTTCTGGTAAGAGATTTTAGATTAACAGTACACACAGCCTGGAGGCCCCAAGGGGTAGAGGGATACTGGAGTCCTAGAAACAAGGATTCTCCTGACATTGCTAAAAACACCTGTCCTTGCTGTTCACACACGGTGAAGGAGAAAGGTTGCCTCTAACTCCAGTAAATCATCCCTAGAAGTCACCTTCTACCTGTGTCTCACTCCTCCTGCAAGATCAGCAGCAGCAAACTGAGCTCCTGCCACATGCCAGGCACTGCGGTGAGGACCTAACAAGTCTCTCAAACCCCATAACAACCCAAAGCAGTAGATACTATTATCATCACCATTTTACAGATGAGGAAATGAAGAAACTGAGGCAAAGAGGTTTTAGGGCATTTGCTGAATTCACAGCACTAATAACTGATGGAGCAATAACTAAAACCCAGACTCCAGAGCCCAGGTTCTTAATCACGCATTAGAACGATCCATTTCCTATATTTTTAATACAGTTCTCATAAATAATTCTGAAGAAAAGGTTAGAGAAAATGAATCTCTAGCCACACAGTGAATCTCATAGCCACAACAGAGCAGCCAGGTTACTTTTTAAACTCTGACAAAATCCTCCATGACTGTAGAGCATTCGTTCCCCCACTGAACAGAGGAAAAAGGTTAGCTGAAGGTTCTAGAGTAAAAAACAGAGACCCATCTTGCAGTCTACATTCTACAGAGCTCAGAACAAAGTGTGGTCAGGATTTGAAGCTCCTGACAGTCTGAGAAGGCAGGCCCAAAAGCAGGTAGACCCTGGATACTGCCACCGCAGAAGGCAACGACAGGACCCCAGTGCACCCACACAACCAACAGCCAGTTAGGGCTACCAGGATCGGAGAACCTCCAGAGCCCCGTCAGGCTTTGAAACAGTTGGAGAGCCTTTTCTGAGGAAACAGTAAGACCTATAGATAGGTCTACATTAACTGAGAGCACGTCTAGGGATCAGAGTCACTTGGGGAGGGGGAGGGGAAGGAAGGAGTTACAAGTGCAAAACAATGAGAATGCAAAGGTCATTTCCAGGGAGAAATATCAATAAGTATGTCAGGATCTCTGATAGGGACTCACACGCATTAATTCTCGATTCTCACAAGCTTAGGAGGTATAGTATTTCCATGTTATAGGTGAGAAAAATAAGGACCAGATTAGTTATATAATCATTTGTAGCCCTGAAGCTCACCAAGCAATTAAGTGGAAGAAATGGGACCTAAAACAAGGTCTGATTCCAATGTCTATGGCATTTCCATGATACTACTCTGCTCTTTTACTGAGCAACTAATGGCACAGAATTTTGTAGGCAGATCAGATCACATTCATCACAGATAAGAAACATTCATCCTGGGTCCTGCCATTCTTTTGCAGACTGGAAAAATGGGAACTAGAGATTAGCAATGGCTGTGCTAGAACTCCAAGCCAGATTTCCTGACTCCTGACCCAAGGATATTCCTTTTGTGCACTCTCTCTAGTATTAGCATGTTCTCAATCTTCTGTGTACGCTTCTTCCCCACCCCAAGATGTTGGCAGTATCTAGCTTTTGCTCTTAATTTGACAGAACATCTTGGAATTTCATGGTGCTAATTAAAGCAATTATCCAAGAAGAAAAGAGAATAAAAGGCATCACATGTGTAAACATTACCTTTGTTCACTACACATATATTTCCTTTCTCTCCACTTGCAAGGATTTACTCAAATATGGGGAACTCCTTGGGCTGGTCCACGGAAACACACATAAAACTAAGTCCCACATAGTATCATTATGTATTACTAATAAATACAATACAGTATATGCTTTGCTACTGAACTTCACATGAGATTACTTTTATTCAGAGAAGAGTTTTATTGCCCCTTGGTGTCAGCAAACCTAAAACCAAGTCAGAGGCCAACAGCACTGAGGATGAGAACAGACTTTCATCCTCGCCTAGTCTAACCCCTACCCCTACACTCGAATCTCTTCCACATCTCTCCTAAACAACACCAACAAGGACAACTCAAGTTACATCTCCTGGCAGGTGTTAGAACTAGACTAGGGCATTCAACCAACACTTGGCAAGCATTTTCCACACGTAAGTATTTATTACTTCCCGAGGAAAGGGAAGAATCTGAAGTGAAATGGATGCAGGCTTTTGGTGTATGAGATTCAAGTCAGAGAAGAGCGAACTGGACAGTGCACGTCATCTGTTTCTGGAGCCATTCAGCTCTAAAACACAAGTGGGCATACAGGCTTGGTGACTCCAGATCTGTGGTAAGAGAAAAGACAGGTCATCACCACAGGTAATTGGCAATGTCCCATGCTCCTCACTGCTGAGGAGGCAGGGCCCTCTTTTAGGCCTCTGGCCATCTGATTTCCTTTTCTGTGTATGGAGCAAGCACTTCAAAAGAGTCAGCTATCCCATGGGAAGTCGTGAAGGACAGGGGAGGGGACGTGAGGGGATCCCACAAACCTGAAAACGAGGCTTTACGTACATGTGAATAAGATGAAGAGTAAGAAGAGGTAAAAAGAGTGAGCACTCTGTGGTGGAAGTCAACTAAGTGTTAACAGTGGTGAGTCTGGTCTGAATATGGGAGTATGGTACAATAGCCAGGCAGCTAACGGGGCCCTGAGGAGGCATGGTTCAACCTGAGTGATGAACAGGAGGAAAGGGATTCCAGAAGGGACCAGAGCAAGAACAATGATGAGATGTGGAAGGAAAAGATACTGAAAGTTCCTATAGGAGAGGCCTGGGAGAATGAATTAGGGAAGCAGGCTAAAGCCAAGTGGTGGCAGGCCTAGAACAGCAGGCAGATTCTCTGAAGGAACCTGGTGGAAAAGTGGAGATTCAGATATCAATCCAGGAGAGACTGGGGAGGAGAGAGGCCAAGAAGCCACTGAGTTGGCAGGGTGGCTACTACCTGATACATCTGCCCTTGAGGACAGGTTACCAAGTAGATCATTAGAAGGTAAGCTCTAGGAAGCCAGGAATTTTTATTCTAACATATAGCCCTGTAACATATAGCCCTGAATTCCCAGGGATGGCACATATAGTCACTCAATAATAACTATTTGTTCAATGAATCAGAGATGGATGTTAACATCTAACTCCAAGTGAGCTTGACTTAAGCTCTAGTGCAGTTGATTAAAGGCAGGTGCTTGAGACCAGAAGAGGAAACAACTTCAAACACCAACACTTGTCACCAAAATCACTCAGTGATGAAAAGTACAAGTCAGCCTTCATTAGTTTCCAATGAGTCAGCACTCTGGGCTCCAAAGCACTGGAAACAAAGTGAGGAGACAGCAGCATTTTCCCACTAAAAAATTATGTGGGTCCAGGTATCCCAACTAAAGCTTGGTACTGCTGTTCAAAGCCAGCTTGCTGTTCTCTTGGCTCTTACTTACATTATTCCATGACCATCAGGAGCGAAAACTAATACTAGGCATTATGAAAGGTCTTTTCAACAGCTCAGGACTCACAAAGAAACCATTTAGCTATCTGGAAAATTCCTATTCATCCTTCAAAACCCACCAAGCCTTCTCTGATGGCCCCTCCTTAGGCTGGCACTGGTACAGTGCATGTACACTTCCACTGATAATACCATTTAGTTTGTAAATGTCCTCTACTAAACTGAATTCCTAAAAATAAATAAAGAACGAACAGTCTCGGGGCGCCTGGGTGGCTTAGTCGGTTAAGCATCCGACTTTCACTTAGGTCATGATCTCGCGGTTCGTGGGTTCAAGCCCCGCGTCGGGCTCTGTTCTGACTGCCAGCTCAGAGCCTGGAGCCTATTTCAGAGTCTGTGTCTCCCTCTCTCTCTGACCCTCCCCTGCTCACGCTGCCTCTCTCTCTCTCCCCTAGAAATAAATTTAAAAAAAATATTTAAAAAAAAATAAATTAAATTAAAAAAAAAAAAAAAAGAACGAACAGTCTCAGTCATCTAAGTTACCAAGTGCTCAACAGGTTGACCTCAACAGAACCATTTTTACCCTAGTATCCTAAATTAAATTCTACCTCTTAGCTCCAAGTCATTGGGGAAGATTCCCACGGCTGAGAGAAAGGGTAGATGACAAGGGTACAAGTGGCAGAGGAGGGGCTCTAGGGCTGAGGAGAGGAGTCCAGGTCAGGAAGAGTTCCCAGGCTGCAGTGACTTCTGCTATCTTCTCTGCAGGAAGAGTTCCAGAGTACTCCCAGGGAGCTGGAATTCTCGAGCCCAGCCTACCCACAGGCTGCTATTCCTTTTCAGTGGGTTCATGCAAATACATGCCACAATCTTAACCTACCAAATAAATGGCAGTATCTTCCCCAATCCCAAAGAAAAGGAAACAAAAAGAGGTGATGTCTGCAAAATGAAATTTCTTCAGCATGTTACCACCTCAGACTAAATGGTGATGAGCAACTACTCCAGAGAAGTCATTACTCACACAAAACCTTACTGGTTAGGCAAGAGTGATCAGAGTATCAAAGAGTAAGTTTAAAAAGAAAAAAACCTCCTAGGATTTTCTGGGCTAGTATTTTATCCACTGGATTTCCATACATTTATGTCACCATGTCAAAATTCCCTTTCAATTGTCATTCAATCATTTGAGAAATGCTCTCCTGAACACCAACTATGTAGAGGGGACCCTGCTAGGCATCGAGGAGCATGGAGAAGAGAAGGGAAAGAGTAATCCAGATGAGAGGATTAAAGGCTGAAAGAAGACTTTTGGAAGAGACAGAATTTAAACTGGACCTTGAGGGGTGCCTGGGTGGCTTAGTCGGTTAAGCGTTCGACTTTCGCTTAGGTCATGATCTCACAGTTCGTGGGTTCGAGCCCCGTGTCGGGCTCTGTGCTGAATGCCAACTCAGAGCCTGGAGCCTATTTCAGAGTCTGTATCTCCCTCTTTCTCTGACCCTCCCCTGCTCACGCGGTCTCTCTCTCTCTCCTAGAAATAAATAAAAATAAAATAAAATGTTTAAAAATAATAAAAAAAATAAACTGGACCTTGAAAGATGGGCAGAGCTAATACACAGACATTAAGGAAGGATTCCATCCCCATCCCACAGGACAAAGATGAGAGTTCTTCTGGGTGGGAAGAAATCCACAACCAAAGGCAGAGAAGAGCAAATATACAGAGAATGTTAAGGGAACAGCAAATGGCTGACTGTGAACCGAATCTGTAACAGAAATACATAGATCAAGCACACACTGGGCCCTCAAAAAATACTGAAAGAACTAGGGCTAGTCAGGCAGAACTCTGAACGGGTTGGGACTGAACTAGAAAACAAAGGAGTTTTGTTGTGTTTTAGAAAAAGTCATCTGATTGTACTTGGATGAAAGAGTAGATAGAAGACCAAAGTCGGGAGGAAAGGTAACAAATCTCTCAACTTTTAGATTAATCTAACTTCCTGTCTTTACAAATGAGGAAACAGGTTCCCAAAGAGATTTAATGATGGAATCAAAGGAATACAAACTGAATGTCTGAACCAAGGCAGTGGCGGTGTCAAGAGAGGGAGGGAGACAATTTATTGGGGGAACTACTTCCAAACCTATGCTCTTTCTCCTATCCCTTTTCTTGAGCACCCTGCTTAGTGGCACATTGCCTAGATTACCTGGGACTTACTTTGGTAGCTGCTCTACCAAAACCACAAGGATGCCAACCTGCAACAACCTGGTTGTTCTTCTTCCCTTCTGCTCTGACCCACTGCAACTAGGTGGCCCTCTCCACGGAACATGGCTCAGAGGGCACCCGATGCTCATTCAACACACCTGGCCCCTCTCTGTACCAGCCGCACCTGAGCTCGCCACAGAGGTCCCTTCCTCCATCACCACCAAACCTGCCTGTGTTCCCCAACTAAAGGTTCGACACAACGACCGCAAAGGTTTCTTCAGGAGCTACAACTTTTTATCCCCTTTGGGCAGTTAAGAAAAGCACTAACCCTCCCCCTCGAAAGACAAGGAACTGTATCTTTTGGTCCAAGGGGTCTCCTGAAAATGGTTCTTCTTCTCAAGAGATCAGAGAGAATCGCACCAAGTGTCAGAGAGACCCCAAACGCAGAGGTCAGGCACTCCTCTGGCTCCCATCTTAAAGCGCACAGGCTGAGCCATCCCCGGCGTCCAGCCCAGTCCGCTCCCGGATAGACAGCGCACCGAGGGCACAGTTCAAACTAGACGATCAGGGCCGCCCACCGCTCCCCCGCGGGGCGGTCCCGGCGTGGAGGAGGGGCGGAGCAGAACTAGGTCCGGAGCGTCACACCGAGGAAGTCTGGTGCCTCGGTGAGAGCCGTGGATGGCCCGGAGCAGAAGTAGGGAAGCGGGTTTCGACACGGCTGCCGATGTTGGCCTCGAGAGGGCGAGGAGGGGAGAGGAATGTCTGCGGAGGGCGGGGGTCGAGGGCGGAGGGAGAGCCAGGCTGAGAAAAGCCAGTGGAGGCCCCTCCTGGCCTCACCCGACCCGGCGACCAGGGCCTAGGGAGATGGACGCGCAGGGGGCGTCACGCGCTGGCAGACGGAGCTACGCGAGAGAGGTGGGGGTGGGGGATGCACTTACCTTCTTTACGGCCGGCTGGAAGAGGAAGTCCCCGGCCTCCTTCAGGTCCAGCCAGATCATGGGCATGCGGGGCACGGCCTCCATGGCGGCTTACGCCCGCCGGCCACCGGGCCGCTCCCCTGGCTGCCCCAGCTGCTGCCTCAGCCTCGCGCCCCTCCCCGCCCCTCCACGCCGGAAGTCACTCGTCACGCGGGGCTGAAAATTGCACGCACGGCCTACTGGGAAATGCAGTCCTCCCCGGCGCAGCGTTCCGCACTAAGCGCAGTGGCCGTTGCGCATGCTCAGACTCCTCCGCGGGGGCGGGGGTTGGGGGGGGCGTGGAAGGCGAATCTCCAGCCCACTTTGAAAGGGTTTCTGGGAGTGATAGTCTTCCTCCACTTAGCTGCGAAGCTGGAGCGAGCTGGTTTCCTTCTCCCTAGCCAGGACCCGGGGCTTGGCGTTGGCCTTGGCGTTCCTGTGTCGGAGGAAGTGCGTTGGAGCCCATAAACTTAGGGGACATAAGTAGACTATGCTGTCGGGGACATAGAGGACAGGGGCAGGTGTTCTATAGAGATAAGGTGGCAAGGGGAGCCTAGCTGGCTCAGCTGGTGGAGGCTGCCACTCTTGGTCTCCGCGTTGTAAGTTCGAGCCCCAGGTAGGATGGAGAGATTACTTAAAAATAAAATCTTAGGGGTGCCTGGGTGCTTAGTCGCTTAAGCGACCGACCCTTGATTTCGGCTCAGGTCATGATCTCACAGTGTGTGAGATCAAGCCCCACTTGGGGCTCTGCGCAGGGAATTAGTGTTTAATGGGCATAGAGTTTAAGTATGGGATGATGAAATAGTTCTAGAGATGGATGGTGGTAATAGTTGGAAAACAATGTGAATGCACTTGATGCCAAAGTATATGGCTAAAATATAAACTTCATGCTAGGTATATTTTCCTACAATAAAAATTTTTTGAAAAGAAAATGCAGGGCCTTGCAGTTATTTTTTTAAGGGAAGGGGAAAATTGACCAGTACCTTAAAAGAGCTTATTTCTGGAGGACCACCTTGGGGTCACCTGGCCATAGGTGGAGGCATTGAAGATAATGCCCATGCTCTGAAAAATCCCAGCCAGGAGGAAGAGGAGAAAATTGCCCCAACACAGTTTATAGTAAATGAAATGCAGGAGCATAAAGTAGCTCATCTTGGGGTCCTCTGATGGTGAGGTAGTGGCCAGCCATAAGGGAATCACTAGACCTGGACACGTCAGCTGGGACCAGAGGAGGCTATGGCAATGGGAGATACAGCATAGCATTGCTGAGCAAGGAAAGAAGCAAGATTCAGGACATGGAACCATGGAAGCAGGCAGCTACGCAATTTGGCCACAGGACACAGAGTTCAGGCCCCAAGCATGTGACAGCAAGGGGTCAGGATTAAGCAGTTGCAGGTTAGTATGGACTGGAACAGTCAGAAAGGGACAGGACAGGTTGGGAGTAAGAAGCCTCCTTATAAAACAGGGAGGACCTAGGGGCGCCTGGGTGACTCAGTCGGTTAAGCGCCCCACTTCGGCTCAGGTCGTGATCTCACAGTTTGTGGGTTTGAGCCCCGCGTCCAGCTCTGTGCTGACAGCTCAGAGCCTGGAGCCTGCTTCAGATTCTGTGTCTCCCTCACTCTCTACCCCTCCGCTGCTCGTGCTGCCTCTCTCTCTCAGAAATAAATAAACATTAATAAATAAATAAAACAGGAAGGACCTAGAGAGGCAGGCATTCCAGGTGGGTGGAACTACAGCTACAAAAGAGATCTCTGACTAGGCTCCAGGATTCAAAGGAGCCAGACAGATGGGTCCCTACCTAGTTTCCTGGAGCAGCACCTTTGGCCCTATTATCCTTCTTTCCCCTAGCTTCACTCTCTCTTTTTTTTTTTTTAACTTTTTAAAAATGTTTATTTATTTTTGAGAGACAGAGACAGCATGAGCGGGGGAGGGGCAGAGAGAGAGGGAGACACAGAATCCAAACCAGGCTCTGAGCTGCCAGCACAAAACCTGATGCGGGGCTCGAACTCATGAACTGTGAGATTATGTCCTGAGCCAAAGTCAGATGCTTAACCGACTGAGCCACCCAGGTGACCCTCATTCTCCTTCTCTTTAGAATGGGGCCACCTTGTCCCCACATGGTGCTTCTGGGCTTGAACTACAATTACAGATACATAATTGAGTGTCAGAGTGTATTAATTCACTAGGGCTGCCATAATAAATGATCACAGACTGGGTGGCTTTAACAGCAGAAATGAATGTTTTCACAATTCTGGAGGCCACAAGTCTGAAATGAAGGTATTAGCAGGGTTGGTATCTTCTGAGCCCTCACTCTGGTTTGTAGATGGATGTCCTCTACCTGAGTCTTCTCATGGTCTTCCCTCTGTGCATGTCTGTGTCCTAATCTCTTAGGACATGAGTCATACTGGATTAGGGCCCACCCTCATGACCCCATGTTAAATTAATTACCCCTTTCTCCAAATACAGTTACATTCTGGGTCCTGGGGGTCAGTACTTCAACATATGAATTTGGGGGAGACCCAATTCAGCCTATAACACAGAGTCAGTGATGTAAAGGGCAATTGGTGTGAGACGTATCAAAAACCAAGAGGTCCTGTGAGGGCCTCGAATGTTGAGACAATGGATAGGGATAGGCCATTGGAGGTGAGACAGCAGAAAGGATGTCCCTGGGGTAAGAAGTGTCCTCCCAGTGCATGTATTTCCTCACAGGAATGGACAGAGTTGGGAGTCTGCGCAAGCCTAAGACTCCACAGGACTGAGGAAGAGTAGGACACATCACAAGGGGGCAGCAAACACCCCATTCAGCCAGATCAGTTCACCCCTTTCTCAACACAACCCCATCACACTCAGCAGGGCTGGAAGGTCCTTGAAGAGACACAGACATCCACCCCCATTTTATGGAAGTGGAAATTGAGGCCTGGATTGGTGAATGGATCCCTCAAGTCTCCAACCAAGTAAATGGTAGAGTCCAGGCTGCGCCTGGGTATCCTCCCTCCCAGCTTAATTATTCAACAAATATTGGGGCGCCTGGGTGGCTCAGTCAGTTAAGCTTCCAACTTCAGTTCAGGTCATGATCTCACAGTCTGTGGGTTCAAGCCCTGCGTTGGGCTCTGTACTGACAGCTCGGAACCTGGAGCCTGCTTTGGATTCTGTGTCTCCCTCTTTCTCTGCCCCTCCCCTGCTCATTCTTTGTCTCTGTCTCTCAAAATAAAGACATAAAAAATATATATTCAATAAATATTTACTCAACATCCCCTGTGCCCTGTGCCCTGTTCTAGGTGCCATTGAATAAAACAGGCAAAGATCAGGGTGCCTGGATGTCTCAGTCAGTGGAGCCACCAATTCTTGATCTTGGCTCGGGTCATGATTTCGCAATTTGTGAGTTCGAGCCCCAAGTCAGGCTCTGTAGTGGTAGCGCAGAGCCTGCTTGGGTTTCTGACTCTCCCTCTCTCTGCCCCTTCCCAGCTTGCAGTCTCTCCCTCTCTCTCAAAATAAATAAACTTTTTTTAAAAATTTCAAAAGATAAAACAGGTAAAGATCTCTGCCATCATGAGGTCACAATCTAGTGAGGGGTCGTAGACGTTAACAGAATAAAGAATATACGGTATGTTTGATGGCAAGGACAGCTATGGTAAGGCAAAAAATATAAAGCAGCAGAGAAAAGAGGAGGGGAGTAAGAGGAAATTTACAATTTTGTATCTTTTATACAGGGTAGTGAGGGAAAGATTCACTCAGAAGATACTATTTGAGCAGAGATCTAAGAAAGTAAAGGAGCAAGCGAGGAACATAGCTAGGGGAAGAGTCCTAGGAAAAGAGAATAGAAAATGCAAAGACCCTGAGCCAAGATTATGCCTGGAGAACAGTAAGGAGGCCAGAGTGCTGAGTCCTGGGTGTGTGGAAAACAGCAAGAAAAGGGGTCAGAGAGGATGGAGGTGAGGTGGGGGGTTGCAGATGGCATAGGGTCTCAAAAACCATGGTTCAGACTTGAGCTTTTACTTGGGTGGCCTGAGGAACCACGGGAGGGTTTGGCACAGAGGAGAGATGATCCGACCTAGGTTTATGGGTTACGCTGGCTGCAATACTGATGGACTGGGGAGGAGGGTGGTGACTCGGAGGAACGGCCCATACCAAGAACTCTGGATTCCCAAGACTCTGTTCTGGGCCCTACAGAGAGGAGGTAGGGGCAGAACTGCTGCTTTGGGGTTTTCAGAGAGGACCTGGATATGGGCATACACAGGAAACATGTGGGGTGCACTTGAGGAAAGAATATACCACAGGGGCAGAATGGGGGTAGTGGGCAGAGTGTGAATCTGGGGTGGGGGGGAGGGATGGACAGAGAGCCTAATGGGATAGGTGAGGAGAGAAGTCTTTCTAGAAGAAGAGAGGTTATCCTTACACTCAGTGCAACTCTTGTCAAACTCCCAGTGTGTGTGTGTGTGTGTGTGTGTGTGTGTAAGTTGACAAGATGTGTCTCAAATTTATATGGAACATCAAAGGCCTTAGAAGAGCGTATACAGTCTTAAAGAAGAGAAACAAAATGAGAAGACCTGTTCCACCAGATGTCTAATCCTGTTAGAAAGCTGAGTAATTGGAACAGGGTGGGTATTTGATCAGGAACATAACATTAGACCATCTGAACAGTGTAGAAAACCCAGTAACAGACCGAAGCCTTCCATCTTTTTAAATTATTTTTTAAAAGTTTATTTATTTATTTTGAGAGAGAGACAGAGAGAGAGAGAATCCCAAGCAGGCTCTATGCTGTCAGTGCAGAGCCTGAGGTGGGGCTTGATCCCACTAACCGTGAGATCATGACCTGAGGTGAAATGGAGAGTTGGACACTTAACCAACTTAGCCACCCAGGGGCTCCTGAAGCCTTCCATGTCCATCTAATGGACTGCAGAGTTAGCACTGCAGGCTAGAGAGGAAGGAGGGGAGGGGGGTACTACTGACAAAATGATTTAGATCAACTAGTCACCCACATGGAAACAAATAAATTGGAGTTTATTATGGGGTGAATTGTATCCCCCATGAAGATATGTTGAAATCTTAACCCCCAGGTATCCGTGTCTATGATCATATTTAGAAATCAGGTCTTTGCACACATAATCCAATTAAGATGACATCATACTGGATTAAGGTGGGCCCTAATCCAGCAACTGGTGTCCTTAACATAAATTCTACCTAAAGATTTTGGTTGTGGCAAACCCCACAATCACGTTAGCCAATTCCCTAAAATCAATCCATCTATCTACGTGTCTATTAACTATCTGTCTCCTTTTGGTTTTGTTTTCTCTGGAAAACACTGGAGTCTACCTCACGTCATGTTTTCAGTAGTGCGCGAAGTCAGGAGAATGGTCATCTTTAGGGGTGGGGGAAGAGAAGTGATGGAAGTAGGGGACACATGAGGAGCTTGTGGGATTCTATGAATGTTCTGTCTCTTGATTGATCAGGGTGCTGGTTACACGAATTTGTTTCCTTACTTCTATAAGAAGTAAATAACCCAGGCGTACACTTCTCTATTGAGCAATTTTTGTATTTGTGTTACAGTTCAAAATTTTAAACATAAGGGGGCGCCTGGGTGATTTAGTCGGTTAAGCGTCTCACTTCAGCTTAGGTAGGTCATGATCTCAAGGTTCGTGGGTTCAAGCCCCGTGTTGGGCTCTGTGCTGACAGCTAGCTCAGAGCCTGGAGCCTGTTTCAAATTCTGTATCTCCTTCTCTCTCTGACCCTCTCCGGCTCACACACACACACACTCTCTCTTTCTCTCTCAGAAATAAATAAAAATTAAAAAAAAAATTTTTTTAAGTTAACATAAGAAGTTAATTCCAGGTAGAGGCGCCTGGGTGGCTCAGTCAGTTAAATATCTGACTCTTGATTTAGGCTCAGGTCATGATCTCATGGTTTGGTTTGTGAGACTGAGCCCTGAGCTGGGATCCATGCTGATGGTAAACAGCCTACTAGGGATTCTCTTTCTCCCTTTTTCTCTACCCCTCTCTTGCTCACACATGCATGCGCTCTCTCTGTGTCACTCTTTTTCTCTCAAAAATAAATAAACCTTAGGGGGGAAAAGTAGTTAATTCTAGGGATATTAAGGACTGAAATGAGAAAGGCAAATATCTCTAACTTTTAAAAGTAGATATAGGAGAATATCTTCATAAAGTCAAACAGGGAAAGATTTCTTAAGGTATAGAAAGTACCAGCCATGAAGGAAGGTCAATAAATTCAACTTCATCTGAGTTCGGAAATTCAGTTGAGCAAAAGACATCATAAAACACAGGAGCCAGCTTAAGAGGCTTCATCCACAAAATCTGCGACAATTTGAGAGAATTGAGAATTTTTAAGAATCAAAATAAAATAAGTATAGTAAAGGATTATACCCCATCAAATAAAAGAATACATGAATTTATACAGGTATAAGTAAATAATAGGGGAAACAGGTTTATTAGGAAGGAGGATTTTTGAAAACCACTCTTCAGCAACCACCATATTAAAAGTTCAGGCAAAATCATCAATGGACATAAAACTAGTGAACTTAAGAAGTAAAGTAATACAGCAATTATATAGTCCCAGAGTATCTCCCCACAATAACTTATTAATTACAAAGGGAAAAATAGTAACTTTACATGAAGAAATTTGATAGACTCCACTTTAACCAAGTGATAGAATTTAGTACGTCCAAAAATGGGATAAATCAACATCATGTGCTTCTTGGTATTAGGCATTGAGGACAAAGCCTCAAAAATGCATTGCTTGGGGCGCCTGGGTGGCTCAGTTGGTTAAGCGTCTGACTTTGGCTCAGGTCATGGGTTCGAGCCCTGCATCGGGTTCTGTGCTGACAGCTCAGAGCCTGGAGCCTGCTTTGGATTCTGTGTCTCCCTCTCTCTCTGACCCTCCCCAGCTCATGCTCTGTCTCTCTGCCTCAAAAATAAATAAACATTAAAAAAAATTCCATTGCTTTACTCTATTTTCTTTTAATGTTTTATTTATTTCTGAGAGAGATAGAGAGAGAGACAGCGTGAGCAGGGGAGGGTCAGAGAGAGAGGGAGACATAGAATCTGAAGCAGGCTCCAGGCTCTGAGCTAGCTGTCAGTACAGAGCCCGACGTGGGGTTTGAACCCATGAACTGTGAGATCATGACCTGAGCCAAAGTCGGACACTTAACCGACTGAGCCATCCAGGCGCCCCTGCATTGCTTTACTCTAATCCTGAATCAGAGTTAGACAATCCTACATTAAGGGTTTGATGAAATGACTGGTCTATAATCTTCAAAAATGTCAGTGTTATGAAACACAAAGAAATACTGTTTCAGACTGAAGGACACTAAAGAGACATAACAATGGAATGGAACACGTGATATGGGTTTTCTTTTGCACCAAACAGTATCACTAGGAAAACAGCTCAAATCGGAAGGTCTGTAGATTAGATCATGGTAGTGTATTAGTGTTAATTTCTTGATTTTGAGACTTGTTCAATGTTATAATTATGTATAAGAGAATGCTCTTATTTTTAGAAAATATATACTGAAATACTTAGGTGGAAAAAGGCATCATTCTGCCCGTGTCCCTTACTCTCAAGTGTCTTGGAGAAAGGGGCAGGGAGAGAAAAAAGTGTGTGTTTATATGTGTGTGTGCATGCATTATATATATAATATCATATATAGAGAGGAAGAGGATGCAAATATGGTAAAATATTAACACTTGGGGAGTCTGGGTAAAGAGTATGAAGAAATTCTTCACACTACTTCTGAAACTTTTCTATGTAAGTCTGAAATTATGTAAATACAAAAAGTTAAAAGGAAAACAGGACACCATAAAGGAAGTGGAAGGCCATACAAAACTGGGAGAAGGTATTTGTCAGACGTAACCAACGAAGGATTACCGTCTAGAATATGTAAAAAATACTCAGGGTGTCTGGCTGGCTCAGTCAGTAACACATGTGACTCTTGATCTTGGGGTTGTGAGTTTGATCCTCACGCTGGGTGTGGAGCCTATTTAAAAAAAAATAAAATAGAGGGGCACCTGGGTGGCTTAGTCGGTTAAGCGTCCGACTTTCGCTTAGGTCATGATCTCGCGGTTCGTGGGTTCGAGCCCCGCGTCGGGCTCTGTGCTGACTGCCAGCTCGGAGCCTGGAGCCTGTTTTGGAGTCTGTGACTCCCTCTCTCTCTGACCCTCCCCTGCTCACGCTGTGTCTCTCTCTCTCCTGGAAATAAATAAAAACATTAAAAAAATTTTTTTTTAAATAAATAAAAATAAATAAAATAGAATACCTAAAAGACTCTCCTGAGTTCTCAAGAAAAACAAACAGCCTGATAGGAAAATGGCACACAACTTGGATGGGAACTTACAAGAACAGCCAGACACATATGGAAAGATGTCCAGCCTCATCAGTACCCAGGGAAATGCAAACCCAAACCATGATGAAAGTCCATTTTATACTAATCAGATGAATGAGTAAACATCAGTCAAAAATAAGCAGTAGCACAGCCAAACGTGACAGAACTCTGAGACATCCTGGCCTTTGCGATGGCAGCCTGGAGGCTGGGCAGCGCCCCCTGTGGGGGAGAGGGATGCCAAACCCGATGGGTCAGGGCTGGGGTCAACATGTGGCATTCTCAGATGCCAAGGTCTTCCTAGCCGAGTGTCGGAGGCCGGCTTCGGCAGGTCCAGGGGTCCCTGAAGGATGGATGGTGTCGGTGAGAGAGTGAGAGAGCCCCGAGATTCTTTCTGATCACCAGGCAGGCGTCTCTGTCCTGTCGGTTTTGGTGTCTTTATTTAAAGGTTCAGCAACAACATGAAGTCAGAGAAAGGAATTTTCTACAATGGGAGGCCTTTTGTGATATCAATTGCAGAATTATCCTGACCAAGGAAATAACAGGATGTTCTTAGTGAAAAACAGGATAACATATAGGTTAAATTGTATATAGATAAGCTAGGAGTCATTCTGTCTGGCTCTCAAGAGGATGAATGTTTCTGAATTGGTTTGTTTGTGGAAACTATCATGGGGGCCCTAAATGTGTCAGTCTTTTGCTTTTGGGTATGTGTTAACTACTCTTATCTATCCTCATCCCATCTGCCAGTAGGGGAGGGTGTTTGTGGAATGTAGGCCTTGGGGAAGGGACTCCCATACACCACCAGTTAGAAGAAGGTGTAAGTGTTAACTTATTTGTTCCTTAACTCTAAATTAGGCTCTTTGTCTTGGGGCCAGGCTCAATTGTCTTTGATATGCAAGGCCCATAGGAAGAGGCTTTCTACAATCATCCACAGAGCTTTTATCTAAAATCTCTTTTGTAAAGGCAGGAATATGCTTTTCCTTATGAGGTATCTGTGTTCAGAATATTGGTCTGATATGGAATATTGTGAGGCCTGGTCAATACCAGCAGGCTTATTTCCAACATGAGCCAGTAGTAGCAGAAAGATACCAGTTTACGTTTCTCATGGCAGGAGCTGTGCAAACACTGCCATTTCCTTGCTGTGACTGCCATCCAGAGAGGCCAGTGTGGCTCCCAGCAGCCGAGCTCAGTGTCTGTGGGTAGTGGGGCCAAAGTGCTGGTTCTGGAACATCAAGTGTGTGTCCCCATGGACCCAATATGGCCACAGCTGCTTTCTCCACCCCATTTGACTTGTGCAGGCCACCGGGGCAAGGGCTAAGGAGGATTCCTGGAATCCGCATCCCCTCTTGACCACTCCATTAAAGCAAGGGGGAAGCTGAGGCCTGAGAAGGGCAGAGGCTTGCCCGAGGGTCCACTGGGCTTCTTTCCTCGTAATTCTTTTGCCGCTGTGAAAATTCCTTGCTCCAAACATCTTCTCAAGGAGGTGAGGAAGCTGTGGGGACATTCAGAAGGAATCGCAGGTCTCAGCTGCCTGTGGTGCTGGCTGAAGAAAAAAACTATGGTATGAGACCAGTCACCTGAATTGGATGTCTTGCCTCCCACAGGTGGAGGACTTTTCTGGGGAGTGTCCACTTCCTGCTCCCTCCACCCTCCAGAGTGCTCCAGAGCTGCACCTGCCCCCTGTCCCAACCTCAGGCCCCAGGGCTGAGTCACTTGCTCTGTGGGTCTTGGGGAAACCTCCCACCGGGCAGACTCCTAGAATCCTGCCATCACCTTGTGCAGCTCAGCTACCAGCAGGCTGGACCACCCCACAGCCCTCATGCTGAAGGCAAAGTAGTTGGGATCCCAGCACCTCCACTTACCAGCTCTGTGCCTGGGTCCAGTTCTTAACTTCCCAGTACCCGAGTTTCCTCATCTGCAAAATCGGTCCTGGTCAGAGCTCAGTGTCAGATGCCTCTAGGCCATCACTGCCCTGAAAACCACCACTGCCCTAAAAGCCACCGCGACTAAGGTTTCCTCTGCCTTACGTGCCCGGCCCAGGTTCTCCACCCACATTAGCTTTTAATCCCCTCACTCTTACAAGGTAAAGGTGTCATCTCTGCTTTACAGATGATGGGCTGCCTGATAGGGTCCTGGGCTTCTGTGGCAATCAAGTCTCCCAGGTGTCTCTTATCGGGGCTACACCAGCCATCCCACCAGGCACCGCCCTGGCAAGGCAGTCCATATTCCTCCAGCTCTGCCTGCGGGGAGAATATGCACACTTGTGTAGGTTAAGAGTCAGCATTAGGCTGATATATGTACCCCTAATAGCCACCTCCTGTGACCGGCCTCAACTGATCTTGTCCTGTTCCAGGACCCCGGTTACCTGACCTGTGTGGTTCAAACACGTACAGTACATACCCAATCTGCCAGCCGAGGTCACCCAGGGTCCTCTAGGCAGGTGGAGCTGGAATTAGTACAGAGCCACTCACATGGCTTCCAGGGCTAGGGGGCCCATCCCCCAAATATCTTTCTAAGGTGGCGACTTTGACTGTCCCTATTTGGACTGGCCGCTCAATGGGGTCTCTGGTTTCTCCAGCAATCAAGACTCCCAGGGGTCTCTTATTGGACGATACCCTGGTCAGCACGTGGTTTCCTCCAGCTTTGCCTGCAGGGCAAGTATGCGTATTTGTGTAGGTGAAGGCTCTCTATTAGGGTGATATCAGGGACCCCTCAACAGGCCCCTCCCTTGAGCCAGCCTTGCCTGACACATTGTCCTGGCTACCCTGATCTGCATGGTCTGAGCATGCACAGGCTGCACTTTATTAGCATGCCTCCGCCTGCAGGGGGCACTCTAGGTCCATGGGTCTCTGGCTGGACTCCAAACCCCAGAACGGCTTCAGGCTGTAGAGTCCACACTCCAGAAATCTTTCTGAGGATACATTTTCAACTTGGCGTCTCTTATAGGATAGGAGAAGACAGAATTAGACAGATGCCAGTTACCCCAATTAGCCTGCTCCTGTGACCAGGCCTCTTCCCCACAGCTGACCGATTCCAGGTCCCTGGTTTCCCTGACATTTGTGGCCCACTTGTGCATGGCCTGCACTATGTCAGCTGGCCTTTGGCTGCTGGGTCCTTTCAGACCACTGGGACTCTGGCCAGCCTCCATCTCCTGTAGAGCCTCCAGAATAGAGGGAGCCTACCCCCCAAAAATCTTTCAGAGATTCCATTTAAAAAATTTGTTTTAAAGTTTATTTATTTTTGCGAGACAGAGAGTGAGCAGGGGAGGGGCAGAGAGAGAGAGGGAGAGAGAGAATCCCAAGCAGGCTCTGCACCGTCAGCACAGACCCCGATGCAGGACTCAAACTCCGAGATCGTGACCTGAACTAAAACCAGGAGTCGGAGGCTTAACCAACTGAGCAGCCCAGATGCCCCATCGGAGGCTCCACTTTAAGCTAGGGACTCTTAGTCCCCATTTGGACTGGTTGCCTAATCTGTAGCATAGGAAAGGAGAGGCCCCTTTCAGGAAGGCACCAGCCCTAAATGTTTTAACAACAGGCCCTTGGGCAAAAGGGCCAGAGTAGCACCTAAAAGGCATTGCAAGTGGCAATGGATCAGAGAAGGGACAATGGCAGGGGCCTGAAGGACTCTACCTACCGCTAGCGGTGGGCGTGGCAGTGGTGGCCTGTGTGGTGTCAGTGCCAACCCAGCTGAGAAGAGACTGTCACCCAGGCTTTCCGGCTTCAATAGAGAGCAATGAGGCCACCCCCTCTTCAGCCTTCTGGAAGCCATCCTGCCACCTCGTTCCTTAGGTGAGTGTCTGAGGGCCCAGGCTGGGGAAGCAGATACCATTGGCTTTAGAGCAGGAAAGAATGCCTGTCACAGGCATAGAGTGCTTGGTTAACATTAGCTATTGCTATTATTATGATAATGTTTCTTCCATGGTAACAGTATGACAGAGATTGTAATCTCAAGGCTTGACAGCTGGCTAGCTGATAAATTTGGGGGTCTGCCCAAGGATGAAATGTGGGTCTAGGAATTCAGCCTATATTCAGGTCCTGGACATAAAGGAATGTGCAGAGCTGCTTTTTCAAAGGACAAGAATTGAACTGGTCTCTCTAGAGCCTCACAGGGGGGAAGGGGTGGGGGCTTCTGGTGTCCCCTTCCAGCCCTATTGACCTTCTCCTGGCAGCCGAATATGCAAGGCAGGTGTTCTTACCTCACAAAAGTGGAAATTGAGGGGCGAAGCCAGGAAGGGACCCCTCAAGGTCACATGCAGCTATGTGGAGGCATTTGGTAGCTAGTTCCCAAAAGCCCCGCACACACCGGATGTCTGGGGAGGCCACTTAAGAGGCATCTTTTAGAGGTTTTGGTGGGAGGTGCAGACCTTGGCTAAACCCCTTCCAACAGGGAAATGTGCTTTTGTTCTGTCATCTGAAATGGGATATCTCGCTTCTCTGGGATTCCAGCACCACCACCCACTTCAGCTTCAGATTAAAAGAGAAGGTGTGCCTTCAAGGAGGGTGGGGTGAACTTCCCAGCCCTAGGGAGCAGAAGAGAGTCCAGTCCACTCTCCCACCTCAAGGGCGCCTGTGTCTGCCTCCACCGGCCCCAACCTGGCCACGTGAAGCTGGACTTCCTAAAAATCGTTTTTTCCCTTATTGCTTTTTCTTATTATAAATGATTATCAAAACCTTATTAGAGAAGCCACACATACTTTAAAAAATTACTCAATATAAAAAACAGAAAGAACAAAGCAGGACCATAACCCACATAGAGATAACTACTTTTTATAAAATTAGGAAAGTAATGTTTTAGGAAACGGCCTTTTCCCATTTAATCACTTACTGAACACTCTTCATTTAGTGCGCGCCTCCGCTGTCAGCCCGGCTAGGGGACCATCCTCTGTCTGCAGCCCTGGTTGGAGGAGGGTTTGGGTAGGGCCGCGGGGGGTCGTGCACCAGGCGGGTTCCCGGGGTCTCCCATCCGTGTGCTCACTCCCGCAGCAGGGACCAACCAGCCCCCTAGCCCTACTGTGGCGCCGGGAGAGACCAGAGATGGGCCCTCCACCCACCCCACGCCCCTCCCCCGCCACACCTCCTTCCCCAGTCGCTCCCACCCCATTTCCCCTCCTCCCTCCCCTAGTCCTTCCCACCCCTCAATCTCTCCTTCACCCTTCCCACCCCCCTCTATTCCCCCCCATTCCCCCTCTACTCTAACCACCCTCTATCCTCCCCACTTCTCCTCCATGATTAGTTCCCATCGCTGGCGGCTCTCTGCCAGGTCACTGTCAGACCACTGAGGGGCCACCACTTGGGCCATTGACTTCAGCACAGTGGGGCCTCAGTTTCTTCATCTGGAAAATGAAAAGGCTTATCAAGGTCTTCACAAGGCAAATTGTCAGGAGGGGAGGAGATGACTGCCCAAGGGTTGGGAGGTGGTGAGGGGAGGAGACACTGATGGCCCAGGCTTAGCAGTTCCCAGGACAATGCCTGTGCTCTGGCCCTGAGCGCTGGGCCCCAGAGACTCCTTGGAAAGTGACCCTCCTTCCTATCCCACATTTGGGAAAACAGGAACCAGAGGTGGGGCCTCCTGGCCACTAAGTGGAACAGCCAGAGCAGAAATGAGTCTCACAGTCCAGGCCTGGCCAGGCCCTCCAGACTCCAAGGGAAAGGGCTGACTGGGACCTCCTCCAGCCCTATCACCTACCTTGCTGCCTGTGCCTCAGTTTCCTCATCCCTGCCTTGGGAGAGATGGGCCACAGGCAGGGCTGGAAAAGGGGTCAGTGAAGATGATGGGGGTACCCACTTCCCTGTACCCACCTCCCCGTACCCACCTCCCCGGGCATTCTGCTGGGGCCTCTGAGGCAGCCACTCCAGGAGCTGAGAGCTCCAAGCTGCCTCCTGTGCTCCACGTACCAGGAAGCCAAGTTTGACATCATGGCCAACATCCTGCAGAATTTCTAGGGCTGGAGAAGGGAGGGGAGGCTCTGCAACCCCACCTTGACCTCTTCTCACCCATCCACTTCCCTCTGCTGCCCTAAGCACCCCCCTTTCCTGCAGAGTCTGAGCCCACATCCCTTTACCTTTGCATACCTGCGTCTCTCTGCCTGGACTTCCTGCCACATCCTGTCTATAAATACTACTCACCCTTTAATACACAGCTCCAGAGTTACCTCCTCCAGGAAGCCTCCCTGTTCTTCCCCAGGCAGAAATGTCCTTTTCTCATTCATGATCCTCAAACCAGCTAGTGTTACCTACTGCATCCCCATCCAGATAACGTGTCTACTCACAGCTAGGCCCTCTGGAGCCAGCTGCAGGTTGCTGTGGAATGAGTTTCTAACAAGGTGCCCCTGGAATCCCAGAAGGGCAATTGCTTTCAGGCAGGACCCTGAGCGCCTCTGCTCCCTGCTCAGTCACTGTGACAACTAAATGTCCCTTCACATATCCAGGTTCCTCCTAGGGGGTCACTCCCCCGCTCTGGTGAGAACCACAGGAGAGAGGCTCAGTCAAATGTTTCTGAAATAAATGATTCAATGAATGAATGAATGAATGAATGAATGAATGAAGTGTTAGAGACAGGCTGGCCTTGAGGGGAGGAGACCAGTGAGGCAGCCCTGGAGGCAATTACCCCCCACTGTGCATCATGGGAACCCAGACTGTTTGAGGTCAGGGCAGGGACTGGGGAGAGAAACAGGGGCTGAGGGCAGGAGGAGGCACTCTGAGGGCTTGCCTGGAAGCTCAGGAGGCAAAGTAACCTGCCCCAGCTTCTTGAACTGCCATTGGTTCCTTCATGTTACCTTTATGCCCCTCCTTTCTCTCTCCCTGAACCCCAGCCTTGTGTAGCAGACTGCCTCCTGGACACCTTCCCATGGATGTCCACAGGTCATTGCACACTCAGTATCTTCCCTCTAAACCTGCCTTTCCTACAGCCCACCCCAGTCCAGCTGATGGCAACTTCACCCATCCAGAAACCTTGGCTTGTCATCCTTGGCTTCTCACTGTCTCTCTCACCCCACGCCTGGTCCACCAGCAACCCCCAGGCAGTGCCTGGCCTGGCACACCATGACGACGGCTCAGCAAATGCTTGGTGACTGGACATACGCTCGTTCCTTCTCCGCAGCCTGCTTCTTCAAGTCATTGCTACAGAAATAGCCAAGAGAAACTCTCATCTGAGGGGCTACAGTGTGCAGCCCCTTGGGGAAATGGGCATTTTAGGAATAGTCCCAGGGAGGCCAAGGACTCCTCTCCATGAATAAGAATTCTCACCATCGTGTATGAATGCCACTTCCCGTATAGTCTCAGGACTGCCTTGCAAGCTGCAGGTACCATCTACAGCTTTTAGGGAGGAAATGAGTCCAGCAAATTGGCTGACTTACTGGCAGCCCACACTCCAACCCCCTTGCCATCTAAATCCTGGGTAGCACCCACTGGTGGGTGAGAGGAAGAGAGGGATGCTGCAGGGAGTGAGCCTTGGGTGGGGTTGGGAAATGGGTAGGTTTGGGCTGAGGAGGGTAAATAAGCCCCTCAGACCCTCTCCCCATGGTGGGGAGATGATGTTCAGCTGGGGGCCACTTCTAACCCTTGCAGCCCCACAGAATGCACAGCACCTCATTCACACCCGCACGCCACTTCCCTGCCCGACTCCCAGTCCTGAAAGGGCATACTTCCAGTCCTTATCCAGGTCCTCTGGGGGGCACCAAGCCCAGCTCTTTGGGCCCTGGACACTGGGTTGAGCAACTTCTCCCAGGAAGCTCCAGGCCCGTCTGTGATGGTCAGTAGCATTATCACACAAGGCCTGGGGAAACTGGCCTTCGTGCTGTACCCTGCAAGAGAGGGGGGCCCAAAGGACCAGCCACAGGCCCTGCGGGAGCCACAGTGCTGCACTGCCACAGCCCTGAGATAACTCAAAGGCTCCAAACTGTTCAGTTTCTTGGCCTGGAGGTTTCTGAAAGCCTCAGGCTCACAGGAGCAAGATGAAGAAGGAAGCATTCACTGGGTTTGGGAGGTGGGAACACAATGGGTGAACGGAGCTCTAGGGCAATATTTCAATGGCTGTAGGAATCAAATTTTACTCCACAAACGTGCAGATATACACACACATACGTGTGAGTTTTATATATTTTTATTTTTTAATGTTTGTTTTTTTGTTTATTTATTTATTTTTAATGTTTTATTTATTTCTGAGAGAGAGAGAGAGAGGCAGCATGAGAAGAGGAGGATCATAGAGAGAGGGAGACACAGAATCTGAAACAGGCTCCAGGCTCTGAGCTAGCTGTCAGCACAGAGCCTGACACGGGGCTTGAACCCACAAACCGTGAGATCATGACCTGAGCTAAAGTCAGACACTTAACCGACTGAGCCACCCAGGCGCCCCTATTTTTGAGACAGAGAGAGAGAGAGAGAGAGAGAGAGAGCGCGCGCATGCGTACAAGTAGGGGAGTGGCAAAGAGAGGTAGAGAGAGAATCCCAAGCAGAATCTGCACTGTCAGCACAGAGCCTGATGTGGGGCTCAATCTCATGAACCATGAGATCATGACCTGAACTGAACACTCAGCTTAATGAGCCACCCAGCCTCCACTGAGTTATTTTATTTTATTTTATTTTATTTTATTTTATTTTATTTTATTAAGTTGATTTATTTTGAGAAAGAGAAAGAGTGTGAGCAGGGGAGGGGCTGAGAGAGAGAGAGAGAGAGAGAGGGAGAATCCCAAGCAGGCTGTGCACTGCCCGACATGGGGCTCAAACCTACAAATAGCGAGATCATGACACGAGATGAAACCAAAATTCAGGTACTTAACTGACTAAACCACCCAGGCACTGAGTTTTATTTTTAAAACAGAAATGACCTTATGGCATACACTCCATTTTACAACCAGCTTATTCTCATGAAAACATATCAGCTATTCAGTTGCTAATGATCCACCACATTTTTTATCTGCCTGATGCTCCACTGGGAGGCTAGACCTCCACTGATTTAAGTCATTCCTGCAGGTGAACACAGAAGCCATTTCCATTTTCTGAAATTGTTGTAAACAGCACTGAGATGACAGTTAAGTTCCTAGAATGGACATGGCAGTCAGGCGTGTGGCCATGTAAGAACTGAATGTATTGCTAAACTACTATCTAAGGTGGGGGTACAGGTCTTTAAGTCAAGGAAGATCTGTAGTTTCTGTAAAACATACATAAAATCACATCTAGCTATATAGAATAGTTATTTGATTCAAAATCAAGGAAGAAAAGTTCTTCAATTACTTTTATTAGTCTCAGAATATACTTCATACTAAACCTAAAGATGGTATAAAAAATCACTTTATGGGGAAACCGGGGTGGCTCACTTGGTTAAACATCCAACTTCAGCTGAGGTCATGATCTCGTGTTTTGTGGGTTTGAGCCCTGCGTTGGGCTCTGTGCTGACAGCTAACTAGGAGCCTGGAGCCTGTTTCAGATTCTGTGTCTCCCTCTCTCTCTGACCCTCCCCTGCTCATGCTGTCTCTCTCAAAAATAAATAAAACATTAAAAAACTTTTTTTAATAAAAAAATAAAAAATCACTTTATGAAGCAATTCTCCATAGACTATTGGCAACTAATAATAATAGTAACATTGGTAATAGTGCCTTCCCTGGGACCTGAAATCCAGTGTCCTTTCCCCACTCTGTTACACTAGCAGACATGAAGCCAAGTGTTTTCCTGATCTGAAAACTCTGAGTTTAGGCTTCCTCTAGATTTTTGCAGGTTAAATTCAACCAAATTACAGTACAATCAAAATGGAAAGAGAAGCCTTCTAAGTTAAGTTCCAAGAGGCAGGGAATTTGATTGGTTTGTTTGTTGCTTTATCTCCATAACTAAAATTCAGTACTTGTTAATTAAAAATAAATCCTAGGGTGCCTGGGTGGCTCAGACAGTTAAGCATCAGACTCTTGATTTCAGCTAAGGTCATGATATCAAGGTGGTGAGATTGTGTCCTGCATCAGGCTCCAAGCTGGGCACGGACCTTGCTTGGGGTTCTCCTGCTTGACCCTCCCCGCCTGCTCTCTTGCTCTCTCTCTCTCTCAAAATAAAATAAAAATGAATTCTGAACAAATCAAAAGATTTTTCTCAAAATATGTAACATTAATATATTAGAATCCATTAGGATCCTAAGAAGGCTTGTGTGTTTTTGAAGGGAATAATCTTTTAATTTTTTTTATTATTGTTTGTTTAAAAATTTTTTTTAATGTTTATTTATTTTTGAGAAGCAGAGAGAGACAGAGCACAAGCAAGGGAGGGGAAGAGAGAGAGGGAGACACAGAATCAGAAGCAGGCTCCAGGCTCTGAGCTGTCAGCACAGAGCCCAATGCGGGGCTTGAGCCCACAGACCATGAGATCATGACCTGAGCCGAAGTCGGATGCTCAACCAACTAAGCCACCCAGGTGCCTCTGTTTATTTATTTTTTAAAGACTTTAAGTAATCTCCATACCTTATATGGGGCTCAAACTCACAATCCTGAGATCAAGAGCTGCATGCTCCACTGGCTGACCCAGCCAGGGGCCCCTAGTCATCTTAAAATTCACTTGTGAGAGGGGCACCCAGGTGGCTCAGTCAGTTAAGCATCCAACTCTTCATTTCAGCTCAGGTCATGACCTCACGGTTCGTGGGACGTCAGACTCTGCACTTAACAGTGGGGATCCTGCTTGAGATTGTCTTTCCCTCTCTCTGCCCCTCCCTCGCTCATGCTCTCTCAAAAGTAAACATTTTAAAACAATTCATTTGTGAGAATAAATGTTGAGGAATAGCCAAGAAAACTATGAAAAAGAACAGTGAGCTGGGTCTGGGAAAGGGGATAAAGGGCAAGAGAGAACCTGGAACCAGGTTGCCACATATCAATGAGAGGGCGACTCTCACACGTGGGTGACGGACTGCAGGGCAGTTCAGTGGGAAAGGGTAGTTTTCAAATGAGGCAGGCCTAACTGGTTTGCCGCTTGCAGGAAAAATATATATATATAACATCTATTAATAATTCCAGCTGGATTAAAGACACGGGTATACAAAATAAAACATCTTTCAAGAAAACCAATTGGTCAAAATGTGAAAATGTAGAGGAAGCCAGGAATGGCGGGTGGAATGGCTGCATGAGCAGTGGGACAAACACATGGGGTAGATCAGAGCTTCAGCAGAAGGTGTGGAGAAGAGAAGGCTCATAGTTTTGCAAGAAGCACAAGAGGAGAAGCAGGGAGACCAGTTAGGAAGCCATTATAGTGATCCAGGTTCCAAAGGATGTACTGATGGTATGGAGTCGTGTGGAGGCAGCAGACAGAACTGGACTGGAGGTAAGAGTCAACAGAACTAGCTCATGGCTTGGCTGGTGGAGAAGAAAAAGATGAATGACTCTCATCCCTTTCCCAATCTGAGACCCACCACTAGGTTCCTGAGTGAGCAGGTGTGGGGAAAACTAGGAGATGACTAGTTGAGGCTTCACTTTGGACATGCTCATACTGGGACATATCCAAGACAATAGAGAATATGGGGCGCCTGGGTGGCTTAGTCAGTTAAGCGTCCGACTTTCGCTTAGGTCATGATCTCGCGGTTCGTGGGTTCGAGCCCCGCGTTGGGCTCTGTGCTGACTGCCAGCTCAGAGCCTGGAGCCTGTTTCAGTCTGTGACTCCCTCTCTCTCTGGCCCTCCCCTGCTCGCGCTGTCTCTCTCTCTCTCTCCTAAGAAATAAATAAAACATTAAAAAAAAAATTCAATGTTATATGCCATATTAACAGGTTAAAGGACAAAAACCACATGACCATCTCAACAGATGCAGGGAAAGACACTGATGAAATCTAATACCCATTCACGACAAACTCTCAACAAACTAAGAAGAGAATAAAACGTCCTCAATTTTAAAAAGGTCACTAGTGAGAAATCCACAGCTTAACATATTTAATGGTAAAGGGCTGTATGTTTTCCTCCGTAAGACTGAGAACATGGTAAGGATGTCTACTTTTGCCACTTGTACACAACACTGTATTGGAGGTGCAGGCAGTGTATTAAGGCAGGAAAAAATTAAGGGCGTCCAGATTAGAAAGGGAAAAGTAAAACTGTCTTTATTCACAGATGATATATCATCTTGTGATATCTTGTCTATTTTTATATATCTTGTATATATCTTATATACATCACGGAAGAAAATCCCAAAGAATATACATGTCCTTTTTTATTTTTATTTTTTTAATTAAAAAAAATTTTTTTTTAATGTTTTATTTATTTCTAGGAGAGAGAGAGAGACAGCATGAGCAGGGGAGGGTCAGAGAGAGAGGGAGACAGAGACTGAAACAGGCTCCAGGCTCTGAGCTGGCAGTCAGCACAGAGCCCGACGCGGGGCTTGAACCCACGAACCGTGAGATCATGACCTAAGCGAAAGTCGGACACTCAACCGACTAAGCCACCCAGGCGCCCCTACATGTCCTTTTTTAAAGATAAAAACTAAGTGGCACCTGGGTGGCTCAGTTGGTTAAGCATCCGACTTCAGCTCAGGTCATGATCTCACAGTTCATGAGTTCAAGTCCCATGTCGGGCTCTGTGCTGACAGCTCAGAGCCTGAAGCTTGCTTTGGATTCTGTGTCTCCCTCTCTCTCTCTGCCCCTCCTCTGCTGATGTTCTGTCTGTCTCTCACTCTCAAAAATAAACATTAATAAATAAAGATAAAAACTAATAAATGAGTTTAGCAAGGTCACAGGATACAAGATCAATCTAAAAAAAAAAAAAACATCTCTAGGGGCATGTAGGTGGCTCAGTCAGTTAAGCATCTGACTCTTGGTTTTGGCTCAGGTCATGGTCTTGTGGGTTTGTGAGCCCTGCATCAGGCTCTGCACTGACAGCATGGAGCCTGCTTGGGATTCTCTCTCTCTTTCTCTCTCTGCCCTTTTCCTGCTCGCGTGTGCTCTCTCTCAAAAAAACAAAAACAAACAAATAAACAGTAAAAAAATTTTCTAAAATAACTAGCACCAAAAAAATCTGAAAATAAAATTAAGCAATTCCATCAACGATAGCACAGAAAATAAAAATATTTAGGCACATTTTAACAAAAGAAGTACAAGATTGTACACTGAAAATGACAAAATATTGCTGAGAGAAATCAAAGATCTAAACAAATGACAAACATTCTGGGTTCATGGATTGGAAGACTATTTTGTCAGGATGGCTATTTTCCCCAAACTGATCTATAAACTCAACACAATAGCTTTTAAAACCCCAGAAGGCTTTTCTGTAGAAATTGATGAACTGATTATAAAACGTATGATAATGTAAAGCACCTACAATAGTCAAAAGAATTTTGAAAGGAACAAGGTTAAGGACTTACATTAACCACTTTTAGGACTTACTTTAAAGCTAGAGAAATCAGTACCATACAATCAATGTGGTATTGGCTCGTGGACAAGCACATAAGATCAATGGAACAGAATTGAGAAGCTAGAAATAAACCCTTATATCTATGGTTAACTGATTTCAACAAAGATGCTAAAGCAATTCAGTGGAGGAATAATCTTTCCAAAAAATGTACCGAGAGAAATGGATATCCCAGCACACATACAAAAATGGATTTTTAAAAATGAATTCAAAACGGATCATATACCTACGAAAGAGCTAAAACGATAACACTTTAAGAAGAACTTCTGCATGATCTTTGCTTATACAAAAAGTTCCTTAGGATATGACTCCAAAAGCATAATCCATAAAAGAAATAATTGGTAAACCAAACTTCATCATTTAAAAACTTATACAATTCAAAAGATACCACTGACAAAATGAAAAGACACATCATATACTAGGAGAAAATATTTACAAATCCTATGTCTGATGAAAGATTGGTATACAGAATATGTAAAGTATTCTTACAACTCATTCATAAAATGCTTGACCCAATTTACCCAGATTTGGGGGCAGTGGGGTGACTCAGTCAGTTGAATGTCTGACTCTTAATTTCAGTGTGGGTCATGATCCCAGGCTGTGGTGTACTGAGCCTTGTATCAGTTAGCATGCTTAGCTTACCACAGATTAGCATGGAGCCTGCTTGAGATTCTTTCTGTCTCCTTTCTGCCCCTCTTCTCTGCTCATGCACTCTCTCTCTAAAAAAAATTTAAAAAATATTTTAAGAAGGGCCAGATTTGAATAGATACTTCACTAAATATATGGCTAACAAGCACATGAAAAAATGCTCAACATCTTTAATGGTCAGAAAAATGCAAATCAAAATTTCAGAGATGCCACTTCACATCCACTAGAACAGTCATAATCAGGGGCGCTTGGGTGGCTCAGTTGGTTAAGCATCTGACTTCGGCTCAGGTCATGATCTCATAGTTCATGAGCTCGAGCCCTGTCTTGCGCTCTGTGCTGACAGCTCAGAGCCTGGAACCTGCTTTGGATTGTGTCTCCGGCTCTCTCTGCCTGTCCCCTGATCACATGTGCGTTCTCTCTCAAAAATAAATAAATATTTAAAAAATTAGAAACAAACAAACAAAAGAATAGTTACAATCAAAGAGAGACGATTACAAGATTGGCAGGGCTGTGGAGAAACCCAAGCCCTCATACACTGCTGATGGGAATGTGGAATGGTACAACTACTTTGGAAAACACTCATCAGTTTCTTAAACAGTTGAACGTACACTTACCATGTGACAGCAATCTTCTAAGAATCTACTCAGGAGGAATGAAGACGTGTGTCCATGAAGACTTGTACATCATAGTAGTAGTACTCATAACAGCCACAAACTGGAAATAATCTAAATACTCATCAATTAGTGAAAAAAAACAGGGTATATCTATGTGGTGGAATACTATTCAGGAACAATAAAAGAAACAAGCTACTGATACATGCTACAGCATAGGTGAACCCCAAAAACATTCTCAAGAAGCCAGACACAAAAGACCACGTATGATATGACTCCGTTTATATGAAATGTCCAGAATAGGCAAATCTATAGAGATAGAAAGCAAAATAGCAGTTGCCTGAGGATGAGAGTGAAGGGGGAACTAACTGCATGTGGGAATGAAGGAACTTTTCAAAATGATGAAAATATTCTAAGATGGGATAGTGCTAAAGGTTGCACAGTTCTGCATAAAAATTGTTGAGCGCTTCAAATGGGTCAATGTTTTTTTTTAAATTTTTAATGTTTTATTTATTTCTGAGAGAGAGAAAGAGAGAGAGAGAGAGAGAGAGAGAGAGACAGCATGAGCAGGGGAGGGTCAGAGAGAGGAGACACAGAATCTGAAACAGGCTCCAGGCTCTGAGCTAGCTGTCAGCACAGAGCCCGACGCGGGGCTTGAACCCACGAACCGTGAGATCATGATTTGAGCCGAAGTCAGATGCTTAACCGACTGAGCCAACCAGGTGCCCCTCAAATGGGTCAATGTTAAGGTATGCAAATTATGCCTCAATAAAAGTATGAAAACCTCAGTAATGGGAGATGGAGGAAGAATAGAGAAGCATGATTAGGCAACCTTTGAATCTGATATACCCGAGTGTTCTCAAGTTCAAGAAACATAGTTGTTGCGCCTCCTCTATGTCCTTGGTGCTGGGCACACAACAAAAGATACCATCTACCAGGTAAGGCAAGCAAACAGGCCATTGCTCTGGTGGGAGACAGTGGGGACAGGCACAGAGAAGGGGCACCAGGCTGACAAGGGATGCTTTCCTGGAGGGGTGACATATAAACTGACACCCTGAGGGATGATTTCAGGGAAGCTGAGTGGGAAAAAGTGCCAGAATACGGTGGCCTTCTGTGCCATGCTATGGAGTTTTGGTTTTTATCCTGAACTGCAAAGCTAGTAGAAAAAGAGAATAGGGAACTGAGCTCCATTAGAGAGAAAAATATCTATGTACCACTAAAGATGAAATTGGGAACAGCAAGTATGGGGTAATCACTATGAGAACCACGTGACCCCCTTGTAGGTTTTCGGTGGTATTATGTTATGTGATCGTGAGCAGCAACAGAAAACAGTACTGCTCGCTTTGGGGTGAAGAAGAGTGGGTTCTGCTGTTCGGTGTGAGCGGAGAGGGAGTCCACGGAACAATGCAAGGACAGGGGAAGTCAAGCAGATGAGTCTAGCTGAACAAAGTTCACAGCCCACTCTTCACCCATGGGCCCTTTGTTCTGAGCAAGAGGGTGTATGTTACATGGAAAGAGCAGCTCTTACTTTAGAGGCAATTGATTTTTCTCCTACAGCACAGAGCTAGCAGATAATCTGGCTTCCTCTGCTTCAGCACAAGGGTGCTTGCCTCTATAATCCAATCAGTTCTCCTCTTTCCCTCACTGCCCAGTCTGCTTCTCCAAGGTCCATCATGGTCCTGGGCAACACACAGCACGAGGCTGGATGGACTAGCTGCTTGCAAAGGTCAGTGGCTGTTCCCTTCCAGCGAGCTGAACAGACTGGAAATCTGGTCCCAATTCTTGACAACACTACAAGTTAGCTGATGAATCAGGTCAGTTACTGGGTCCTTCTGAGGCTGTTTCTTTATGCTAAAATGAGCCACGCTACCTACCCTGTGGGGATTCCTGAGGGGACCCGGTGAAAATCAATAGTGTTTATGTGTGAAACGTGCTGGTGGGATGTATGTGGGAGAGACCTACCTTTCTAAAGTCTTGAAAAATAAAAGTTGCTATTCAAGCATAATCCTTACCCAGTGGATAAGACTGACCGTAGCGGACTTTCAGGAAATTGTGACAAGAGTTTCCTGACATCCACAACCACAGTGACCAGGGTGTAATCTCAGGAAGGCAGCTCTGGAATGTGGCTGTATTTGGAGAAGTGGAAACTAAACACGGGAGTCCAGTTCCCTCACACTTTGAGGAGCAGACAAACCACCATGGAAAGCTGCCTGCGCCAGGGTACCCCAAGCTGCACCCGAGCCGTAGGTCCCAGAGGCGGGATCTGTGAACCAATGTGTGGTTTAAGATTTTTCAAGGGACTTTTATGTGCGCTGAAGTTAAGCACCTCTGGCCCAGAGTTTTATGGAGCTGGACGTTTGGGTTCTCGTAGTCGACAGGCCAGTCGCACTCTGCCAGGAACTCTGGCATTTTACGGCACTGAGTGAAGAAAAGGGGAAATCCAAGAAGAGTGCTGATCTGGACAGCAGCAAACATGCAACCTGCTAGCGAAGACTTTTGCGTATTTTTCACCCAAACTCATTCTTATAAAATAAAACATACACATGTCTCTCCAAAGACTGCTTTTGCTATTCATCTGGCTCTTCCCTTATTTTCACAGGAATGTTTTTACTTTGTCCAATATATCTTTTTTTCACTGAAGTGTAATAAAAATATGATTTTCTTCTAATATTTAAAAAATAAAAGGACAAGAAAATATTAGGAGTGTACTTTTTATTTTTCTTTGGTTTCTTAACACAAAAGACATGCGTTCTATAAATAAAAGGAAATAAGATTTTTCTGGGAAAGGTTAAATTGCCGGAGGTGGGCGGAGGAGAATTTCTACCTACTCCCATTTCTGTGGCCAAGTCAAAAGGCTGGTCTTCAGCTCTCATCCTGGTTTTGATCTCAGGTGAAACCCAGAAGGCTCTGTGTGTTATCTGAGCAGGGGAAAAGCCCAAGGACAGTGCGCGCTGCAGTCCCATGCCCACAGCTGGGCTGGACCCCAAGGTCCACTGGGCATGACATCTCTCCTACCTCCTAGTTACAAACTTTTCACAACATCCTTGGGCGAGGACTCTTCTTTTCACAGGGCTGCCGGAAAGGCTCCAACACCAAAGAGCCAGCCCAGCCAGTTGCAAATACCCACCTCGGAACAAGGAAGCGATGGCTGGAAGAGTGTGAAAATGTTGGTGTTGGTGCACTTGTGCTCGCAGCCCACCCAGATCAAAGACTGGCCCTGGGTGCCGCAGTGTTAACTTCCACACCAGGAGGTGGGAGTGGACTCAGGAAGGCCATTACAAGAGCAACAGATGGTGGGGAAATCACCTCTCAGCCTCAGCGGCAACATCTGTGCCAGCTTCCCAAGGACCCGGGAGGCCCCCTCGTTAGCCCACTGACTGATCCTTAACCCCTCCACAATCCGGGCTGGCCAGGATGGCTTCTAGTTCACACAAAGGCTTCTGATGAGATGAGCACCAACACACTCCTCTCTAACAGGAAACGAAGACCCAACCACCTTCCAAGCCTACTTCTGTAGGCAAACCCAGAGGGAGAGAGAAACACTGGGGCTCCACCACGAGCTCAGGCTAAACTATATCAGATTGTTGGGTCTTTTAAAATAAAAACATTATTTTCAAGTGCTTGTAGCAGAAACCCAGCTCCTAAGTGGCAGGTAACAAAGGTACATCCCTCTGGATACGTGGCGATTTGCACACACTCGTAAACCTTGTGGTGCTGGGGTGAGAAAGACGTCTCAGGCTGCACACTGTGCCTTGTTGAACAGGCTTCCAGGCCACCCCAGGCAGGCAGCAAGGGACAGGAGACCAGCCAGGAAGAGAATGGGATCTGAAGACCCAGTCTTGCATTAAAGGAACTGTGTCCTCATTTAGTTTGTGCTGGAAGCAGTTTAGAAAACGGATTTTGGCAGCAGCAGCTGACGCCCCGCCCCACTGCCCAGTGCACTGGTAATAGAAGTGTCCTCCTATTCGGGCCCTGCTGTGTGACGTCAAGGTCCCGTTCAGGGAAGAGGAAGAAGGAGCATGGAGTCTCTTCAAGAGGTCATTTGCTAAGATCAGAGGAAGAAATATAAAATCTGTTCTTTGCAGCAGCAAGAGATTCCTTCAGCCTTTAGTTCTTTGTCATAAAGTCAGCTTTGCTTGAGTGTAAAGGTCCACCTTGCTGGTCGGTCAGCCAAGGGCTGGAGGGAGGCCAGACCCCTGGAATTGGCAAGTGGATGGAGAAGCAGTGGACTGGAAGGTAGACGAGGCTACTGGACGAAGCCAGCCATGGCTGGTGGAAGGACCAAGTCCCTGGTTAGGTTCTAGAGGTACAAATGGTCAATGTGCCCTAGAAGCATCACAATGAGGAAAATTATCCAAGAATGATAGACGGGTGAGAATGTGCCCAGGCCTGCTGTTTCCTTGCTGGTCATATGAGGAATGAAAGGAGGGGTGGGGAGTATGAGTGAACGCCATGGTGGCAGCAGGAGGTGACCACAGGGGCACCTGGAGCCTCCGGCGACCAGCTGGGAACTCCCCCCTAGAAGAGTGGCCATAACTGAGCCAATTCACTAAGCCTACAATTAAAAAAAGTCCTCTGATGGTGGGTGTGAGTACAAACCCCATGAGCACCTTGCTAGAGGACCAGTGGAGAGCGTACTGACCCCAGACACACGAGGGCTCAGAGGCAACCCCAAGTGCTGTGCGAGGCCTCAGGACCCTGGGACCCGAATGTGGGAGCGGATGCTGCCCTATTTCATGGTGGGCAGTTTTCCATTTAAACTCATATTTGCCTTTAGTGTCTTTTAATGTCTTCTACTCGCAAAAAATATTCACTAAAAAAAAGGTATTTTTCTTTCCAGTTTCATTCAAGCGTTTTGTTGTTTAAATCCCCTTCGGTTTCTTTCAAGTATCTTTTTTCTCCTTCTATTACTCCTGAACAAGATGAAAAAGACCTCGCTGAAATCCCAAAATTCCACACAGGAAAAGCTTCTGCTCTCCCTGGTCACCCAGCCATGAAGACAAAGTCCTCTGTGCCCTAAGATGGAAGAGGGAGGTGCTTGTGTGCAACGGGCACGTTGCTGTGGCTGCACCGCCACAGGTGACGAGAGCCCCTGGGGCATGTCTTCCTCCCCAGCCACACCCCAGCTTCCGGCAGTCTTGGCCACTGCAGTTACCCCACTGCAAACTGGCCACCGCGGGGCCAAAACAGCAAGTGAGGAAGAGCGTCAGATGGCAGGCTTTCTGCAAGTGGCAGGTGGGAGCTGGACTTGGATGGAGCCTGTGTACGCGTGGACCAGCAAGGCAGTCCCATGCCACCAGATGTGGAACCCGGAGGGGCTTGGTCCCACGCTGTGCATCTTGGTGACCTAGCCTTGAAGGTCACGAGGGCAGCACAGTGAGGGAGGCTGTGAGCACCTGGAAAGGCTGTACCTCCAGCGAGCTCACATTTACCCCGTCCCCTGGACTACCACCTCTCCCGAGGGGGACTGTCCCTGGAAGGGAGTGCCTGTATCTGTACCAGATCCCTACCCCGCCACATCCCCCACCTCTGCCTTAGATGGTGAGGAGGGGGATACAGCCCACGCCAACCCCTCCCTCATGACACGCCATGGGGGCCATAAATGTCCAGCGGTCCGTCTCTGGGTCATACATCTCCACCGAGCTCAGGTTTGACTGTCCGTCATAGCCCCCCACAGCGTAGAGACGCCCACAGCTGGCCACCAGGGAGACCCGACTCCGGCGCGTGTGCATGGGGACGATCAGGCACCACTGGTCTGCCACAGAGCTGTACACCTCGGCGATACTGAGGAAGCCGGAGCCGTCATAGCCCCCACAGACGAACATCTTACTTCCCAGGGAGGCGGCTCCGTGGCGGCAGCGCTTGTTGAGCATGCCGGCCGCTGGATGCCAGGTGGCTGTGTGGTGGTTGTAGTGTTCCACCTGCATCGGGGACAGAGGGACAGGTGTCAGAGCTGAAACTCAGTCTGCAGGGCGACCTCGCGGGGCACGGTGACCTGCATGGTGTCCAGACTCCAGTGAGGCCAGCGAGTGATCTGGCTCCGATGCTCCGTTTCCTCGGCTGTGCACCTGCTCTGGGGCTTACAGGGATGGGAGAGAGATCGCCTAATCTGACCCCCTCTGTTTTACATCTCAGGAAACAAAGGGGTTGCCCAAGGATACACTGCTATGTAGTGACAGAGCCGGGACAAGAGCAGGTCTCCTGACACCTGTCCAGAGTGCATTCCACCACAGCACTGACCAACTCCATGCAACTACCACTAGATGGCGGTTGAGGGTTTTTGTTTTTTTTTTTTGTTTTTAAGAATTTCAAACAAATCATCCAGAATACAACTGTTTGCAAATTCATACTGTCTATAATTGTGCCCACTTTGGGCAGGGATTTTGCCAGGTCTCATGCAGCATTTGTGACCTGGACAGGGTGGGGGCGGGGCTGGCACGGCTATACTCTACCCCTCCTTTGTGCACGCTGGCTCCCATTCTTGGAAGAATTTCAGGCACATGGCATGAAACCTCACTAGATGACTCTACCTAGCTACGGCAAGGCTGGAGTTTCTTCCAAAAAACTGGCTTTCAGAATCATTCTCAAAGATGGAAGGAGTGGGTGCCCTTATCCCAGAGGGAGCCCAGACTTACACTGTTGAAGATCTGCAGACCGTCGTGGCCACCCGACACATATATCCTGCCCTCAAACACCGTCACCCCAGCAGCACTGCGACTTGAGCTCATTGGGGTCACCACCGTCCACCTTCAGGAAGAGCCAGAGGAGGAGGGAGGCCATGAGATTCGGCGCTGCCATCCTCCCAGGACAGCTCAGAAGGACTGGGGTGAACCGTGGAATGTTCCTTCTTGCCCCGGACAATCTCCGCACCTCTGCAGGCTCTCAAAATCAGCACGTCCCAAACAGGGACCCTCTCCTTTACAGATCTGCTCCTCCCTTGCATTGCCTGGTCTTTCTAATGGGACCACCAGCCATTTAGCTGCCACACTCAGACGCAGTGTTTTCTTTTCTTTTCTTTTTTTTTTTTTAAACAATTAAAAAAATTTTTTTAAATTTATTTCTAGGAGAGAGAGAGAGAGAGACAGTGTGAGCAGGGGAGGGTCAGAGAGAGAGGGAGTCACAGACTGAAACAGGCTCCAGGCTCCGAGCTGGCAGTCAGCACAGAGCCCGACGCGGGGCTGGAACCCACGAAGCGCGAGATCATGACCTAAGCGAAAGTCGGACGCTTAACCGACTAAGCCACCCAGGCGCCCCGACGCAGTGTTTTCATGGCCTTTTCTCCCTCATCCTCAACATTCCTGTGGTCACCAAGTCCCAGCTGGTTTGCCTTGTAGTCATGGCTTGTTCCCATCCCCGCTGCCCTAGCTTGGGCCTCTCACCTGGACACCTGCCGCAGCCTCCCTACAGGTGACCTGGCTTTCAGACCTGCCCCCATCCTGACCCCTGCAGCACGCCCCGGCAGTGGCTCCTCACTCTTCTCCATGGCAGAGTCCCAGTTCCCTATCTGGTTCTTTATCTCTTGGTCTCCATCTACTTTACTTTCATTTCCTGCCACGTGCTACCCATGCTGGCTACTCGGTCACACTGAGCACTCGCTGTCCTCTGTCTCACTGCCTACGATGCGATGTCCCTGCCTACGATGAAAGTCTCCCACTCATCTTAGAAGTCAACCCGCCTCTTCCCCTTCCTGCCAGCCATGGTAAAGATAAGGGGCTCCCCACCTTGTACCCAAGAGCTCCAAACTGACACCCCCAGGGTAGGATGATCATGCTGCACCCGTGGCCCTGCAGACCGGCTGCTGGGATCTCAGACACCCAGCCTGCTGCCTGATACGTTGTAAGTTGGTTAAGTGAAGGGAACATTGGCTGAAAAGCATTCTTATGAATCCATTCAACTAACTGGCTTATGAGAAGATTCAAATACCGAAATGAAAAATTTGGGCTCGGGGTGCCTGGGTGGCTTAGTCGGTTAAGCGTCTGACTTTTGCTAAGGTCATGATCTCGCAGTTTGTGGGTTCGAGCCCCGCGTCGGGCTCTGTGCTGACTGCCAGCTCAGAGCCTGGAGCCTGTTTCAGAGTCTATATCTCCCTCTCTCTCTGACCCTCCCCTGCTCACTCAGTCTCTCTCTCTCTCTCTCCTAGAAATAAAATTTAAAAAAAAAGAAAAAAGAAAAAACAAAAGAAAAATTTGGGCTAACCTTGCCGGTGTTTTCCAAAGAGTATTCCATAAAGGAAGATGGTGATAAGCATTATGTAAGATGAGATTAAACAGATTTCTTTACTGCAGAATTTTTCAGTCTTTAAAATGTTAATATGTTTTATGGAAAGAAAAGAACTCTAATGGTACAGAAATCAATGTCTTCCAAGCTTATCTGACCATATAACTTTTTTTTTTTTTCTCTAAATCACATCCTACCCAAGTCATATCTATACTACTTTGGAAAGTGTTGTTCATTTACTTCTTATCCCCTTTCACCTGTACTTCCATTAAAATGGACTGAGTTAACAAAGAGGTATAGATGATTATACAAGCATTTCCAATTATCTAAGTAGACTATTTGTTTTTAGAATTTACTCAATCCATGGGTGCCTGGATGGATCAGTTGGTTGAGCATCCGACTTGTCACTTTGGCTCAGGTCATAATCCCAGGCCATGGGATCGAGCTCCACATTGGGCTTCATGCTGAGTGGAGCCTGCTTGGGATTCTCTCTTTCTCCCTCTGCCTCTCTCTCTCTTTCTCTCAAATAAAAAAATTAGAAAACTAAATAAAATAAGCCTGGCTGGCTCAGTTGGTAGAACATGCAACTCTTGATCTCAGGGTAATGAGTTCAAGCCCCATGTTGGGTGCAGAGTTTACTAAAGTCCTTCATTCATTTAACCAAAAGTTATTAAATACCTATTATATGCAAGGTACTATATAGGTTGCAAAGGCGAGTAGGATATTCTCTATCCTACAGGTCTAATTCTTGATACTCTCTGTTTAACAAGTTCCAGTTGTCCCAGGGGAGCCCAAGTCCTTACTTGTCTGTCTCAAGTGAGTAGGTCTCCACAGAGTTGAGAGAAGAGTTGCCATCATAGCCCCCACAGACGTAGATCTGCCCATCCAGCACGACCGTCCCCATGGCACTGAAAAAGACAGAGCTGTCATCCAGAGGGGCCTCAGACTTCCAGGGCCAGACTTTCATGCTCCCTGGGGGATAAACCTATCAACTGCCTCTTTCTAGAGTAGACCTAAATCCCATATGTGTGACTAAGGAAAGGTATAAAACTAAAGGGGAAAGAAGCTGCCATGTGGTAACCCCTGCCAGGGTTCGCTCTGGGGCCTCTTCTGTCCTTGAACCATCTGAAATGCTCATATTCCACCTTGCTGTGATTAAAGTCCCATCACCTTTGAGGCCCAGGTCAAATTCCTCTTTCTCCTGTTCAAAAAGCTGTCCTGGATCCCTCAGCAAGAGTCTGTCCCTCCCACCCCTCACCGCCAGGGAGTTTCTTGATCACAGCTTGGTCATGGTTACTCATTCACTCCTCAGATCCCATGAGGTGCTTAGGAGACTCACATCACAGGCCCTAGATTCACAGTGCTGAGTAAGCCAAAGCCCTGCCCACAGGCCCTACATTCTGGCACCTGGGGTACTGGAAAGCCACCTGTCACCTCTCAACAAGTGGGACTTATGGAAGACAGGGGTCTTCCTCTGTGTGACTCTGACAGTCCTTAGCATGGTGTTTTGTACATGATAGGCCTTCAACATGTTTGTTGTGTTAGCCTGATTTTTCTATTTAATTCGCTGTGACATTTGACAGATGTCTTTTCATGACAGATGTGGCCCTGACGGCCCCTACTTTGTCTTAGCGGGTGACGCTAGTCTCCTGTTGGGCACTTTGGACACGGGGCAAGTACTCAAGGCTTGCTATTCCCACCCTCACCACATCCTGCAAGGGGGCGCCACCATCTCCACTGCACACAGTACATTGTACACGGGTGAGGAGGTCGGGTCCTTCTCCAGGCTGCCCAGGCAGGGGCCTCGGATCTAAATGAGACAAGGCCACTCCGTGCTGTCTACTGTGCCCTGCTCTCCTCAGATTAAAGACCCAGTGGTCTGGGATAATCACATAATCTTCTATTCTACATAAAGCCTCATGAGAAACATGAGTGCCAAGCTGCCCGATTCAGTTTTCAAATCTGATGCAGGAGAAGATTAAAAATGAATCTGGGTAGCTGACAAACAGGAAAATAAAATACACCAGGCTTACTGCCACTTTCAAGTGTAAAATAAACTGATCCCATGCAATGTCCCTTTGAGGGACATGGTAACAGTACTCCCCTAAACCAGTCTAGAAGAGGAAAAGGACTTTTGCCTCAGGCAAGGACTGTGGGAAGACCACAAATTCACTAGACATCCCACTATCCTAGAAGCACACATAAGTTAACAACACAGGAGGGGGTTCAACAACAATATGAGAGAAGAGGTGTCACAAAACTGTGTCAGGTTAACTGTCAACTAAATGGTAAAGACCAGTGTGAAGGGGGCAAGGGCCATGCTGATCACCGTGGCCTAGAATGGTCCATAAGGCAAAGCCTGCAGAAGAGGGGAAGGGCTGACGGCAGGGAAGAGTTGGTCACCAACTGGCAAGACAGACAGCCATGTGGGGTGTCAGCAGAGAAGGGACTCAGAACATTTTTAGGCAGCCTGTAATTTAACAGGGATGAAATGGAGCTGGATCCGCGCTACTAATAACAGGGCATTAACCACAGTGAGGGAAGGGGATGCCCAGGGGACTTTCCTCCCGGACAGCACTCCAAACCCGGGGATGTCAAAGCAAGGCAGCTGCCCAGAGCAGAACACAAGGAAGAACAAGTGGTTGCAGTGAAAGCAAAAAAGCCACTCAGGGTTGGGGAAATGGAGCAATGAGTCATTCGAGGCCACAAAAGGCCCCAGAGCACCCAAGGAGCTGAAAAGGGAAGCCCTGAGGCAGGGAGAAAGGGAGAAAGAAACCACAAGCCTGTTAGCTCAGGGTCTCGGGAGGGGCGGATCGTGTATACAAATTTTATTTTTCCCAAACGATCTTAATTTGACCCTTTGTGAATCAGGTCCTGTTGGTACAGAGGCAGATTCCTCCTGGCTCGAGGCCATGCAATAACTGCACAACAGGGCACGTGTGCCTCCCAGCCCGACACTTTTATGTGGCAAAGATGTCCCACCCCGATTCCTCCTCCTCACTGCATATGCAGTCACTTGATCTTACAAGCAGAAAACCCAAAGCAGAGCATCTGCCCCAGTGGTTTTCAAACTGCCCCTTTCAAACATAATTCATGTAATTTTCCCCCTACAGTTGGGCATCTGTCAAGGAAGCTACATTTATGAAAGAGAAATGCAGAACTGTTCTGGTTATATGGGTAGGGACTACTTCCTCTCCTCTGTCAGCCCCGGAAGAGAAACCGGAGCGCCACTGGAAACCGCTGATCCAGGTGGCCCCACAGAAGGGCTGAAGAACACAAGAACTTGTCCAGTTATCCCCTCCCACTCCAGAGTTCCCACCACCCAACAATGCACGCGCTCCACACCTGCCTGGTGTGAGGGAAGAGGCCGCCTGCCTCTTTAGCACTAAGAAGGCTGAATGGAGGCACTATTCCGATGCCCTGGAACCCTCCTTCAAGAAATCTGAGCAGGCAAGTGATGGAGAGTGTTAGGAAACATAAACGTGGTTCACCTCGCAAATACCTATGTGCTCACGCCTGGGGGTGGCAGCCCTGAAGTAAAGTGCACTGCTGTGGCTCACATACCCCTTGGGGTAGCGGAAGTATGCGGGTGGCAGAGACGCGGGGGTGGGGAGCGTGGAGAGAGAAAAGAGTAAGGACATCTCTCATTTCCTTTTATCACTAATAAAGTGAAATCCTACTCATTCTTCAAGTGTCGACTTTAATCCCATCTCTTCCCTGAAATCTTCCAGATGTTCCCATCCAGTTTCTTTCCCTTCTCAAATTTCCCGTAACATACATTTTCTGTCCTTATCTGACACTTAAATAATAATACAGCTTACGCATGTCTCATCTCCCCAGGTTCCTCAAAGGACAAGGCAGGGATTTTAAAGCAGATGGGGGCTGGCTCCTGGGAGGTGCTGGCCATGGCTGGACTGGACGCAGGGAATTCCCAGGCCGATGAGTGTTTTACATCATTATGTGCCCCTGCCTGTCTCGCATGGTGCTCCCCAGGTGGTCAGTGTGTATGCTCGGCCTGCACAAGGGCTTCCAGAATACCTTCTCTTGCTATTCATGCTCCCGACTCTGGTCCACGTGTCCGTCTCTGGGTTGTAGACCTCCACAGTGCTCAGCCGTAGCTGGCCGTCGTACCCTCCGATGGCATACAGAAGCCCGTTCACCACAGCCACACCGACGCGGCTGCGGGCTGTTGTCATGGGATGGCACTTCTCCCAGCGGTTAGCGATGGGGTCGAATACTTCTACCACATTCAGGGAATCACCTGCATAAAAATTTGCTACTCAAATTAAAACAAATGAGACCACGTGTTTAGATCACGGCTGTTGGGCATTGATTATATGGAACGTCTGACTTGACTCTATCAATTCTTCCCACACAGATACTCAAGCCTGATGGGCCCACTAACACATTTAAGCTATATTAACCTCACCTAATTCTTCAAGGAAAATCAGAATCAGACAAGAGGCATTTACTTTCTAGAGAGGTAGGTTTTACAACTGCAGCGAGGTATTCCACCTGCTTAAAGCCAAAGATCAAGGGAAACGGGCACACTATCTCTCCAGTGCAGGAAGGATGCCCAGAGGGAAGGGCGTGGCTTCCCCTGCTGACTTGCACTTACTAGCATGTGACCCTGGACAAGATGCTTTGTATTTTTTTTTAATGTTTTTTTATTTATTTCTGAGAGAGAGAGAGAGAGAGACAGCGTGAGCAGGGAGGGTCAAAGAGAGAGGGAGATACAGAATCTGAAGCAGGCTCCAGGCTCTGAGCTAGCTGTCAGCACAGAGCCGGACGTGTGGCTTGAACCCACGAACCACGAGATCATGACCCGAGCTGAAGTGGGACGCTTAACCGACTGAGTCACCCAGGCACCCCAAGATGCTTTGTATTCTTATCTTCCATTCTCACTTGTGAAACGGAGATAATCTCTGTGTCAGCTTTGTTGTCAGGATAAATGACAGAGCAGGCAAAGCACCTATCAGAGTTCTAGAACATACTGAGTTCTCAATAATAGTAGTTATAGGAGTCAGGAATGATGATTCCAAGCCTATCTTTATACAACAGTTTTGTTTGTTTTGGGGATCAAATAAGATAAGCCCCCCTCCCTGTGTTATTCCTCTGTGGGGCACCTCACACCTTCCACACTTCAGCAGGTCCTACTTGAGGACTTCCTTTCTCCAGGTCACAGGCTTAACAAGCAGCAGAGACTTGTACCCACCTCTCATTAACCTTCAATTAAAAATGAAACTGCCCAGGATTGCCCACCAACTCTCCACTTCCACAAACCGGAACTGACACTGTGAAAAGGCCTGGCCTTCACCTGGGAGATGACAGCCTCGTGCCACTGTACCACAAAGATTCAGGCGGTAACACTACAAATCTCTCCTGCCCTGCAGCAGTGCCTGGGGTGGGCGGGAAGGTAGGGGATCCCCTTGCAAGCTTTCCTGAAAACTTGACTGTGTAAGAGCTGCCAATAACATACGGACTCTGAAGCATGTGTGCATTTCATTGGAGGAAGTGAAAACAGTATTATCGATAGTGGCAGACCCTGTGTATTTGGAGAATTTTCCTTCTCATGATGACATTGTCATAGTCTAACCTCAGAGAGCCATATGACCAAACATGAGTGGCTTGGTAACAGAACTGGGTGTTTAACTGAATTCTATCCAGGGCTGATATTTAGCTCTGGTGTTCTGATTCAACAGTATGAACACCTGACATGCTTTAACTGCAGCACAGCTGTACAAAATCAAGAGGGACCAGGGCGGTGACACACGAGAGAGGGGAACCAGTGGGACAGACTACATTGTTTGGTGTTTTTTCATCCATAAAGTCCAAGACAGGGTGCTGCAAAGGGGAGCTGCAAGATACCTGCTGAGTTGAGGCCCCCCACGGCGTAGATAAGGCCAGTGATGGACGTGCAGCAGCGAGGCCTAGTTCTGAAAGCCGGCAGGTGGGGCCGGCGCTCTGGCATGAGGTGATAGTCCTTTGCTTCATCTACCAGGTCCCTGGAACAAGGCACAAGATGTTATGACGGCGATGTTCTCCCCATGTGGTCAACATGTGTATTTCCAAGCCTGGCTTCCCCACCTCCAACTGCAGGGGGAAACATGGGAGAAGAAGCCTTCTGGAAGGTTTGGTCTTGAATCCAGGTGAGTCCAGGGGAAACCATACACAGCTACTGAAACATGCTCAAAATTGGAGAGGCAGAGTGAGCAGAGCCCACATGACCTGCTGTAATCAGAGTGAGTCTCCTCTAACCAGCATACACCTGGCAGGAGAACAGGATGGCAGCGACAGCAGCTGGCACCGGGGAGGTTCAACAAGCAGCCTGCATCCTGTCACCACGGAGACCCAGCCCTTCCTATCCCTACGGCTCACACACTGCAGTTTGCTATTGCTCACCGAGACCGGGGCAGCAGAAGCCGACTGCTCCTGGTAGATTTCTCTGCCTCCAGTCCTGCCTCTCCACTCCACCCTCCACACTATAGTCTCAGCTATCTTTCTAAGAACCTCTGATAGCTACCCATTGCCTACAGAATGAAGTTCAAATTCAACAGCACCCTTGAGACCACTTGTCTCAGGGTCCCACCTACCTGCAGCCATGCTTCCACATCTTCCCAACACTCACCTTCATACTGCTCACACACAGCCACTGACCTCCTTTGAACCCGCTGGGAATATGACAAGCAGTTTGGAGGAAGGTGAACATTTTTCTTTGCTGCTTTGCTTTTATAATGATCCTCCTAAAGGGCTACCGCCTTCTGAGCTGTTTGGGGAGCTCTGCTGTGTCAGGTCAGCACTGATTTATCCAGGGTAAAGGTTTCAGGCGCCTGTAAATATGTCCCCTACCCGCATGCCCATCACTTAGATGGCCCCAAAACTATCCGAGACCAGTGCCCTAATGTTTACTGGAGAGGGCAAGGAGCCCCAGGGAGTCGCCACCAAACCAGCTCCTGGAGATGCTGGGAAATCCTCGGGGGGGATGGGGGAGGAAGCCCCGTCTGCCTTGATGCTCCCTCATGGCACAGTTCTTGGCCCAAGGGGTCAAACTTGGGCTTTTCCCAGCTCTAAACAGAAGGCAGATCAATCTGCATGCTGTAAATTAGAACTGAGCACTCTAAATCCTTCCTCCCCGGAGCTGGAACATAAGCAGCCTAAGCAGCCACGTTCTCTCTGCGGCCTGGACCCCTGGCAGCGTCCTGTGCGGGCTGGCCCTCACTCACCTGCATTTGTGGCAGCAACGCACCAGGTCCTCCTGCTGCACACGGTCCGATAGGAACTGGGGTCGGCAGAGGGGCAGGCGGATGTTGGACAGCAGCTCAGGCAGGCAGGGCCCCCTCTGTTCCCGGTCATATCGGACCCAGGCCAACGCAGCTTCAAAGACCTGCCACGGCAGAGATGCAAGCTGTGCAGTAACTCCTCTCTCCCTGAGGCCGTCCCCCAGGCACCCCACCCACCCCACCCTGTCTCCATGTCTCCACTCCCTATACTCAGGCAGTCCCTCAGACCCATCAATCTTTCCTCCTCGTCTCCTGAAGCCACTGTTTTCTGCTCCTCAAGCTGCCCCATTTGGTCCAGTCTCTTGAAACGCAAGCCTCAGTGACTATAACAGGCTCCTGGCTTTCATTACACCTTCCTGCTGAGACACCTGGGTGGCTCAGTCAGTTGAGTATCTGACTTCGGCTCAGGGCAAGATCTCACAGTTCACGGGTTCGAGCTCTGCGTTGGGCTCTGTGCTGACAGCTCAGAACCTGGAGCCTGCTTTGGAATTTGTGTCTCCCTCTCTCTCTTCCCCTCCCCCCTCTCAAAAACTAATAAACATTTTTTTTAAAAAAAGAAGAAAAGCTGCCAATGGTTCCTTATTCCCTTCTGCATCCCAACACGCTGCCTGCTTCTTCCCTTCTCAGTCCCCTCTCCTCTCCCAGGCTGGCTAGTTCTCTGTTCACACTGCCACCTTCACCTCCAAGGGCCCTCATCTCCTCCTCTTCATCTAAACCCACTGCTTTTCCTTAACACCTGGTTCCAGGTCCATGTTCTTTGGAGCTTTCCCTAACAGCTCTAGCCACAAGGGTACATCCCTCTAAAACCCCTCGTCAAATGTACCACTGTTAACTCAGCTGCCCTAGGTCACACTCACTAGTAGGATGGCTAGGGAGGGGCTTGGAGCTCTTCCCTGTGAATCACAGGGCCCACAGGCCACATTCAGGGCCCACTTTCCCCTGCTTTTCTTAAATTTTTTTTAATGTTTTTTTTTAAATTTATTTATTTCTGAGAGAGAGAGAGAGACAGCATGAGCAGGGGAGGGTCAGAGAGAGAGAGAGAGATACAGAATCTGAAGCAGGCTCCAGGCTCTGAGCTAGCTGTCAGCACAGAGCCCAACGCGGGGCTCGAACCCACGAACTGTGAGATAATGACCCGAGCCGAAGCCAGATGCTTAACTGACTGAGCCACCCAGGTGCCCCTCCCCTGCTTTTCTGACATTAGGGAAATGAGCTGCCTCCTAGAGCCTGGGACGCCTCCTGCTGAAGAAGAACTTCACAACAGGCCAGGACTCTCCACGGCAAACACCCCAAGCTGCTCTGCCCTGGACTTTGGTTAGGGCCCGAACAGGTGGAGGCCTCACTGGGTGGTGCTCCCGCTGCCCACAGGGCCAGATCTGAACACCTTACCCCTGCATTTGAGCCCTCTGCTGTGCAGCCCTCGCTAAGCTCTGCTCCAGGTAACATCTACTCCCAGTCCTCCTCAGGCACTTGCACCCACCTCTGCTCACCAAAAGGGTCACCCTTCGCTCTTCTCTGACTGCTAACACCCTGCACTCCCATTTATTCACGCTTTTTTTTTTTTAATGTTTTTTTATTTATTTCTGAGAGAGAGAGAGAGAGAGAGAGAGAGAGACAGCATGAGCAGGGGAGGGTCAGAGAGAGAGAGAGAGATACAGAATCTGAAGCAGGCTCCAGGCTCTGAGCTAGCTGTCAGCACAGAGCCCGATGTGGGGCTCAAACCCACGAACCGTGAGATCATGACCTGAGCCGAAGTCAGATGCTTAACCAACTGAGCCACCCAGGTGCCCCTATTCACACTCTTCTTGACCACTCTGATAAGAGGACTTCTTTGTCCTTTGAGGACCATCTGATCATCCAAAGGCTCCACCTCTTCCATCAATTTCAATCTGCCGGTACTGACCATAGCCTCCGATCCTTTCTGCTCGGTAACTGATGCCAATGAGCCTTTTTGACATTGCTCCCTACTCCCTCTCCCCCAACCTCCCTCTCAGGGTACCCTGTGGCCTGGTTCCTCCTCACTCTCATCCAGCACTGGCTCTGTGGGTTATGACATGGATGCCCTCAGTGTCCACACTATGAGCCTATCTCCCTTAATCACACCCACCTGGGGAAAAAGTCTCTACTCTGGAGAGGCCCAGCTCTTTGCCCACGCCCACACTCTGCAGCTGACAAAGCTGGCCAGTCCATTTTTTTTTTTTTAAGTTTATCTATTCTTTTTGGTAATCTGTACCACCAACATGGGGCTCTAGCTCACAACGCCAAGATCAGGAGTTGCACACACCTCTGACTTGGCCAGCCAGACGCCCTTTGGCTGGCTCATTCTAAATTTGTGACTGCTAATCTCATTGGGCCCCGCTTCCCACCAAGGCCTCTTCCTTCCTGTAGCACCCTGCATTCATCTACAGCTCACACGGGGCTGCTGCCTCTTCTTCCCACCTCACGTTTCGGCCACTCCTTCTGATCCCTATTCTCAACTGAGAAAACAGAATCTGCCAGCATCTCCCTTCCCACCCTGCACCTCCCCTCACCTCCCTGCTGCTGCTGGGTGCGGCAGTTCTTCTTCCTGCAGTGGCAGATGGGAGCGGCTGGCACTTCTAACAGGTACACCCGTTGGGCCCTACACTCTGCCTCCTCTCGCTTACTGAGGACATCATTCCAGCAGCCATTCTCCCTTTCCTCCTACATCACCAACTCTTCCCTCTCTTCTGGAAAATTCCCACCAGCAGTCAAATGTACCTGTCATTTCTATCACCTTAAAAAACAAACCAACCCCTCCTGACTTCATACTCCTCCCCAGTGCTCTGTTCTCCTTTAGAATAAGATTCTTTCATGACAGCATTACTTCTAATAGTAAATACTGGAAATAACCTGAACATCCAAGAATAAGGGAATGCAATGTTGTTAAAATCAACTAAATATTACACACTAACATGGATACAAAGTGTTCATGAAAGATGCTGTATGGTGAAACAAACCCACGATCAACAAGCTACACACACATCCTGATCATCATTTAAAAAAACACTAACTCAAAACAAAGATCAGAAAGAGCAGCAGCCCCACGTCGCCTGCAGACTGCAGCCCTGCTCTACACACCTGCTCCTCTGATTTGACGTTCAGCTCATCCCGGGATACCAGCTCAAGCACGTCTTCCAAGGGCAGGGCCAGGAATTCTTCCGACATGGACACCTCCACAAAGTGCTGGTGGATGAAGCTATTGGCGGCGTCATACAGCACGGCGCACATCATTGTCTCAGCAAACTGGCGTACACCCAGGCAATTTTTGGGGTGAAGACTTGTGGCATAAGATAACAAGAAAAAATTTAGAGGAAGAATGTTCTCTTGGATCATTCTCAGGCTGGTTCTGGGGCTGAGGAGCTACAGAATGGAAAAAAAACCCCAGCTTTGCTGGAAACTCCCTGTGTGATCTCAGGGGCACTGCGCAGGGTCTCAACTGTACAGGTTTAAAATTCAGACAGTTTATATCCTCAGAGGTCCCTGCCTCTTGGGCCTCATGCTCAGTGCGTCTGGGTGGAATGCACTCTCTGGGAAGTCCTGTGAAGCAGCTCCGAGGGGAAAAGAACAGGCGAGCACATACTGTTTGCTTTCCTTTAGCCGCTGGCATGCTTGTGTGAACACCCACCTCTGTTCCCCAGGAGGGCACCAAGAGGCTGTAGGATGAGACTTTAAAACACACGGGGAGACGACTTCTGTAACATCAGGGCCTTTCTACTTTTTTGTCTTTTTAATTTATCTAAAATTCTATTTATTTATTTTGTCTTTTTTAAATAGCAAGAAGCTCCATGGGTCTAATTGTTCACACACCCGGAAACAGCAGCAGCTACCACTCAGCACCATCGGTGAGCCCAGGACTTTGCCAGGCCAGAGTCTCCAACAGCACCGCCAGCAGCAATCACCTCCAATTTTAGATGGGAAACTGAGGCTCCAAGAAACTAAAAAACACGCTCACAACCTTCTACAAGCCAGTGGTGGTGTTGAGGCTGAACCCTGTGTGCGTTCCCGTGGCCCCAAGGCAGACTTGCCTCGCTGGGGCCATCTGGGTAAATCCAGGCCTTGCAAGGCACCAGGTGATGTGGGCGGATCCCTCAAGTGCCACTAAGAGCCTCACCTGGAAAAAGCCTCACCTGACAACAGCTACCCACCTCCTCAGGCTGTGGCTGCGATTAAGCAAGAATGTGGCAAAAACACTCAGCATGGTGTGCGGCATGAAGTCGGGGTGGCTGCCTTCATTTTTATAATGGTTTTCTTTCTACAACTGCATCTGAGAAAATCTCAAATGAGCCCAACGTGATGCTGAAATCTTAATGACAGCAGGAGATCCTGGGGGGTGGAGCTTTTCTTATTTTGATTTTGTGACATAATCCATGGAGGGAGAGGGTATTTATCAGAATGTTGGCTCTGCCCTCCACACCCACCTCCATGCTGTTTAAAGTTCAAGTCAGTTATACTCACTAACCTATAAGCACCCCTGTCCCTCTTCAGCAGACCTTAAGGGCAGTCTCAGGAGACTGGCTTTGGGACAGTCTAAACTCCACGAGCTGCTGTTTCCCTTCCTGAACTGGCTCTGTCTGCGCATTGCTTTGGAAACCTACATGCATTTCCACAAAGGCGAGGGAAGCACAAGCACTGAGCACACTTAGGCAAGGCAGCATGGCCAGTGAAGAACACAGGGCTCAAGGTCAGAATGTCAGCTCAGTCACCAAATAACAACACCTTTCTCCTGCAGTGCTCACAGGGACTGAATGAGACTTGCCCACGTTCCCATCCGCACCCTCTCGGGTTAGGACTCCTGCACCTCACCTTTGCCTGTCTTTCACTGGCTTGCTGTAAGGAACAAAACACACCTTCAGCTGAACTGGGCTTTGACATCTAAGAGGATGGGGATGTGGGCAGCCTGCTTGTGAGGCAGCTGGTGGGGAAGGAGGAGGGAGAGCTGGCACGCAGGAGAGGGCCTCGTTCAGGAGCAGGAGGAAGAGAAGAGGGAAAATGAGCCCAAAGGGTAGATACGGGCGCACATCTTTCATGGGCCACTTCACAACCTCCTTCCTTGCTGGCATAGCTTGTAGCAAAGAGGCCACAGTAAGATGTAGTGCTTTATCAGAGGCAGGAAGCAGTGGCTTCAATTAAGTAAGTTACTGGCTTGGTTGACTGATGCATTCGATATTCTGAAACAAGTGTTTTAGAAATACACAGCTCCAGTGCTCACTGAGACACCAGGGGGTCCATACATCCGAAGGCTTTGAGAGAGGCCACAAGAAGAAGAAGAAAAATCAACCCCAGCCTCACGAAAGAAAAGAAAAATCAGCAGAGGCTAAAGACCCAACAGGTGGACAGACCTCAGGAACGACTGCTCTAAAAACTCTGATGGCTTTGCTGCTTCTCTGTGCCCTGGCACAGCCTGTCTTTTCCACCACTGCTCAGAATGTTTTCTCTCAGGTCATTAGCACTCAGATCTTGACAATGGAAGGTCCATGTGCTTGTCTTCCAATATGGGCACATAGGAAGGGGGCAGCTGAGACACCCTAACACACTCTGTGGCCAAGCTCAGGAAGAACCACCCCAAGGAACAGAAGCAGTGATGGTAACTACTGGAAAGAAAATAGAAAGCAGGCCAAGCGTCTGGGGCCTGTGTAAAGGAATAAAGACAGGCTTCCCACATCCCATTCTTTTAGATGTCAAAGCCCAGTTCAGTTGAAGGTGTGTTTTTCTGGCAGGGCTGAACGGAAAAGTGTCAAAACACACTCTTATAACATCAGGCTTTGTGTTTAAGTATGTCTTCCTAAAACGTCATTGATGCATGTAAAAATTCCACCAGTCTAAAAATCACTTTGCGGGGCGCCTGGGTGGCTTAGTCGGTTAAGCATCCGACTTTCGCTTAGGTCATGATCTCGCGGTTCGTGGGTTCGAGCCCTGCGGTGGGCTCTGTGCTGATTGCCAGCTCAGAGCCTGGAGCCTGTTTCTGTCTGTGACTCCCTCTTTCTCTGACCCTCCCCTGCTCACGCTGTCTCTCTCTCTCTCTCTCTCCTAGAAATAAATAAATAAAGCATTTAAAAAAAATAAAAAATAAAAATCACTTTGCTAAGCATCTTTTGGACACGACACTACTTTATCCTGTATTACCCGGTATTGAGAGAGATGACCTCAAGAGCCCCTAGGTGGAGCTGCTGTCCCCTTGTGAGAGTGGCCAACTTAAATCTTTCCAAGGTGCCTAATTAATCATTGAGTTCTGTGGGGAGAGAGAGATAAACCTGAGTCTCGTCTGTGTCCTTAAGAAGCTCACAAATGAGGGGAGCCTGGGTGACTTAGTCAGTTAAGTGTCTGACTCTTGGTTTTGGCTCAGGTCATGATCTTACGGTTCATGGTTTCAAGCCTTGCATCTGGCTATGCAGCAGGCAGCACAAAGCTTGCTTAGGATTTTCTCTCTCCACTTCACCCCAGCTCACACTGTCTCTCCCTCAAAATAAATAAACTTGAAAGAAGAAGAAGACGAAGCAGCAGCAGCAGCAGCTCACCAATGAGTAGGAAAGACAGTGTGCCCTACATCCCCCGCATCCAGGGCAAGGTCAAGTCGGATTCTGTGGCTGTGCTCTCATTACGTGGTCTCCATCCATAAAACCTGAAACGGGACCACTTACCTCATGATGAAACCACTCACTCTGAGCCCAGCAGAGAGTGCCCTGCATACTAAGCATCATTACCACGGTTATTAAGACTAGCTGCACACACAGCAGTGCTCAGTGAGGTCCAAGAGCACCGCATGAGCAGGACACGGACAGCAGGTGGGGTCCACAGAGCTGCTAAGTGAACTGGATTGGTGGAGCAGGAATGGGACAGGGTGAGGGCAGCTCTAAGACGCACTGAAGTTCAGGAGGGCAGATCCGAGGTGGGAAGAATGCTGGTCTTCAGGCCAGGGACCTGTGACCACAGACGCTCAGACAGAGACACTGTTCTGCTTTCCTCCTGCCTGTGTGGAGCCCAGTTAACCCGCACCCTCAAGTCTCTAGTGGTGAAGAGGCAGCTTTTACCCTGTGGCTAAGAGCTCTGCCTCCTCAAGCATCTGCTCAGTCATCAAAGGTCATTACCAAATACTGGACTTAAGTAGGGATACAGTCCATGATTGCTTCTGGGGGACTGAGGGAGACAGAGAATTCTAGGAGGTGAAATTTGGGTAGGCTCCTCAAGAGCTGAAGGGAAAAGATGCCAAGACATTCAAGGAGCGGAAAGGATCTACACAAAGATGGAGGGAGACAGGTTGTGGAACAGTGAGGCGCACTGAACCAATCGGTTTGGTGAGAACAGTCAGCTCAACCAGCAGCCGGTCAAACTAAAGAGTGAGAACCAGAAGAAGAGGTACATGTCGGGCCAGGGGAGAGCGCAGGTGGGGGCCCATAAATCATGTCCCTCCAAGGTTCACCCCAAAGAACTGGACACTGCTTGACAGCGATCTAAAGAAAGGTTATTTCTGCAGAGTAAGCTCCCCGGCTCACTCCCTTCGTGAAACTCTGTAGGGAAACTCAAAGACACAACGAATTCACAGGGGACTCCAGGTCCATGGCACAGCCTTACCGTTCTCGGAGGAACGTGCAGCAGGCGTCTTTGATGCTCTGCAGCTGCAGGAAGCTCGCTCCCATCAGCAACGACTGCACGTTTTGCTGGTCAATGGCAAGATGGCCGTTGTAGGCAAAGTTGATCAGAGCCTCCAGGGCGCTAGACGAAAGAGGAAAGACACTCTTCAGAGATTCTGGCCCTAAATGAGCTGACACACTGACCTGGAGAATGTGTGGGCCCCTCTCTAAAATCCATTTAGCCCGTGCCCTTCGAGAATCTATCTGAGAGGAATAATTACTTCACCAGTAGCCAAAGACACATTCGACTTTTTTGTTTTCACATTCTGCTTCTTAAGCTGTCTTTATTACCTGAGTAATTTTATTAGAGAAAATTCTTAACAAAGAAAGCAAGTGCCCATTATCTTCCTACTGAATGAGTCAATAGTGGTTATTTTTCTAGGTTCATTTTTAGTCCCCGTGTGCCTGCATGTAGAGATGGTATGGATAGAATCATATGTTACTTATCAATTTCTTTCCCATGTTGCTATACTGTCTTCATGTTTATCATTGTTAGTGACTGCTATATACTATTTCAACACGAAAACAAGCTGTAATTTATTTCCTTTATTGGTAGGCATAATAGCTCATAGCATTCATTGTATTGCCATCACAAATAATATTTTTTTATTATTTCTTCGAGATAAATTTCCAGAACAAGACTCCAACAAATTTTTCTGCCTTTCTATTCCCACTGAGCATGAAATCCAAATTCTGTCTCTAGGGACGTATGTGGTCTGATCCCTTTCTGGCTCTCTGACATCATCACCTTCTACTCTCAGCCCTCACTCTATTCCAATATGTCAAACACACTCTCACCGCAGGGCCTTTGCACTGGCTGCTCCCTGTTTGGAGGTCTGTTTCCCCAGATGGCTCACTCCCTCATTTCAATTAAGGCCTCAGCTCAAATGTTACCTCATCACATTCCCTGGTGGTCTAGTGGTTAGGATTCGGCGCTCTCAAATGTTACCTCATCACAGAAGTCTTCCCTGATCACCCTGGAATAGGACAGATGCCCACCTTCATTTGCTTTACTTTTCTCACATTGCTTTCACTCACCAGCCATATAACACATGTGCGTGTTTATTGCCAGATGCCTACGACTAGAAAGCTGATAGTCAGAGGTGCTGTCTTCTCAATGCTAGTCCTCAGTGTCTACAGCAGCACACGTGACAGGTGCTCAGTCTACATAAAGCATGTGGGCTGTTCATGGTGATGAGCACAGCTCCTTCAGACACAGACCTGAGAGAAGAGAGTGCATAACTGCCCTTGCAGACCCATTTCTGTGTCTTTCCTTATAAGGAGCTGGCCTGACGTTTCCGCCTTGCAGTGGGTATATAAATCTTCTCCATGTGCTGGGGCAGATCACCTCCAATCAGCCAGAGTGTCCTACACAGTTTCCTGGCTCCCTTACCCCTCCTTTCCACCACTGTGAGATGAAGAAGGTTGGCAATAAATGACAGGCGACTGGCTGATGTTTTAGAGTCCCTGCTTTGTTTATTGTTCCTCCTCCAACAAGAACGTCATTGCCCTGAGTCACCGTGTGTCTTGTTTGCTACTGCATTTCCAGATCTCAGAACAGCGCCAGGCACATAGTAGGTGCGCAGTGGGCCCTTGGATACAGGCTAGGTAATAAACATACAGCCTCAGTTCATAGACTTGTATAGAATCAGTCACATAAACATCCTTTTCCCTTTCAAGGCCCCAAAAGGCACACCGTGGGATATGTTTCCATGAGGCCTTCATACAGTAATCAGGAAAGTATCTCCATGTAGTAGCAGTTGTAGGGGTGACTCTACATGTAAGGACAACTTTAAGTAAGTGCCTAAATGGCATGATTTCAGGAGTTATGAGATTGCCTCCCGCCCCCCCAAATTCATCCAGCACAAAGTCTCAAGTCTCGGCAGTACTGACATCTAAGGCCAAAAACTGTTTGCTAGGGAGGGCTGTCGTGGACAGTGAAAGAAGTTTGGATGGGATCACTTTTGGGATTGACCTCTTTGGGCCTCAATGTTCTTAAACATCGAATAATCACAACTTTGCCATCTTCTGAGTCTGTGTTTTCCCAACAGAGTAGCCACCAGCCACACATGGCTATTTAAAAATTACATTAATTAAAGTTGAATTTAAAAAATTTTTAATTCAGCTCCTTCATCCCACCAGTTAAAATTCAAGTGCTCAGTAGCTACCACTGTGGAGAGTACGAATGCAGGAAGTTCTGATGGATCACACTGTTCTAGACTGACGGGAAGGGTAATGAATGAAGGCACTTATTTGAAAAACTGTTTTGCCAGCTACAACGGTCAGCACAAAAAAGCGTAGAGAATAGCATTCCACCACCTTTGCACCCAGTCCTAGTTATAAAAACATCTTGGTCTAGTTCCTATTACATGTGTTACTCTAGTAGAGTAAAAACACATTAAAAAAAACACCTCTCCTCCATTTAACCCTGTCTCAGGCCAGCAGCCGAGGTTCTAGCTGGTTTACGGATGGCCTACTGTGTGTGTCCCGCTGCAGGGCCCCGTGGCACTGCAGGCTGTGAGACCTAGTGGAGACATGGAGTACCTTGGGTCCATTCCTTGCATTACAATCTCATCCTGCTTGCACTCCATCATGTCATTTGTAAACATAGCGTGGAAGTACGGGATTGAGGCCGCTAGGACGATCCGGTGGGCACTGAATTTGTGGTCCCCGATCTGCGGGCAGAGTGAAATACAAAGAGACACTGAGGAATGCGCATCCAAAACCCAAACTGCCCCTTCCCCTGCTTAAGCCTCTGCCCCTTGCAGCGGTCCTGGAGACATCCCGGTACACGACAGCTGAGCCTGTCATGGACACCCTGAGATTTTCAATTCAACACTTGGTTACAGTAGAAGAATGTGAGCAATACATTTTAATGAGGGATTAAAATGGTTACAAAAAGTGGAAGACTGAATGCTTCTAATGGTAGTCTTTACTTACATGGCAGTCTCACTGCACTGTTCTCAACTCCCCGCCAACTCAAACACCTGATTTCTCTGACATGTTATCCCAACCCTGATTAAAAGCAGATGGAATTGACAAACTGTCCAGGAGCCCTGGAGCTCCTAACAGCGGGCTCCTCAGGAAGAGTAAATACACAGTGACAGGAAGAGATAAAGAGAAATAAGACCAGGCTTGAATGGGGCACATGTGGAGACGAAGGACAGAGCAGGCATCGGGGGCACAAATATTGGGGGGTCCTGGGGCAACAAGCAGCTCAGATGGCTGGTGCTGTGTGCCAGGTGCTGGCGGGGGCTCTGCATGGCCCACAGGGCTCAGGCCACACAGGGACAGGAGCAGACTCTCTCCAAATTGTGTCAAACCCTCACTGACAGAGACACATTCTTAGCCTGGGGAGTCCCATAAAGTGCTTTCCAACTATCTGTCAAAAGGATAGTCCTTCTCACAAGCTTTACCATTTATAGCTTCAAACCACATAAACATTTCCACTTAAGAACTTTCTCGTCTTCAGAAAGAACAGTCTCCCCCCATGCTCCCTGCCCAGTTCCACACTAGAGAAATGCCAGAGCATTTTACTACCTGATGCTCTTCTCTGGGTCACATTTATCTAAGGGTTCTAGTTCAGGTTCTGGCACTATGACCTCTTTTGCGCCACTTTAGGTTTATTATCTTCAAGCTGTTCTTCAAGATCACACGATCTTCCAAACACCGAAGGGGCCTCACTGATTTGGATTCTATGAGTTCCTCACATAATCCACATGTTGTTCTCCTACTGATGTTGGGGACACTAAATGGCTGTGTGCTCTTGGGGGAGGAGGGTAGAAATAAAAAAAAAAATTTTTTTTCTTTTCTCTCTCTTTTTTTAAAATGCTTTATTTATTTCTGAGAGACAGAGAGAGAAGCGTGAGCACGGGAGGGTGAGAGAGTGAGGGAGACACAGAATCTGAATGAGGCTCCAGGTTCTGAGCTGGCTGTCAGCACAGAGCCCGACGCAGGGCTCAGACCCACAAACCGTGAGATCATGACCTGAGCTGAAGTCGGATGCCCAACCGACTGAGCCACCTAGGCACCCCTTTCTTTCTTTTTTTTGTTTTTTAAGTTTAATTTTTTATTTTTAGAAAGAGAGCACATGGGACAGGGGCAGGAAGAGAATCCCAAGCAGGCTCCGCACTGTCAGTACAGAGCCTGATGTGGGGCTCAAACTCACAAACTTTGAGATCACGACCTAAGCCAAAGTTGGATGCCACCCAGATGCCCCTGAAAACATTTCTTAAAGTAGTTCTACAAGGTCTTTCACACCAGCAGTTTCTGGTTCCCTGATTCCTGCTCTCAAGGGTAACTTCTTTCTTCTGGTATTTATCTCTACCTTTCTAAGTAACGCGCCTATAATAGTTCTTGAATTTTCACTTCTAGTTATTGCTTGTGGCATCCTAACAGCCAACAGCCCCCAGAGACCCCTGCCTCCTGGTGCTCACACCTGGGTGCTGTCCCTCTACCCTGTCTCGTGGTTGGCTTGTGTGGCTGGGACACTTGTACTTCTGAGAAATTGGTTACAAAGTCAGGGCAGGGATGAGGGGGGAGTGTTGCCCACACCCCCTCCTCAGGTGTAATAATTTGCTAAAATGGCTCACAGAACTCTGGGAAAATGGATTACTTACTGTTATTGGTGTATCATAAAGGACACCGTAGAGGATACAAAAGAACAGCCAGATGAAGAGGTACATAGGGCAAGGTCTAGAAGGGTCCTGAGCACGGAGCTTGTGTCCCTTTGTGTGCCACTCTCCCCACATACGGCTACGCTCACCAACCTGGAAGGTCCCCAGAGGTTGAGGGGTGGGACTGAAGTTCCAACCCTCTAATCACATGGTTGCCTCATCTGGGAACCAGTCCCCCCCCTGAAGCTATCTAGGGGCCCACAGAGAGTCACCTTATTAGCATAAACTCAGGTGTGGGTGAAAGAGGTTTGTTATGAATAACAGAGGACATTCCTATCACTCAGGAAATTCCAAGGGTTTTAGAAGTTTTTGCGTCAGGAACTGGGAACAAAGACCAAATATTGTAACAAAAGATGCTTTTATCATCCCTACTGGTCAGGAAATTCCAAGGGTTTTAGGAGATCTGTGCCAGGAACCAGGGAAAAAGAACAAATATATACTCTTATTATATTAAAATATCATAGGGCATATGCACAATATATTTGAAAATGTCTTTATTAGCCTTAAATCTGGTTGACAGTTTAGCTGGCTATAAAATTCTAAGTTGGGAATATATTTTTTCTATCAGAATTCTGAAGGTATTGTTCCAATGTCTTCTACTTGGTTGCTTTTGAGGAATTTAATGCCCTTCTGAACACTAACACTCAGTATGTGACTGTTCTCTCTAGAAGCTTTTAGTACTCTCTCTTTATTCTCAGAGTTGAATCTAACAAGGTTATACCTTGCTTTTGGTGTCCTTTATTCAACGTGTTGTATCAATCTACAGACTTGATTTTAGTTCTGGGAATATTTTTCCATCTTATTTCTTTGATAATTTCCTCCTCTCTACTGTCTATTTTTTCTCTTCAAAAATTTCTATTAGTTGGGTATTAGGCCTCTTGGAATGATCCCCTATTAAAAAAAAATTTTTTTTTTAATGTTTATTTTTGAGAAAGAGACAGAGCATGAGCGGGCAAGGTTCAGAGAGAGAGGAAGACACAAAATCTGAAGCAGGCTCCAGGCTCCAAGCTGTCAGCACAGAGCCTGACATAGGGCTCAAACCCACGACCCAGGAGACCATGATTGGAGCCAAAGCTGATGCTCAACTGGCTGAGTCACCTGGGGGGGGGGGGGTGTCCCATGATCCTCTATATTTTTCACCTGTTTCCCATATCCCATCTCTTATTTGGTCAAGCTCCTGGGAATCTTCTTCAACTTTATCCTTCAATATTTCTGTGTAGTAGCTTTTTATAAGATGATGGTGTATTTTTAATTTCCAAGAGGCCATTCTTGTTTTTTGAAGGACTCCCCCATCCTGCTTTTTACTGAAAGAATCTTATTCATCTTTCATGAATGCAGTATCTCTATCCTCTTCCAATATTATAGTTATGGGCACCTGGGTGGCTCAGTCGGTTAAGCATCCAACTCTTGATTTCAGCTCAAGTCATAATCTCATGGCCATTAGATCAAGCCCCATGTTGGGCTCTGCGCTACCAGGGCAGAACCTACTTGGGATTCTCACTCTCTCTTTCCCTCCCCCATGCTCTCTCTTTTCTGAGACTCTCAAAATAAATAAATAAACATTTTTATAAGTTTTTTTTCTTCTTTTTCTCCTCTTCCTTCCTGCTTTTACTGTTTTTCCTCTGAGTTCTTTTCTCCCCCATTTGTCTTGGTCTCTACCTTTTATGTTAGAGGCTTGCTTTAAATGCCTGGTGACACTTGGCTATCTGCTGATACTTTTGGTTTTGTTTTTTTTTTTTACAAATAGTTTATTGTCAAATTAGTTTCCACATAACACCCAGTGATCATCCCCACAAGTGTCCTCCTCCATGCTCATCCCCCCTCCCACCCACATCCATCAGTCCTCAGTTTTTGTCAGCATTCAAGAGTCTCTCATGGTTTGCCTCTCTTCCTTTCCCCCACCATTTCCCCCCTTCTTCTCCCCCTTGTTCCTCAGTTAAGTTCCTCCTAATCCTCCTATACGTGCAAACATATGATATTTGTCCTTCTCTGCCTGACTTATTTCGCTGCTGATACTTTTGTTTTTCATTTTTTTTAATGTTTAATTTTTGAGAGAGAGAGATAGAGTGTGAGCAGGGGAGGGGCAGAGAGAGAGGGAGTCAAAGAATCTGAAGCAGGCTCCAGGCTCTGAGCTGTCAGCACAGAGCCTGACATGGGGCTCAAACCCATTAACCAGGAGACCATGACTGGAGCCAAAGTCTGATGCTCAACCGACTGAGCCACCCAGGCACCCCTAACTGCTGATGCTTTTAGAAGCTTTTGAAAGTTCTGTGTGGGAGAGCTAGGCTTGTCAACTTGTAGACTTCACACTGGGGTGACCCAGCAAGATCCTGGCATTCTACTGAGGGCCCCTAAAAACATATTATTTTTGGAATTTTTCTCCGCAGCAAACTTTATCAGAGACAGATCTTCCAATATCTTGGATGGGAGTGCCTGCCTGCAGATATTCTGAAAACTGGGTCGGAGAGGTGGATGGTCTTATCATTTAGACCTTTGCCTTAGAGCCCTTATTTTCAGTTTTGTGCCATATATTTCATCCTTTCTTCTATCCCTGGTATGCCTCCAGTTCAACATGTAAGACTAAAATTCCAGTCTCCTGGGAGAGTGGGGGAGGAGTTGTACGCAATTCTAACTGCTTTTCACACAGACTTTCAACTAATCTTCCTGTTTTCAGTATTTTGTTTCTCCATTTCTGGAGCTATTCCAGGGTTCTGCATTACAAATCCTCTTTCTTCTTAGTCTCTCCCCCTAGCAGGCACTTTCAGTTCCTCTGGCCCTCTAAGCTCATCACACTTCCTACTTTCTGGTTTCAACATTCCATTGATCTCTCAGCTGCTGATACCTCTTCTCCCTCTTACTATCATTTTAATGGGATTACAGCAGAGCACAGGGGTTAAAATGTGTGTTCAATTAACTGTGTTAAACTGCCATGCATTTATTTATTTTTCATCTGGAAAGCAGAAAGAAGACAAAAGAACAAACAGTACATGCATAAACTAGGTGACCTGGTTTCCCCAAAAAGCTCAGGTAAAGAGAAGGCAGGCCTATCTTGGGAAATGCTAGCCAGATTACAACTGAATTCTGTATTGTTAAAGGAGACAACAAATTTGTCTTTATCCAGAAGAGGGAGACCAAGCTGGAAGAAGGTCTGGAAGCTACATCATAAGAGAAATGGCTAAAGGATAGCTCATTTGTAAAAGACAATTTGGGGTGGTGGGGTGGGGGGTGATCTCAAACCCTAGAAGGGCCATCACATGGATGAGGGCAGATCCAGAATGACAGGGAGGCAGATTTTAGTTTATTATAGAGAATAACAGCCTATCGCTTAAGAATGTTCAGGGCAGGGAGTCGGTTAAGATCCGACTTCAGCTCAGGTTATGATCTCATGGTTCTTGGATTAGAGCCCCACATCGGGCTCTGTGCTGACAGCTCAGAGCCTGGAGCCTGCTCTGGATTCTGTGTCTCCCTCTCTCTCTGCCCCTCCCCTGCTCACACACACACACATACACACACTCTCTCTCTCTCTCTCTCTCTCTCTCTCAAAAATAAACATTAAAAAAAAAAAAATGTTTAGGGCTGTTCTTCATCAGTCCCAAAACTATTAAGGGACCTTCCAATTCTATAATCCTAGGATACCACATTTTTGTGAAAACTTTTAAAAACCTAAATACTAGGGTGCCTGGGTAGCTCAGTCGTTTAAGTGTCTGACTTCGGCTCAGGTCATGATCTCGCGATTCCTGGGTTCGAGCCCCGCATTGGGTTCTGTGCAGGCAACTCAGAGCCTGGAGCCTGTTTCAGATTCTGTGTCTACCTTGCTCTCTGCTCCTCCCCCACTCGTGCTCTGTCTTTCTCTGTTTCAAAAATAAATAAAAACTATAAAAAATTTTTTTTAAAAACCCAAATTCTCTCATTTATAATCTCGGTTTTAAAAAATCACTTAAAAAATGAGATGATCAGAGGTGTCTGGGTAGCTCAGTCGGTTGAATGACCTACCGACTCTTGGTTTTGGCTCAGGTCATGATCCCAGGGTCATGGGATCAAGCCCCCTCAGGGCTGTGTGCTGAGTGTGGAGCCTGCTTAAGGTTCTCTCTTTCTCTCCTTCTGTCCCTCTCTCTGCAGCTTGCGCACAGTCTCTTTAAAAAAGAAAAAAAAAAGAAAGAGAGATGATCATTTATTGATTTCCTTTTTGTTAAGTACCCATTATGCATTATTTTCTCATTTCAGTCCTCATAGCAACCTCTGCATTAAGTAGCTACTGTGAATTCCATTTTGTAAAAGAGGAAACCAAGATTTAGAAGTTAAGTAACTTTCCTGAAAATTAAGTAGCTATTATGTAAATGAGAAGGAATTATGCTTGAGTTGTTTACAGTGGAGTTTGAAAGGGACCCAGTAAATAACACACCTCCTCCCAGCTCAAGTTCTCAGCCAACTGGGAAATTTTTGTAATAATAAAAAAAACCTACACATGATAGAAAAATTAGAACTAAACCCACATATACACACCAGTGAATAAAAGTAAAGCTGTTGGGTCTAAGTAAGAGCTATGGATTCTGTCAATGTCAAGATCTTAGTTGTGAGGTTGTACTGAAGATTTGTAAAATTACCACTGAGAAAACTGGGAAAGGGTAAGCAGGATCTCCCTGTAATTATTTCCTCTTTTTACTTATTTTATTTTAGAGAGAGAGAGAGAGAGCGCGAGCACGCATGGGGGAGGGGCAGAAGGAGAAGGAGGGAGAGAGAGGGAGATGGAGAGAGGGGGGAGAGAGTGAGAGAGAGGCAGAATCTTAAGCAGGCATCATGCTCAGTGCAGAGCCTCATGTGGGGCTCTGTCCCATGATCTTGGGATCATGACCTGAGCCGAAATCAAGAGTTGGATGCTCAACCAACTGAGCCACCCAGGCACACTGCACTGTTATTATTTCAAATAACTACATCCAAATCTACAATTATCTCAAAATAAAAAGTTGATTTAAAAAAAGGGAACAAAGCAAGAGTGTCTTGGTGGCACCACTAGGATGGAATCACACCATTAATTTAAAGTTTTGGGAAGAGCTAGGTTCCAAGTCCAAGCTAGGGCAGAAGGAAAAAAGTGAATCTGTGGTATAATAGAACACTCTGAACTGAAAGAGTTAAACTCACAACCACATATGGAAGCTGCCTGGGTTGGACCAGGATATGAGGTCTCTGCACACGGGACACACCTACTGCCTGTGCTTACTCTTACTGAGCAAACGCATGGATCAGCACCAGCCACTTAACTGCTATGGAATGGTATGCCATGACTAGCATCTACAAAGCAAATTAGGGGCAATCTCAGGACTTCCTAAGTACATAAATTTATTATTTTTTTAATATTTTTATTTATTTCTAGGAGAGAGAGAGAGAGACAGCGTGAGCAGGGGAGGGTCAGAGAGAGAGGGAGATACAGACTCTGAAATAGGCTCCAGGCTCCAAGCTGGCAGTCAGCACAGAGCCCGACGCTGGGCTCGAACCCACAAACCGCGAGATCATGACCTAAGCGAAAGTTGGACGCTTAACCGACTAAGCCACCCAGGCGCCCCCATAAATTCATTTCTAAGGAAAAAAAAATCAATTCCAACTGTAAGCCGAAACAACTTCCACTAAAACTGCAGCAAAGACTCAGCACTCAGGCCATCTGGCTTCTACAGAGTGGAATTGGAACCTCTTGCTGAGCAGGGGCTCTGCACAGAGGATCTGAAGAGACTGAAGCTCACCTATAGAGTTCCTCTGTATGTTTTTGTAAATTATGAAGCCCCTGTAACTTTTAATACCTGTTAATAACTTTGTTGGGAAAATTAAGAGCTAATGGGGTTATATGAAGGGGAAGAAGGGAAGGGTAACTCAAATCCACGTGTGTTGCAACTCCTCTCTACTTGGTTTTTAAAATCATGAACACACTATTCATTTGCTAAATGTTAAAAATCAAAGTGGCTTCCATGATGCAAGTATAGATATGAAAAGGAGAGTGATATGATGTAAAGCTGGAAAAGTAGATAGGGCACTCAGGAATTCTACATTTTACCTTAAGAGTGTTAGGAAACCAGGAAACAGTACTGAGGAAGGATCTCTAAGGCCACGGGGCCGTTCTCTGCAGGCAGAGCATGAACCGGGAGTTGCCATTCACTTAGATCAGAAACGACATAGATGGGCTATGTTGGGGGTAGAAGATGGAGTCAAGTTTGGGACAAGCTACTACTGACTGCCCGGGAGGGATCTAAACAGATACCGCGTAGGAAGTGGATGGGTATGTCTGGAACACAGAAAGACGGAGTCCAGGCCCAAATGATCCTTTTTGGAGTCATCAGTGTAGACAGAAGAAGAGGTCACTGAGGGAGGGCGCTTAGAGCACAAACAGGGTGTAAGAGGCCTTAAGGAACTCTCACAGTCAAAGCCTATCTACTGGGGATGCATCTGCAAGGCAACAGAAGGGAAGTACAAAAAAGAAAAGAAAATGAGAAGAGAAGTAAGGAGCCGCCTGAAGGAAGAGAAGAGCGCGGGGGCTGTGGTGGTTCACGATGCCACCAGACAGGCCATGTGGCAAGAATGCGCAAGCTAGAAGGCCTGAGCTAGCGAGGTCACCTCATACAGGCCTCCTCCACGTTTAGCTTCCCAACTTATGAGATCATCCCTATTCATCTGACTTCTCAAGAGTTTTTGCGAAGATCAAATAGAAAGATGTACAAGAATAGCTGCTATGCCTGTCATTTGACCAAATCACCAGGGTCACTCCAAATTCCTGAAGTTCACTGGGAAAAAAGTGTTGTCCTGTGCAGACCATGTGATGTTGCTGCCAATCCTGAGTCTTATTGGAGGAATGGATCTGTGCTGATTTGTCCCAGCTTGGCCACCAACGGGACAGCCTCGGGGCATGTTCGCAAACCTGATGTTGGTACTCCACAATGGTAAATAGATGAATAAATAAATGACTAGATGGATGGGCTCTGGAGCAGATGGAAGCTATTCGGCTTTTTCTGAGCAGGACCTTCAAACTGTAACACTGGTCTTCTTAAATTAAGTGATATATGATACATGTGAAAATACCCTAGCACACTGTCAGACACTTAGCAGAGATTTAACAAAGTTTGTTTTTACACCCAGCTGAGAGCAACAGCCATAGAAGACTAAGACATTAAATAACTAAAATCCTCACAAGTTCAGTCTGATTCATAGAGATTAAAACCTTGAGTTTTAGAGCCAGCTCTACTACAGATATATGCAAGTTGCCCAATTTTCCTCTGCTTTGCTTCTGGGTTGGACTGGATTTTCAGGTAGGATTATTACCAGGTATAGCAGGTATAGCAAGGAATATAGTTAAAAAAAAAATTAAGATTCTCAAGAGAAGCACTATGGATACTGATCAACGTTACCGTGATCAACCACTCTATCAGACAATACGAGAAAATACAGTGCAGGTCAAAATATTTACCAATTGCTTTATCTGTTCATCCCAGGGGAGACAGACAGACAGCACAAGCCATGTGGTTCATACAAACCACGTCTGCTTCCAGGACAGCTCTTCTCTTTCTATGTGACCCAGGCAAAGTTCTTCCCTTCACCCTTGAGCCTCAGTTTCTTCATTTGTAAATAAGGGTCTCTCACTGGATCTGGTTTCTCAGCAGGTAGTAACTGTGTTAATAATAGCCGCCTAACACAAAAATTCGGTAAAGCTTTTCTTTTTGCTCGTGATGGCACCCACATACATATGAAAAGTGATTATGCATACATTTTAAATGTGCCGTTTATCTGGCTGACAGACTGGTTGCACATTTGGATACGTGAGCCCCTGGCAATGACTGCTGAGTCCCTGTGGCGCAGGAATGTCTGCACCAGAGGTTAGCAGAACCTGTTAGTAGGATCTGAGACTATAGTAAGCAAAGAGAACCAGAAATCCAGAGCACCTCATCAATTACCTAAATTCTGACTTGATTTCACACGCACATATACATGTGCAGGCATGCACACCTAGCTTCCATTTTTTTCCTTGGAAAGACTGGGAAATTTTCCATTCACAGCTCTGCTTTGGTGGTATCTTTAGATCAACAAGGAGAGTGTATCATGACACCACAAATTCTGTCTCCTATCAACAACAGACAGGTTGCTCAAGATTCAACCAGCTGCTTATTCAAGCAGGAAATGCAGGAAGGCAAAATCTGAGTTGGGAGTAATCTGAGACAGGTGTTCCCAAAGAAAGCAACAGATATGCTCAGAATAGATTTCTCTTTGATGGAAGACATTTTGATACTTTTGCTCCTACCTTCAAACATCTCACAATGAACATAAATAAAACACTAAGGGAACAGTTAAGTGCCCAGCCTATGCAGACAGATTACTCTTGGGATAAGTGGGATTTAAGACTAAGCTTTTAGGCGGTCACAAGAGATGCTGAAAGTGCGTAAGTGGTAATCCATAATTTTACTGAGGCACAAATGTGAATCATTAAGGCTGTGTATATAAAGTTAGTGTATGATAATGTGTCTACAAATGGAGATGTAGTAGGGATGGATTAATGTCTAAAATTCCTTTAGGCTAGAAAATCAATAATTATAAATCCTTTAGGACAGATAGCATATCATTGTAGATAAGAGCAAGTACTCCGGAGCTAGAAGACCTGGGTTCAGATCCAGGTTCTTCCATTTGCTAGCTGTGTGACTCTGGGCTACTCAACATCTCTGTGCCTCAATTCACACATCTGCAAAATGTTATTAAACAGTACCTTTCTTGGGGTGCCTAGGTAGCTCAGTCAGTTAAGTGTCTAACTTTGGCTCAGGTCATCATCTCACAGTTCATGAGTTTAAGCCCCACGTCAGGCTCTGGGCTAACAGCTCAGAGCATGGAGCCTACTTTGGATTCTGTGTATCTCTCTCTCTGACTCTTCCCTGCTCACACGCTGTCTCTCTCAAAATAAATAAACATTAAAAAAATTTTTTAAACAGTACCTTTCTCATAGGATTAACTGTGAAGATTAAATTAACCAACCTCTTTAAGGCATTTAAAATAGTTCATGGGACATATTAAGTGCAATATAACTGTTAAATAAATAAATAAATAAAATGTCCTCAAATATAAGACTTTATAGAAGAGTTTAAGTATTTATTTATTTATTTATTTATAGAGAGAAAGTGTGAGTCAGGGAGGGGCAGAAGGAGAGGAGAGAGAGAGAATCCCAAGCAGGTTTCATACTACCAGCACAGAACCCGACACAGGGCTCAAACTCACAAATTGTGAGACCAAGAGCTGAGCCAAAGTCAGATGCTTAATCAACTGAGCCACCCAGGTGCCCCATTTTTTTTTAAGATTTTATTTTTAAGTAATCTCTACACCTAACGTAGGGCTCGAACCAAGACCCAGAGTCCTTTAAAGGCTCCACCAACTGAGCCAGCCAGGTGCCCCCTATAGAAGTCCCTTTTAAGACCTTTAGAGAAGAGGTCAGTAAACTATAGTCTATGGCCAAAACCTGGCCTGCCTCTTATTTTTGTGTGGCCCATGAGTTAAGTGTAGTTTTTCACATTTTTATGTATGGTGGGGGGTGGGGAGGGGATCAAAAGAAGACTAATATCTCATGAAATGTAAAAATTCTATGAAATCCAAATTTCACTGTCTACATATAAAGTTTTATTGGAACACAGACATGTCCGTACAATCGCAAAGTTGAGTAGCTATGACAGTGACCATTAGCCTACAAAGCCAAAAATATTTACTGTCTGCCCCTTTATAGAAAAAGTTTGCTCACCTCTGCTTTAGAGTAACAGGGAACACATATTATGAAGAGTGACGTGAATACATTCTCTAGAAAGGAGAAGATGCCGATCGTTACTTAAGAACTCCCTCACCTTACATCACACCTGATCTGCTGGTATTCACAGACTCTTGCTGAACCAGTATGAACTGTCCGCACTTTGTGGATTTCAACGCTGAGATAAAGTGTCTTATACAAAATGCTCCTTTTAAAAAAGGAAATGAGCTAATAAGCCTGAAATAGAGGCGTTCACACTTGAGCCATTAATGGCCTGTATGGGCCTGCCTACCACCAATGTGTCATTTTTTAACTTCAGTTTCTTAACCATAGTTACAGAATTATTCTCTCTTTTTGCCCTCAACCCCCATTCTCCACAGAGTTTAAATGCTAATTAGGTTCAGCAATAAAGTAGCCTTGTCCATCAGAAATGTAAGAGGGGGACTGCACTGAGATGCCTTGAAGCATCTGCTTTCCCATCTCAGCAGCCGCCAAGCACAAAGTAAGCTCAACCCAGCTCTACCCTAAATGAAATCTCATTCAGATGTTAGACAAGTAAGGCTATTTCATGTTGGAGATATGAAGCCTTAGTCACAAACACTGTATTTTTTTTTTTTACCTACTCTAGTAGACTTCAGACTCCTTGAGGATAAAAAGGGTCTCGTACATCCCTCAAACAGCTCAGTAAATAGTCATAGATATTAAAATAACAACTCTATCCTCAACAGCGACTCAGAAAGTCAACAATTCCCTGTGGAAATAAATAAACTGCACATTTGGAAAGATGGCAGTTTCACTGAAGGTCATAGCCAAAATGGACAGCAGGTTCTCTTGGTTAAATTTAGAAAAGCATTATCAAAAATTGAGCAGAAGGGGCGCCTAAGTGGCTCAGTCAATTAAGCACAGGAATCTTGACTTCAGCTCAGGTCATGATCTCATGGTTTGTTAGACTCTGTTGCTGACAGCATGGAGCCTGCTTGGGATTCTCTCTCTGCCCCTCCTGGCCTCACTGCACATTCTCTCTCTCAAAATAAACATAAAAAAAAAAAAAAAGATTGAGCAGGAGGTGTTATGATTTTCTATTCAAATCCTTCAAATTTTTCTTACATATATAAATAGGTACAGAAAGTCTCCAAATAAGTGTAACACTGGAGGGCTACTGCAATGACAATATGTTTATTATTATTATTTACCTTTAACTATATGTATGTCACTAAATAACCATATAATACAGGTAAAGCTATTAACTATATATATTAATAACATATATTAACTATCAATTATCTGTAATATAATGATGATCTCTTACTAAACTATTTCAGGTTACTTGAAGGTTAACAGAAAACACTTATGGCTTCAACACATGCCACTAAAAACCTTCCTTTTTTTTTTTTAACCTTTTTTTTTTTAATGTTTTATTTATTTCTGAGAGAGACAGCGTGAACAGGGGAGGGTCAGAGAGAGAGGGAGACACAGAATCCAGGCTCTGAGCTGGCTGTTAGCACAGAGCCCGATGCGGGGCTCGAACCCACGAACTATGAGATCATGACCTGAGCCAAAGACAGACGCTTAATAGACTGAGACACCCAGGTGCCCCCACTAAAAACCTTCTAAAAACATGACTAGATATAGACTCCATCTCACGTCAGCTTTATTTAGTGCTCCTTACCTTCTTCTGGGAACTTCCATCTCCATTCCAACCACACTATATAATATGATTTAAGCCCTACCAATGATGCCCTTCCTCAGGACTTTTCAAACGAGAAAGAGGGACAATACCCACAGGATAATAAGAACCCATCAGATTCTCCACCGCCCTCCATGTATGAAAAACCCCCTCCATGCAGCGGGAGGAGTGTGTTGAACGTGGAGGGAAAGTATCTTGGCAGCATTTCAGTCCCCAGCCCATTATCAACGCTGTCTCCTCTCCAGTTTGATTACATGAACCAATAAATGGCTAGTCTTCCTGAGGGTAGTTCTGCTATTAGGAGCCAGAGTTCTGAGACCTGTGGTCCAGGGAAGCCCTGGGGAAAATCAGAAAACAGGGACCTTCCTTCCTGGCTTTAGTAGATGGGTGGCTTTAGCCCTGACTGGGCCCTTGTCATGCCTCAAGGTCCCCCTTCTGCTCACCAGTCAGGTCTTAAGGGATTACAACACACAACGCAGTAAAGAAAAGTCATTTCTCCCCAACTGATGCGTAGATCTGATGCAATTCTTAACCATAGCGAGATTATTTTTATAGATACAGACAAGATTCTTCCAAAACTCATATGGACAGGCAAAGAACTAAAATAGCTGAACTGATTTCGAGTAATAAAGTGCACGCAAATGGCCAATAAGCACATGAAAAGATGTTTAACATTAAAAGTCTTCAGGGAAATGCAAATCGAAACTACAATGAGATACCACTTTGCACCCACAATGATAGCTATCACCAAAAACAAAACCAAACCAAAAAACAAAAAACAGAAAATAACAAGTGCTGGTGAAGATGTGGAGAAACTAGAAGCCTTGTACACTGCTAGTGTAAATGTAAAATGGTGCAGCCCTTGTAGAAAAGTTTGGAGGTTCCTCAGAAAGTTAAACATAGAATAACAATATGACACAGCAATTCTGCTCCTAGGTATATACCCCAAAGGATCGAAAGCAGAGTCTCAAAGAGATATTTCTATGTCCATATGTTCACAGCAGCATGATTCACAAGAGCCAAAAGGTGGAAACAACTCACCCAGATCCCCATCAATAGATGAATGGACATACAAAATGTGGTATACACACACACACACACACACACACAATGGAATATTATTTAGCCTTAAAAAGGAATGAAATCAAGAGAATGAGAAGATAAGGCACAGATGGGGAGCAAATATTTGCAAAAGACCTAACTGATAAAGGGCTGTTAATCAAAACATACAAAGAACTCTTTATAAAAAAAATTTTTTTTAATTTATTTATTTTTGAGAGACAGAGAGAGGGTGAGTATGAGCGGGGAAAGGGCAGAGAGAGAGAGGGAGACACTGAATCTGAAGCAGGCTCCAGGCTCTGGGCTGTCAGAACAGATCCAGATGTGGGGCTTGAACCCACGACCTGTGAGGTAATGACCTGAGCTGACTGAGCCACCCAGGTGCCCCTCAAAACATACAAAGAACTCTTAAAACCTAATAAGAAAGCAAACAAGCAAATTTTTAAAATGGGCAAAAGACTTGAACAGACATCTGTCTCAGCAAAGAAGATACACAGATGGCAAATAGGCATATGAAAAGATGTTCCATACCATATCATCAGGGAAATGCAAATTAAAACAAAAGTATCTCCTCATATCTATTGTGATGGCCAAAATGACACCAAATGCTGACAAAGACCCTCAGCATCAGGAACTCTCATTCAGTGCTGGTGGGAATGAAAATGGTACAGCCACTTTGTAAGACAGTTTGGCATTTTCTTTTTTTTTTTTTTAATTTCTAGTAGAGAGAGAGAGACAGCGTGAGCAGGGGAGGGTCAGAGAGAGAGGGACTGACAGACTCTGAAACAGGCTCCAGGCTCTGAGCTGGCAGTCAGCACAGAGCCTGACGCGGGGCTCGAACCAACGAACCGCAAGATCATGACCTAAGCGAAAGTCGGACGCTTAACCGACTAAGCCACCCAGGCGCCCCCAGTTTGGCATTTTCTTATAAAACTAAACATATTCTTATCATACAATCTAGCAATCACACTCCCTGAGATTTCCCCAAAGGAGTTAAAAACCCATGTCTGCACTGAGACCTGCACATGAATGTTTACAGCAGCCACATTCATAATCACCAAAAGTTAAAAGCAACCAAGATGTCCTTCAGGAGCTGAATGGATAAATAAGTTGTGGTCTATCTATCCAATGGAATATTATTCAGCACAAAAAGAAGTGTGCTATCAAGCCAGAAAAGGACATGGAGGAACCTTAAATGCATATTGTTAAGTGAAAGAAGCCAATCTGAAAAGGCTACATGCTACAGGATTCCAACATTCAGGAAAAGGCAAACTATGGAGACCATAGAAGGATCAGTGTTGCTTGAGGTTGTGGGGAGAGAGGCATGAAAAGGTAGAGCCCAGAGGAGTTTTAGGGCACTGAAACCATTCTTTATGATACTATAATGGTGCTTACATGTTACTCTATATGTCAAAAATCATAGAACATATGAGACTAAGAGGCAACCCTGATGTACACTGTAAGCTTTGGATCACAGATTTTTTTTTAAGCTTATTTATTTATTTTGAGAGATAGAGTGAGCAAGCACAAGTGGGGTAGGGACAGAGAAGGAGAGAGAATTCAAAGTAGGCTCTGCGCCATCAGTGCAGACCCCAACACAGGACTCGAACCCACAAACCAGGAAACCCTAACCTGAGTGGAGACCAAGAGTCAGATATTTAACTGACTGAGCCACCAAGGCACCCCAGATCACAGACTTTTAAATGTAAAACTTAGAATTATAAAACTCAGAAGAAAACATAGGAGAAAATCTTCAGGACCTAGGGATTGGTAAAGCGTTCTCAGATATGGGACCAAAAACTACAATCCATAAGCAAAAGATTTAATGAATTAGACTAAATCACAATTTAAAACTTTTGTGCAGTGCAACACCCTCTGAAGGGAGAAATAGTTGCAAACTTGCAATATATATAAACTTTATTTGCAAATTAAACATAGGCCTTATTTCCCTGGGCCTCAACTTTATCTGCTGTGAAATGTGGAGACTTATATTGACCTTAAGAAAATAATTTTTCGGGGGCACCTGGGTGGCTTAGTCAGTTGAGCATCCGACTTCAGCTCAGGTCATGATCTCATGGTTCGTGGGCTTGAGCCCCACTTTAGGTTCTGTGCACTGACCTTGAGGGAGCCTGCTTTGGATTCTGTATCTCCCTCTCTCTCTCTCCCTTTACCCACTTATATGTGCTCTCTTGCACACACTCTCTCTCTCTCAAAAATGAATAAACATTAAAATAAAGAAAAAATATTTTTCAAGAAAGAAAATCTTTTTTTCCAAAATTAAATGATACAAAAGAAATGAACTTTTAACTTAAAAAGACACTGAGGGGCACCTGGGTGGCTCAGTTGGTTAAGTGGTTAAGCTTCCAACTCTTGCTTACGATTCAAGTCATGATCTCACGGTTCCTAAATTCAAGCTCCATGATGGGCTTCCCACTGACAGCATGGAGGCTGCTTGGGATTCTCTCTTTCCTCTCTCTCTGCCCCTTCCCCACTCGGGTGCAAGTGCATACACTCTCCCTCTCTCAAAATAAATAAATAAACTTAAAAAAAATACTTTAAAGAGACACTCAGCAGGATCTCACTTAAAGAGCTCAGATCTTGCATCTTGTCCTTTCTCTGCAGGAAGCCAAGGACAGGGGATCAGCAAAGAGTATGTTTTCTGTATGGTAGGAACAGGCTTCCCCAGAACTGAGTAAGTGGCAGATTCTCAGATTCATCACAATGGCAGACCAGGCTGGTGTAGAAATCCTCTCACTCTGAGAGGTATGGGATTGAAATAAAAATGAAAGTTTTATTATTTGCAAATTACACTTGTAAATTTGTATTATTACTTACAAATAATACCATTTAATAAAAGGACTTGATACTATTTAACACTGTATTTTTAACCTATTTGCCAAATATGAGTCCATCTAACAAAGGACTCCTACCTCCAACATATTAGGAACACTAAAAACACAACAACAGTAGGCTAACAAAAATAATCCTTGAGAAAATAGGCAAAAGACATAAAGAGACAGTTCATCAAAAAGGATATACAGCTAGCAAATGGGATGTTCAACACCACCACCCATTAGGGAAATGCAAATTAAAATCACAATTAGATATCACTCTATATTGGAGAGCCTGGGTGGCTTAGTCGGTTGAGTGTCCAACTTCGACTCAGGTCATGATCTCATGGCTTGTGGGTTTGAGCCCCACGTCAGGCTCTGTGCTGACAGCTAGCTCTGAGCCTGGAGCCTGTTTCAGATTCTGTGTCTCCCTCTCTCTCTGACCCTCCCCTGCTCATGCTGTCTCTATCTCTCAAAAATAAATAAAACATTAAAAAAAAAAAGATATCACTACATATTTAACAAAATGGCTACAATAAAAAAAAAAAGTGGTAACACCAAATGCAGAACTCTGTCACTCATTCTATCAGTCAGGGTTCTCCAGAGAACAGAAGTGTTGTATGTGGATACAGGTGTGTATGTATGGGGAAGGAGCAAAAGAGAGGAGGAGGGAAGGTGGGAGATGGAGGGGGGTTGATTTTAAGGAATTGGCTCACACAATCACAGGGGCTGGCAAGTCTGAAATCTATATGATGGGCTGACGGGATAAAGATTCAGACAAGATTTGACGCTGCAGTCTAGAGTGTGAAATCTGCAGGACAGGCCCCCAGGCGGGAAAATCAGACAGGGTTTCTATGTTACAATCTCGAAGAATTGTTTCTTCTTCAGGAAACCTTGGGTTTTGCTCCTGAGGCCTTCAACAATTACTTGAGGCCCACCCACATTATGCTTAACCAACTGAGTCACCCAGGTCCCCTAGGCCCGCCCACATTACGGAAGGTAATCTGCTTTACTCAGGGTCTACTCATTTAAATGTTAACCACATCCAAAAAATACCTTCACTGCAACATCTAGACTGACGTTTGGCCAAACAACAGACACCACAGTCCAGTCAACCTGACCCCAAAAATTGACCACTGTATTCATACATGCTGGCATGAATGTAAAATGGCACAGCCTCTGGAAACTAGTTTGGCAATGTCTGTTAAAACTAAAAATCAATTTATGGGCTGACCCAGCAAGTGTACTCTTTGGGCATTTATCTCAGAGAAATGAAAACCTACCTTCATGCAAAATCCTGTAAATGAATGTTCACAGCAGCCTTACTTGTAGCCCCAAACTGGAAAGAACCTGAGTGTCTTTCAACGAGTAAACAGTTAAACAAAATGTGGTACATCCCATACCACGGCATACTCGTCAGAAATATTAAGAAACCATCAATACACTTAACAACTTGGATGGCCCTCAAAAGTATTACGCTGAGTAGGAAAAGCCAATCTCAAAAGGTCATGTACTTCATGATTCCATTCATATAGCATTCTTGAAATGAGAGAAGCAGAACAAATTAGTGGCTGCCAGAGACCAGGGATGGAGGGTGGGAGGGGGATGGGTGTGACTGTAAAAGGGCAGCACAAGGGAAATCTTTGTGGTTACAGAATAGTTCTATACTGGGGAGGTCATGGGCAACCTTGCCGAGTGCAAATGGTGGTGGCCTGACATAAGTAACTTACCTATCTTACTAAATCCTGCCAAGAGAGCAACCTTTGTATGTTTCCTGGAATAGCTGTAGCAATGAACACTCAGTATTTGTTGAATGAATAAAGTTTCTGAATGAATCAACTCAAACTATAATGGAGTCTGTCACATCAGTCCCCATTTTGTTGGGCTCCCTACTGCCTACAAGTCAGATCCAAATCTTGGAATTGGCTTCCATCTACCTGAAATCCCCCACCAGGCCTTTCTTCTCAGCTCTTGACAATTTCTCTAAATCACCCTATTTCCTCTGCTGGGATCCTTATCCCATATTTTTCTGTGGGGTAAATTATTGCTCATCTACAGAGATCCAGCTCAAATTCTCCCTCTTCCATGAGGCCTCCCAGACTCACAGGCAGTCTGCATCCCCACCCTGTAGTGCCCGGTACAAGCCTCCAGCATAACTTGTAGCATCTATTATACTGTCTCTAATGAATATGTCCCTATTCAGAATGAATGTTCTTCCCGCAGAAAGGAAAGGCTATGTCCTAGCACTTAACACAGTGCCTTATTGCCAAGTGTACTTAATGAATCCCAGAGCCGATTTCATCTAAGAGATAGGTCTCAGTCTTTCATCTGAGATACAAACAAAAAACATAACTTGTGATAAATTTCGTCTCTTATTTTTAACCTTGATCTTTTGGCTCAGGACTGACTGAGCCGGTGGGAGGAAGGCACTGAAGCATCAAGAGGGTTACTATCTAGGGATGGCTGGGTGGTTTAGTCGGTTGAGCATCTGACTTCAGCTTAGGTGAGGATCACACGTTCCTCAGGTTTGAGCCCCACATCAGGCTCACTGCTGTCAGTGTAGAGCCAGCTTCGGATCCTCTGTACCCATCTCTCTCTGTTCCCCTGCTCATGCTCTCTCTCAAAAATAAATAAGCCATTAAAAAAAAAAAAGTTCAGGGGCGCCTGGGTGGCTTAGTCGGTTAAGCGTCCGACTTTCGCTTAGGTTGTGATCTCACGGTTCGTGGGTTCGAGCCCCGCGTCGGGCTCTGTGCTGACTGCCAGCTCAGGGCCTGGAGCCTGTTTCAGTCTGTGACTCCCTCTCTCTCTGACCCTCCCCTGCTCACTCTCTCTCTCTAGAAATAAATTTAAAAAACCTTAAAAAAAAATTAAAAAAAAAAAAGTTCAGAGGGTTACTATCTAACCTTATCTGGAAATTCAGTTAGCTATAAAGTTAAGAGGCTCAAGAAAAAGATGGTAAAGTTTAAGGATGACCAGAGGAGGACCTGGCGTCCAGGCTGACAGTGCATTCCTAACCCTGGAAGAAATAAACAAGCCACACTATGGCTGTCTTGTACAGGTGCCTTTTTAACAAGGTGGCATGTAAAGAAATGAAGGTAGGGGGTGTGTCCTTTCATCCTGAATGCTGGATGACCTGCCTCCAGCCCAGAACATGGGCTGAGGGACACTAGATCATCCCACCAAAAGCAGAAATGATTAGTATCCCAAGCCCACGGGGTTGAAAAGCAGACAGCAAGCATAATAAAACACACTGGGTTCGGTCTGGGGCTTTGACGGCATTTTAAAGCTCAATGTGTGAAACCCTCTATTGATGAGCCTTAGGGAGCCCCCACCGGGTAACTGACTCCGGAAGGGGGTGAGGGAGGAAGTGGCTGACCAACTAGGACTAAAAAAAGACGTAGGCCATGGTCCCAAAAAGAGCCAGTGAAGAGCCAGCTACAACATTCAGGCCTGTCCCACTGCTTCTAAAGCCTTCCCTGCCTCCCACCATGTCCAGCAAGTTGGAATGGGAGAGAGGGAGACAAGAGAGCAGAGTCCCCAGAAACCACTGAACGTCTAACCACACCTAAAAGCATATGGTTTACAGGGGTTCCTCACCAGCCCAGGATCCTCACCATGAGCATTCCCGGCGTTCGGTGTGCACTCACGCACTCCCCATTCACACCTTCCACCTCTAGGTCTTACTTGTTCAAGAAACATCCTGTCTGTGCACTCTCATGCCTGGGCCCTTGAACAGGCCCTCTCCCCAGCCTGGAACGTCTCTTCCCACAAAGTCTCTTTGTTAAAGTCCTGTTCTTTGTGCAGGGCACCAATCGGACACTGTCCTCTCCATGAAACCATCACAAATCCTGTGGCCTGGAAACAGCTGCCATTCCTTTGGTGTTCCATAGGCCTCTGGTAACAGTGGTGCACTTACAGAACTTACCACACTCCGCCTTGTCTCATAATTAATCATGGGTATCTATCTTACCCACTCATCTTCCAATGCCAAAGTTAGGGGCTGATGCCCACTCAACAGCAGGGTGCCTCGTACACTGGCAAAGAACCATGCGCAGTTAGGCACTTGATGAACATGTGACTGAAGGAGCATCTAGAACATAACACCAGGGGCCCTTTCGGATAATACAGCAAACACTTCTGAGCGCCTAAAACATGCTAAGAACTATGTTGGATAACAGATGGTTCACATGCCGCAGGAGCGCAACGTCTGGATGGGGAGAGTGAACACTCAAGCACGTCTACACTGTGTTCAGCACAGCAAGGTGTGCAAAGTACGAAAGCAATGCTTCTCAGATTTTCATGTGCACAGGATGTAAGAGCCGCCAGATTCTGGTTCGGCAGGTCTGAGATGGGGGGAGAGAGTCTGCATTTCCAACGAGCTCTCAGGGGACAGGGATGCTATCAGTGCAAGGACAATACTGGCAGTAACAAGGGCGTAAGGTACAACGGAAGAGGGAGAGAGTGACTGCACCTGGAGGGATACAAGAAGACTCCAGAGGGGCGCCTGGGTGGCTTAGTCGGGTAAGCGTCCGACTTTCACTTAGGTCATGATCTCGCGGTTCGTGGGTTCGAGCCCCGCGTCGGGCTCTGTGCTGACTGCCAGCTCAGAGCCTGGAGCCTGTTTCAGAGTCTGACTCCCTCTCTCTCTGACCCTCCCCTGCTCACGCTGTCTGTCTCTCTCTCTCC